>NC_139437.1:72500-502500 GCF_905368555.1 Meleagris gallopavo
GTGCCATCACTGCACACACGTGTCCATAGCATGTGACCAGTGTCAGCACCACGTGTGCCCCATATACGTGTGCGTCCTCGTAGTGTGCCCCATGTCTGTGGGGTGTCACTGTGTCCCCAAAGGTCCCCGATGCTGTTCCCAGTGGGGATGGCAGAGGAAAGCACAGTGGGGACACAGTGTGGTACCCAAAGTGCGTGGTGACAGCTGGCTGGAAGTGTTGGGGACCTTGTGTGACATCCCATGGGAGCCATGTGCTGTGTTTGGCGTCCTATGGGGGACAACGTGCAGGGCCACGTGCTGGCAGAACTTTTGGGACAGTGTGTGACACCCGAGTGATGACAAACTGCAAAGGACAAACCAACGGGGACTGTTTGCACAGCTCCATGTGTGCCACACTGCTGGGGACCCCAAAGTGCCACTTCCCATTTGGGCAGTGATTGCCACATCAGGAGGTGACATCACACCATCCTGTCCCAAAAGGGGAACTGACAGCAGCTCAATGCCACTCCCTGTCCCCACTGCAGTCTCGCTGTCCCCAAGCTGCTGCAGCCTCATGGCACCAATGGCGCTGGCCCTCATCCTGGGTGAGTGACAATGGGGACGTGGTGCCACGGGGGTTGGTGGCCCTGTGTGGGACCAGGACCGTGTCCCTTG
This sequence comes from Meleagris gallopavo, assembly GCF_905368555.1. Lineage (NCBI taxonomy): Eukaryota > Metazoa > Chordata > Aves > Galliformes > Phasianidae > Meleagris > Meleagris gallopavo. The sequence continues at coordinate 73,155 of NC_139437.1, forward strand.
CAGGTTGGTGGCTGGTGGCAGCGAGCAGAGCACAGCATGGTGAGTATGGGGACAGGGGGAGAATGGGGACAGAGGGAGGGGAGGGTAATCAGGGGGCCATCAGAGGGGCAGAGGAGGGTGTGCAGGGACAAGCCTGACTGCTGTCCCCTGTCCCAGTGCCCCGACCCTCCCTGTCACTGCACCCCAGCCAGGGGGTGTCCCTGGGGGACACTGTCACCCTGCAGTGCCACCTGCCCCAGCTGGCTGCCTGGGTCTGGCTGTACCAGGAAGGAGGCTGGACATACAACAAGGGGAAGAACAAGCAGCAGAACACGACTGATTTCTACTTCTTCAGCACAAATCGGGAGCACGCAGGTACGTATCGGTGTCAGTACCGGGCGTCTTGGTCAGGAGTGCCATCCGAGAAGAGCAATCCTGTGGAGCTGGTGCTGACAGGTGAGGGCACTGGGGACAGCAGATGGCACTGGGTGCTCCCAACAGCACCGTGTCCCACTGCTGTACCCTCCGTTCATGCAGATCGCCGTTTGCCCCCTCCCAGCATTTCCCTGAGCCCCGAGGAACGTGTGGAGATAGGGACCAATGTCACCATCCAGTGCTGGAACAAGGACTACGGGGCCACCTTCCTCCTGCACAAGGACGGCTGCTCAGCCCCCATCCAGCGCCAGCACCTCCATGCGGTGGGCACAGCCACCTTCACCATCTTTGGGGTGACCCCAGCTGACAGCGGCACCTACAGGTGCTCCTACCGCCCCTGGGCTTACCCCTTTGTGTCCTCACCCCTTGGCAATAACGTGACTCTGGAGGTGACTCCCACACCTGCACCCCCAGGTGGGTCTCAACCCCATTTGGGTACCCCTGGTGCCGCCCAGGAGTGGCTGCGTCACCTCCTGTCCCTGTAGAGGTGGTGGCTGGGGATGTGATAACCCAAACACCCGGACCACACAGGTGCTGCAGACAGTTCCCATGGGAACCCGGTGCTGGCAGTGGCTGGGGGCTGCACTGCTGCCTTTGTCTTCATCCTCATCCTCGTCGTCCTCTTCCTCCTTGCTGCCCGCAGACGTCGGATACGGAGAGATGAGAGCCCTGGTGGGGAAGGGTGTAAACGTCTGTATTTCTCGGTAGATCCCCTCTAAGGCTCCTCAGCCCCCCGTAGCCCCACTCCATTCCCCTTCCCTGCAGAAAAGCCTGAGGACATGGAGTTCCAGGTAAGCGTCTGGGTCAGGGGACCCCAAACCCCAGCCTGACCCTTGGAACACCTCCTGATCCCATTTAGAGCCCCAACCCCTGTCCATGGGGACCCCAGGGGATCCACAGCCTCATACGGTTTGCCTCAATGTGAAGCACATCCCCCCAAACCCAGACCATGAGGAACTCCACATCCGCACTGTGGAGACACCCAAATCTGAGCCCTCAGATGCCCCTGGCCCCTCCAAAACTTAAATACCCCTCAGACCCCGTGGGGCACTTTCACACCCTGTAGGAAGAACCCCAAACATCACTTGTGGGGCGTTTCTCCAGGAGCCAACTGGGGACCCCCATGGTGAAACTCTGCCTTCCCACTGTGTCCCCAGGTGCCTTCCAGTGACAGCGAGGGTCTGACCTACATGGAGCTGCAAGCTGTGACCCCCAGCACTCAGCCCCCCAACCCCCCCGCTGACCCCCAGCCCTCTGTTATCTACGCCCAGGTAGCAGTTGGGAAGCATCACTGATGCCTCCATACGTGTGCACAAACACGTGTGTGTCGTGTGCACACGTGTACCTCCAGCGTGCACAGTGCAGGTGAGTTGTGTGCGCTGCCACGTGTGCACTGCATGCATGGAAGAGCTTTGTAATAAAGGGGGGAACAGGAAGCTCTGGACATTCTGTTGTGACACTGGAAGAAGGAATAGAAATAAGACTCGTGACAGTCAGTGCTTTGGCCCACAAAGCTGAGCTAACTGTTCTGACTCCAAATATGATAACTGGCTTGGACTGGGTGACCCTGTGGGTCTTTTCCAACCTCGGTGGTTCTGCGACCCTACGATTCGATGGTTCTTGAATGAAAAAGGAGCTTGTATTTATACTGGCTCAAAACGTGCCTTTGAAGTGATGCGTGCCCGTGGAGCTGTTTGGAAAGGAAGAGATTGCTGTCATCCCAAGGAAATCTCATCTGCTGCGGTTGAGAAGTGATGGGATGAGTTGATGAACGAAGAGAGAGCAGGGCACTGCGAGGAGCTCCAGCAGAGGGCACGGTGATCCACCAAAGGGAATGGAAGAGCTGACGAAGCCACATCGCCAGTAAGCCCACGAGTGCGCATCATCAGGTGAGCACAGGAGATGAACACAGGTGTACACAGCCATACGGTTGTGTTCTTCATCTTCTTGGTGGCCATCGTTGCTGTTTGGTTGTCTGAGGTGACCTCTGGATGAGGACTCGTCCCCATCCCATTTCCAGCACTGGAATTCCTCAAACAGACCCCTGAATCAGGGGGGTGATCGATCATTTTCCCATCCAACTCCCTTAATCTCATCCTTTCTCTTTATTACCCAGCTTTCTCTTTCTCTCATGCAATTATTAAGTAACTCTCAGATTTTCGAAAGCCATTTTGGCTCCTTAAGGTCAGGTAGTTTAGCTGCACAGTTCAGTATAGATTCTGAATGCAAAGAGTGCCATTTTGGGGGGGAGGGAGGGGGGGATATTTGTGTACCAACGTTTTGGGATAACTGTACTACATGGATTCTCATTAAAACTGATGGTAGTGTGCCAACCTCTGCGTATCGTTGCACCTGAATCGGGGTTAATTGTGAATCCAGTCGTTGCTCCCCTCGCCCTCCAGGCAGGATGTGGCAATTCGGCAGCAGCTCCTCAGTCACTCCTCTCAGTGGGATGGAGGAGAGAATGAGGCAAAACCTGTCGGACTGGTAGGTTGAGATAAAATCTGTTTATTAAGGTGGAAGAGAGAAGTATCAGTAATCGTAAATACAAATATTGATTTAGATTGGTCTCTTTGGGTCAGCTGCCCTCCTTGCTCTGCCTCCGCTCAACTTCCTGACCAGCCCCAGTTTTTCATAGAGTCGTAAGATAACTTTGGTTTGGTTTGGTTTGGTTTGGTTTGGTTTGGAAGGGACCCTAAAGATCACAGAACGAACCATACAGTCACAGAATTGTAGGGCCCCATCCATCCCATCCTTGAGCATCTCCTGGGACACGCACTGCTTCTCTGGGCAGAGCTGCCTCAACACCCTCCGAGTGATTAATTTCCTCCTCACATCTAACCTGAAACTCCCCTCATTCAGTTTAAATCCATCCTCCCTTGTCCTATCACTATCAGACCGTGTAAAAACGCGGTCCCCCTCCTGCTTGTCAGCTCCTTTTGAGTAATGGAGAATCAGAGAGAGATCTCTCTTCTCTAGACAGAACACCCCCAGCTCATACAGTCTGTCTCTGCAGCAGACGTACTCCAGCCCTCTGAGCATCCTCGTGCCTTCCTTTAGACCCACTCCAACAGCCCCACATCCTTCTTGTCCAGGTCTGGACGTAGCACTGCAGATGGGATCTCATGAAGGCAGAGCAGAGGGGCCAACTCCCTCCCTCTCCCTTCTGCTCCCCATCTTTTGGTGCAGCCCAGGGCAGCCCTCTGGCTGCAGCCACCCAACCAAGTCCTTGTCCGCTGAATAGCCCAGCCTTCAAACCCATCTCTACCTGATTTAGAGATAAGGATGTGCTGCAGGACCATGTCAGAGGCCTTGTGCAATCCAGGTAGATGACGTCAGTTGCCTTCCCTTTATCCACCAGTGCCGTCACTCCATCACCAGATAGGTCAGGCACGACCTTGGTGAAGCCATGCTGGCCATCTCAGATCCCTTGCTCATCCTTCATGTGCTTTAACATCTCTTCCAGGAGGATCAGGCTCTCCAATTCATCCTTTATCCCTTTCCTAAAAAATGGGAGAGATGTTTCCCTTTTACATCCCTTTCCAAACTTCTCGCCGCCCTGACTTTTCCTTCTCATCCTTCAGTCTGACCAGCAGGTCCTTGCTCAGCCATGCTGGTTTCCTGCCTGATTTCTTATGCTGGGGGTTGGAGAACTCTTGTACCCTCTGACACATGATCTTAAAGCACTGCCATCTCATTTCTATTCCTTTATCCCCGGGGATGGTTTGCCCGGAGATCTCCTCCAACCATTCCTCAGCGCTTCTGGAAATGTTTACTCCTCTTTTTGAGGCAGGATTGCTGCTTCTGGAGAGTTTCATCCTCATCTCAACGTGGAAAACTCAAATTCTGGAGGGTTTTATCCTTCCTTTCAGGGCAGGATTCGCATTGCTGGGAGGTTTTACCTTCCCTTTATCTCATCCCAACAGAATCAGCCCTCGGGCACAGGGTTTTGCTGACGATGATATCGCAAATCCTTTGATAATTTCACAGCACGAGGCACTGAAATCAGGGCTGAAGGTCAGTGACACAGCACTGAGGTCACCCCAAACCTGTTTGGTGTTTGTTTTAATTAGCGCAAAGGTTAATTATCCCTCAAGACACAGCTTGCCCAGTGCTCACACCCAGTTTGTGTACTTAGACAGCAGAGACTGGGTTGGGTTTGCATTATGGTGAGGAGGGAAAATACAGAGCTTTTTGGGGGCTGAACAAAGGTTTTTGGGGATTGCTTGGGGCTGGATGTAGAGATTAGAGTTGGATGGAGATTTGGGGTCTGGGTGGAGATTCGGGGGCTGTGTGAAGGATTTGGGGAATGGGAGGAGGTCTGGGGGGATGGATGTTAGATTAGAGGTCGAATGGAGATTTTGGGGATGAATTGGATAGGGGTCTTGAGGCTGAGCGGAGCTTTTTTGGGGTAGAGACTTTGGAGATGGATGGAGGTTTTGGGGGGGCTGAATGGAGGTTTGGGTGTTGATTGGGGCTTTTTGGGGTCTGGGTGTAGATTGTGGGTCTGGATGAAGGATGTGAGGGCTGGATGAAGGTTTGGAGTCTGAATTGAGTGAGGTTTCGGGGTCTAGAGGGAGAAACCTGGGGGGCTGGATGGGGAATCTGGAGCTGGGTGTAGAAGTTGGTGTTGGAGGTTTTGGGGATGAATAGGGATCTTTGGGGTGAACGGAAGTTTAGGGGGTGAACTGAGGGTTTTGGGGTCAATTGGACCTTTTTGGGGGCAGCCTGGAGATTTAGGAGCTGGATGAAGGATCTGGGAACCATGTGGAGGATTCGGGGCTGGAAGGACAGACAGACGGATAGACAGGGTGGGTAGGTGGATAGATGGACAGACAGGTGGAATGATGGAGGGACAGGCAGACAGGAAGTGGCCAGACCTCTGGTGTGTCCATAATGGATCAGGAGGTGCAACCCCAGGAGGCCCAGCAGGAGGGTGGATGTATGGATGAGCAACGCAGTGATGCAAACCGCCCCCACACTGCTGGAAAAAAAAAAAAAAAAAAAAAAAAAGCAAAGGGTACAGAAGAAAAAAAAAAAAAAAAAAGAAAAAGGAAAACAACCACTCCAATCTCAGCACTGCCAGGGCAAGGTGCATGAGATTGGACCTTGCTCCCAGAGAACCATGCTGGGTGTGCTGGTGGCAGCCGTGGCCGGGCTGCTGCTGCTGCTGCTTCACGGCCACTGGTTCCCCTTCCTCTGGGCTGACCTGGGAGCCTTTGTGACTTTGGTGGGCTCATCCCTGCGGTGCCGCTGGCGTTTGTCCCGCCGGCCTCCCATCACCCTCCTGCAGGTTTTCCAAAGCCACGCTCGACGCCGACCCCAGCACCCCCTGCTGCTGTTCCAGGATGAGGTGCACACCTTTGGTGACGTGGAACGGAAGAGCAACCGCGCTGCCCGTGCCTTCGCTCTGCATTTGGGTTTGCAGCCGGGCCAAACCGTGGCTGTTTTCCTTCCCAATGTGCCTTCCTACGTCTGGACGTGGTTGGCACTGGCCAAGCTGGGCTGTGCCATGGCTTGCCTCAACTGCAACGTGCGTGGCCGTGCGCTGCTGCATGCGCGGAGTGCTGCGCGGGCAGACATCGTGCTCAGCTGCAGTGGTGAGTGGGGGGGCTGGGGGCTGCCCAGGGGTGTGCGTGTGCGTGCCAGGGCGGAGGGTCGCACAGTTTGGTGTCTGCCTACACGCGTGTGTGTGTGCGCAGGCTGGCTTTGGGATGGGTCTTGTTGTTGGTTCGTGTTTTCCCTGCGTGGATTTGTACACATCAGTGACTGCAAGAGTGTGCACGTGCCTGTGCATGCGTGTGTGTGTGTGTGTGTGTGTGTGTGTGCCACTGCCTCTTGCGGGCTTGCACGCATCTAAACCTGTGCACGTTTGCGTGTATGTTGCTGTCTGCACATGTTTGTGCGTGTCAGTGTCCGTGCATGGGTGCGCACACGTGTCTGTGCATGTTAGTGCATGGACTGCACACGTCTGCGCATACGTTTGCCATGCGTGGCAGCATCCATGCATAGGCTCACATGCATGTTAGCGTCCCTGCGTGGGTGCGCACACGTGTCTGTGCATGTTAGTGCATGGACTGCACACACGTCTGCGCATACGTTTGCCATGTGTGGCAGCATCCATGCATAGGCTCACACGCATGTTAGTGTCCCTGCGTGGTTACACGTCTCAGCGCACAGATTTGATGCCTGTGCGTGCACTTATCACGCATGTCACCATCTGTGCACGTGAGCAGACGCCAGCATCTGCGCGCATGTTTGCGGTGCGTCAACCAGGGCATATTGACACGCGTGTTGGTGCGTGGCCACGTATGGATCTGCACGGATTCCAGTGTCTGCGCGCACGTTCGTATCTCTGCATGCGTTCCTTTGCGTTTCAGCAACTGCATGAGTCAGTGTGTCTCTGCAAATATTTGCACATGTGCTGGTGTTCCTGCGTGGATTTGCATGGCAGCGCCACTGCCCGCGTGTCTGCGTTACTGTCAAGTGTCCCTGCACGCATCTGCACACCTGGCAGGGTCTGTGCACAGACTTGCATGCGCGCCAGCGGCCGTGCAAATTTGCAGATCCTGGCTGCACGTGCAGGCAGCACGGGTGGGTGGGAGCTGTTTGTGAAGGTGTGGAAGTGTGAGAGAGCCTGTTCACATGGGGCCGCGTGTTTGCACACCCAGGCGTAGCCATAGCTGTGTGCGCTGCCCTTTGCACACGCGTGAGCACCCCTCGGCCCCGGTGAGGGCACCTTGGTGCCTCCAAGGCTGTGGGTTAATTATTGCCAGACCATTACTGGGGCCAAAGGTCCTTTGGTTTGCATCGCATGGAGGACGTTTTGGGGAGCAGAAGAAAATCCATGTCTCCAATACCTGGATAGGACACCCATCCGGGGTGCTCAGGGTGCCCATTTGGGATCCTCATGGTTCCCACGTGGGGTCCTCTGGGTGCTGGTCCTGCTGGGGTGCCCATTTGGGATCCTTGGGTCTCAGGTGCCCATCTGACTGAGGTACCCAGCTGAAGTGCAAACTGGGGGCCCTTTTAGGGGTGCATCTGGAGCCCAGCAAGGATCCTTGGGGTCCCCATCTAATCCCCATCAATCTAATCCACCTGACATCCATTGAGTGCCCATCTGGGATCGCCAGGGAACCCATCTGCAGTGCCCTGGGGCACATTCAGTCAGGACACACATCTGGGATCCATCAGGTGACCATTTGGGATCTTTGAGGAACCCATCCGCAATGCCCTGGGTGCGCATTTAGGTTCCATCAAGCGCCTGTATGGGATCTTTGGGGATCCAAACCGTGATGGGTGCCCATCATGACCAGGGTTCCCATTTGTGGTACGTGATGTGCCTCTCCATTTGGGGACCTCCTCACCTTGGTCCCTGATCCCACAGAGCTCCAGGCTGTCGTGGAAGAAGTGCTGCCTGACCTGAAGCAGGAAGGCGTCCGTGTCTTCTATCTGAACTCCACGTCACCCACACCAGGGGTTGAGGCTCTGCTGCCTGCCATCGAGGCTGCCTCTGATGAGCCAATGCCCGACCACTATCGCACCCGTACCACCACTAACTCCAAAGCCATCTACATCTACACCTCTGGCACCACTGGTGAGCCCATGGGGGGTCTCCTCCTTGGAGGACAGCATCTGGGTGCCTCCTTCACGGCATATGAGAGGGTTTGTGTGCCGTGGGTGAGGGCTGGAGGGTTGGAGTCCCTGGGTGCTGTGGGTGCAGGTGGTTCTGGGGAGATTGAGAGGGGTTTTGAGTGGTCCCTGTTCCAACCTTGACCATCATGAGTCTACCTGGGCCAGGTTCCTCTTGGCTATGTCCCATGTGTTACGTAGAACAGAGCCACTGTGTTCCCACGGGGACAGAGAGGCCAGAACCTCCCCAGTCCAACTCCACAAATAAGATCCCACCCCAAGCTACGCATCTCCCCCTGGCTCTCAGCAAGGTCTGAAGTCCTCCAGGAAAGAAGACCCACCACCCTCATCCCATCCCATGCCCCCAGAACCTCCCTTCCCATCCAGGCACCTCCAACAAGCACATTTCCCACCCCTAGGGCTGCCCAAAGCTGCAGTGGTCACAGAGATGAAGGTGATGATGGTGGCCAACCTGGCACGGATGTGTGGCCTACGAGAAAACGACGTCGTGTACACAACACTGCCGCTCTACCACTCGGCTGGGCTGCTCATTGGGGTGGGAGGCTGCCTCGAGGTCGGTATGTGTCCCATGTCCCTTGGGGGCTGGCCAGCGTGGGTGTTAGGACAGCTGGACAGGGCTGAGGGGGATGGACAGGTGGGGAAATGTGCGGGGAGAGGCAAGAGGATGGAGAGAGAGATGACAAGAAAGAGGAAAAGGAGCTGCGTCCGTAACGAGATGAGTGAAGAACGGGTGGATGTTTTATGGATCTGGTTTGATGCTTTATGGAGAAGGATGGATGGACAGATTTGTGGACGGATATACGGAGATGGGTGGACGGTTGCTTTACGGTGCTGCGTATTTTTTAGAGATGGGTGGATGTATTAATGGAGATGGATCAGCGCGGTCTGGAGATGGACTGAGGGACGATGGAAAAACATGCAAGAGTGGAGGGAAGAAACATAGTGATTTACAAACAGATTAGTGGATAGGCAGATGTCCAAAAAAAAAAAAAAAAAAAGTGAGAATGGAAAAATTACAGAGGAATGCAAAAGACAGCAGAAAACGAGAGACCTTCGATATCGGGTGAACATAGAATCACTCAGGTTGGAAAAGACCTTTAAAGATCACTGAGTCCAACCATGACCTAACCAAACGACCCTAACAACACTCCATAACATGTGAGTGAGCAGACAGAAGACCAGACGTGGAAAAGGACAGACGAAGAAAAAAAAAAAAAAAAAAAGAGAGAAAAAGGGAATCTGTGTTCCCACAGGAGCCACCTGTGTCCTGCGAGCCAAGTTCTCTGCCTCCCAGTTCTGGGATGACTGCCGCCGTTACAACGTCACCGTCATCCAGTACGTGGGTGAGCTCATGCGCTACCTCTGCAACTCACCCAAGGTAAAGCCCTACCAGCCCCAAAGTCACCCAGGGGGAACGCAAGACCGTGGGGGCAGATGCTGAGATGTTCCCTTCCTTTGCAGCGTGCCAATGACCGGGAGCACGGCGTGCGTTTGGCGATAGGCAACGGCTTGCGGGCAGTGGTGTGGAAGGAGTTCCTCCAGCGCTTCGGCCCCATCTCCATCAGCGAATTTTATGGGGCCACTGAAGGCAACGCTGGCTTCATCAACTACACCGGCAAGATCGGGGCCGTGGGGAGGGCCAACGTGTTCCTCAAGGTGAGACAACGATGACAGGAACAAATGCTGGTCACTTCGGGGATGCCAATGCACACCCTCGAGTTGGTTGGGGTCTTCAGCGTAAGCTGCTTGTAGTGGCCAAGCTGGGGAAGGTAACACTGCCCTACAAGTTGGGTTTCCAGGGCGCCCTCCTTATAATGACCAACCTGACAAAACTAGCATGATCCATCAGGTTGGCTGGACGTAAGAGCAGAATCTCCAAGATCAACTCTTCATATCCAAAAGTTGACCCTTTTCCCAATTAATCCTAAAACGGCCTGGGTTGAAAAGGAGCACAATGCTCATCTCAATTCAACCCCCTGCTGTGTGCAGGTCGCCAACCAGGCTGCCCAGAGCCACATCCAGCCTGGCCTTGAATGCCTCCAGGGATGTGGCATCCACAACTTCCTTGGGCAACCTGTTCCAGCGCTTCACCACCCTCTGGGTGAAAAACTTCCTCCTAAAATTAGGAAAGGATTAGGATTAGGCAACGTTGACTCACCGGCACTGACTCCAAGTTTCTGGAGTGTCTGTGGGAATGTGGACATATAGACCTAACACACGACATCCTGGTGTCAACTCTTGGTCTCTATCCACCAGTCCACTGAGCAAAAAAAGCTACAAAATGAGGTTTTTCCAATCTTTTCCCATTGTTCCAAGTCTCAGCGCTCTCCCACAGATCTTTGATTCCAAAAGGTAGAGCGGATGAGCTTGGTGAAGCTGAATATATTTGATTCCATCTTATTTAAAAGGCCGTTATTTCAGATTTAAAAACAAAACTATGTAAGACTTTGGGACTGGATAGTGAGGGGGGGGAGGTCTGTGAGTTTTAATGAGCGAACGACAGAGGACCTGGGCTGGAAGCAGAGACATTCTCCTGCTCATTTTAATCCTGCACTTCTCTTTCACTCACCGACTCCTCTCTGTCCCTCCTCTGCCCTCCAGGCTTTTGCTTCCTTTGAGCTGATCAAGTACAACGTGGAGCAGGATGAACCTGTACGCAATGAAGATGGATTCTGCATCCGCGTTCGCCCCGGTAAGAAGAGCCCTGTGATGGCCTTTACAGCAGGGGAGCCAGCAAAAAAAAACACCAACATTCCCTCTGGGGCACAGATTCTCCAGCACCAAGGCAAGCGCTGCCTGGCCCCAAATCCTCCTTTCCCTCCCTGAAGGTGAGACGGGGCTGCTGGTCATCAAAATCACCTCAAGCACCCCTTTCCACGGCTACGCGGGCGACTCCCAGAAGACAGAAAAGAAGATCTTGAGAAACGTCTTTGTGAAAGGTGATGCCTTCTTCAACAGTGGTGACCTCCTCATGATGGATCAGGAAAGATTCCTCTATTTCCAGGACCGTGTTGGGGACACTTTCCGGTAATTCCTTCTGACGCGGTTATTCCCACATCCATGTGGGCAATGCCGTTTCCCAGCCCAAATTTCTCCTTACAGCTTCATCCCTTTGCTTTCAAAGCTGGAAAGGTGAGAACGTGGCCACGACAGAAGTAGAGGCCACTCTGGCCATGGTGGACTTCATCCAGGAGGTTAATGTCTATGGGGTGTCCGTGCCAGGTGAGTACCAGGCAGTGCAGGGACCAAAACGGGGACCCAGTGATGCTTCAGTCACACGATGTGGGTCTGAGAAGCCACCAAGAAGGCTAAAGTAAGACTTGCTGACTCAAAATAGGAGCCCACTGTTGTTTGGGGTTCACAATTACCGACACGGTGGCCCACCAACAAGAGTAAAACAGGGCTCACATATTCACGTAACGGTCCAACTGGCCGCCGAGAAGGTGAAAACAGAATTTACTCACTCAAAATAAGTGTCTGGGAACGTTCTGTGAAGGTCTGAGCGCCCACCGAGGTGACCTGGTTGCCCAAGCCAAGTGGCCAGAGTTGTTTTGGCCACGGAATGTCCCCACAACGGTCCAAACAGACATCACAGAGAAAACAGAGGGATCTGATAGCTAAAAAAAAAAATAATAATAAAATAAAAATCAACATCTGATATATTCTGGGCAACTGATGCGTCCCGAAAATGGCCACAAGTGGCCTCCAGGTTCAAGAGCACTCCATTTCCCACGTGGTTTGTTATTTTGGACACACATGGTGTTGTCACCTTCCTTACGTGCTCACAGAGGTGGCCAAAGTGACCCAAAATAAGCACCCAGCAGCACTTCATCATCAAGAAGACTCAAGTTGCCCAAACTTGCTCTGAACAACTCCTGGTGCCGTTGACAGGGTGCGAGGGGAAGTGCGGCATGGCGGCTGTGCGCCTGAAACCCGGAGAGAGCTTCGATGGCGAGAGCCTCTACGCCTTCACCAGGGACACGCTGCCCATCTACGCTGCACCCCGCTTCGTGCGGATCCAGGTGAGCCTCGGGGCGCTCCAGGAGTGGGTCTGGGCCTCTCTTTCCAACAGTGCTGTTGATGACAGCCTCAGGACCGCCCTGACGCTGGGAGACCTTGGAAAGCACCACGGTCCCCCTCTTTTATCTGAGTCTCCCCGAGTCGGCGTTGGTCACCGTATGCCAACGACACCTTCTGGGTCCCCGTAGTTCTGATGCTGTTGTCTCTAATCCCATGCTGACGGTGTCACCGCTTCCAACGTTGTCACCTGGGTCCCCCTGTGATGATGGTGTCACCACTTTCGCATTGTCACCCTGTGCTGATAACAAGAGTTGGGGTCCCACGTCTTTTCCAAAGCCCCCGCATTTCTGATGACAGTGGACACCACCCCATGCAGGTAACGGCATCAATCCCCGATTTCTGACCCCGTAAATCTCCACAGAACGTTCTGGAAATCACTGGGACCTTCAAGCAGTGCAAGGGCAACCTTGTCAAAGAAGGCTTCGACCCCAACGTCATCACAGACCCGCTCTTCTTCCGCGACGAGAAGAAGAAATCCTACGTGCCCATGAACCCCAGCATCTACGCCAACATCCTGGATGGGAGCCTCAACCTGTAGGAAGAGGAGCTCTGCCATGGTTGATCGTTTCACAGACAAATTTGGGGGGTGGGGGGGGGGAAAATCATTTCTGACAGCACCGGAGCACGATGAGGGTGACAGGCTGGTTTCAACACTCATCTTCATATAGAAATTAAAGGCTTAATTCCAGTAATTTAGGTCGAGCTGGATGCCTGGATGATGACAGGTGTTTTCTGGACTCCAACAGATGGTCTTCTGCTTTTGGAGGGGACAGATGGTGCCCCCAAACCCTCCCCACTGCCAGGAAGGCACTCGGTGCCAGCCCTAGAAACATACCGTGCCCCCAAGACACTCTGCTCTTCCAACAAATACAGCACAAAACTGATTTATTTCCCTCCACCCAATTTTCTGTTAGTTCAAGCACCTCATCAGCTCCAAGCTCCCCACAGACACACGTTGACACACTCATCAATTAGCTCACCAATTCGGTCGACTTCTCCCTATAACAGTTTCCTGGTGAGCAAATCCAACCGGGGAAACACCATCCTTAATCCTTGCCTCCAGATGCGAGCTGTCCCTTTGATTTTTTTTTTCCATAAAAACAAACAAACAAAAAAAAGGCAAAAGTGTTTTCTCTATTTACACCCTCACTGTCCACCGCTGAGAAGTTGAGGCTCCTTGGGGGTCCTGCGGCATTCGGGGAGGGCCCGGCGCTCCCGTTGGAGCTCACCCACCCTCAGCCTCAGCCTCTGCTCCCGACGTTTGCAGGCCTGGAGCTGCCTCTGGGCTTTATCCAGGGCGTCCAGGGCAGCTTCGGCACGGCGTTTCCAGAGCAGGGCACTGCCCACCTGGTAGCTGTGCTCGCTCTGGATGTAGGCGCCGGCTGGCGGCGGCAAGCGCAGCATGTAGAGAGAAGGAGAAACGGGGCGGGGGGGTCCAGGGGGGTCCTCTTCAGGGAGGGTAATGGTTTCTTTGTCCTCTGTCGTCACCAAAAGGGTATCTGGGAGATGACCGCGGGCGCCCGAGGGACCTGGAAGTGCTGGGACACCGGCGGGGTCTTCGCCTTCGCGGGGGAAGCAGGAGACGTCGGTGGAGAAGGAGGGGTCCGGGGGGGATGTGGGGGGATCCCGTCTGTAGGGAGAGAAGTGGGGATAAAATGAGGAGGGGGCATAACGTGATGGGGAGAGAGGTGACAGCCAGAGGTTAAATGGGGAGGGGGAACATGTTAATGGGGGGGGGGGCATGATGGAAGAGGGTTGAATGGAGTGGGGGGATGTGGTGGCAGGACATGATGGCTGGGGGTTAAATGGGGTGTGGGGGTATAATAACGGGGTGGGGGGACACAAAGTGGCAGAGGGTTAAATGAGATGAGGGGACAGGAAGGCAGGGGTTAAACGGGGGGGGAATACAACAGCAGCACCCTGTGTTTTTTTGCCACCCCAGAGACCCCCACAGCACTCACCTCCACTTCCTGGTGACTCCCCGGGGGGGTTTTGGGGTGTCAGCATCAGGGGGGGGGAGTCTGGGCTTTGTGGTCCGGGGGGGTCTGGGGGAGGTGGACTCAAAGACAGTGGGGACAGCACCTTCCTTCAGGCGGTGGTAGCCGCTGTGTTGGGGTGGTGAAGGACACAAAAAGAGGAGTCAGTGCATTTTTGGGGAGGGACATCAGTTTTTAAGAGCATCAGAATTTTAGGAGCGTCCCAAAAAAAAATATAGGAACCACAAGGGCTCCCTGGGGTGCTCTACAGTCCTAGGAGGGTCCAAAAGCCCCAAGGTGGGGGGGTCTAAAGCCTGGATGGGTTCCCAAAAGTACCCAGAAAATCACTGGGGTGCTCCAAAACCTGGGGGAGGGTCTCCCAAAGTGACCCATGAACACCAAAGGTTCCTGGGCAGGGTTCTTTAGGGGATCTAAAACCATGGTAGGGTCCCCAAAACGCCCTGGGTGGTCCCTAGGAAGACCCCAACATCTATGGGGGCAGGATCTCAAGTTGGGAAACTGAGGCATGGGGGGGGGGGGGGAGGAGTCAGAGCAAACCATTTCCACCGAGAGGTGGGAAGGATCCCAAACTGGGAAACTCAAACACAAAACAAACCATTTCCTCGTGGCAGGGGGAGCACCAGCCCCTCCTACTCCCCCTCCCAGGTCAGGAACCCAAAGCAGAAGGGTGTCCCTCATTAGGCTCCCTGTTCATTAGGCTCCTCATTAGGCACCTGAAGCCGACGATCTCAAAGCAGCTCTTCTCAAAGTGCTGTGAGCAGAAGTAGATGTACTTGGAGGCTGGATCCCAGCGGCCCTCGCCGCTCGCGTCCCGTCGTCGGCTGTTCTCCAACCACAGAGCCCGACGGGGGTTGTCCTTTTTGGGCAGCCTGGGGGGGGATATGGGGGATATGGGGGAGGGGGGAATGACATCAGCTATGCTCTGAAATCCCACCCCCCACCGCAAGGCTGTTTTCTGAAAGGTTGGAGGGGTGGACCCCCCCCCCCCCCGGTTTGTGTGAATGGAACAGCCCAGGGAGGAGCTGCTTGTAAATAGAATGGAGGGGGGGGGGAAAATGAGAGCACCCCCATCATAAAGGAGGAGGCATACCAAGGACATTAATAAAAGAAGGGAATACATCTGGGTCAAACCCTTGGTAAAAGAGAAGGACGCAGCTGGGTCAGATGACTAATAAAGAAATTAGAACAGACAGCTGGGTCAAACCATTGCAAAAAAAGCAGAGAGAGAATTAAATCAACCCCCAAAAAAGGCAAAGCAATAATAATAATAAAAAAAAAAAACAGACTAAGATAACACCACTGCACAGGGAGTTCTGGGGGGTGATGAGAGGATTCCCCCCACACCCCTAAGCCCCCTTCCCCCCCCCCCAGGGCACCCACCTGTGGAAGGAGATCCCTCGACTGCGGGTCTCCCGTGTGTCGCGGGTGCAGCAGCCGGCGGCGGAGCAGTGCCGGGGCATCTGGGGGGATATGGGGATATGGGACCCCCTCCCTCCCCCCCACGATCACACACAGTCCCTGCTTCCCTTCCCCTCACACCCCAGCTGCCCAACCAGAATCCCTACAGCTTCTCCAAAATCCTCGCTCACCCCATTCCCTCTCTCTCAATTCCCACGCCCGCCGTACCCCCGCTCAAAGTTCCCACAGCCCCAAACGTTTCCCCGCTACAAACGACCCCGTAGCCCAGTGTCCCCTCTCCAAGGGTCAACCCCAAACCCTACAACCCCGACACTCCCCCCAAGGAACTGCCTCAGAGCCCAAAGTCCCATTCCCAGACCCACAGGTCCCCATGAAAGACACTCGAATCACCTCAGAGCCCCCAACGTCCTTCCAGAAATCCCCCCCCACTGTAAACCTACAGCTACCCCCCAGAGCTCCCTGAGCCCACAGAGACCCCTCAGCACCCCAAACACGCCCTCAGCCCTCCTCCAGGCCCAAAGATACCCCTGCAGATCCAACGATGCTCTCCAGAGCTCCCTCAAACTCCCCCCTACAGACGCCCCAAACCCACAGATGCCCCTCTAGAGCCCCGAGCCCCCACAAGGCTCCCTCCAGACTCTCATGCGCCACCCCAGAACCCCCCAAAACCCTCTGAACCCCCTTAAGAGCCCCAAATGTCTCCCTGGACACCCCCACCATTCCACAGAGCCCCTCCACAGTCCCTTGATCCCCCTCCCCCAGACACACATATGCCCCAACCCCCCGAGATCCAATGCTGGATCCCCTCTCTTGAGATGCCCCAGACCAACGCATACCCCCCACACACACCTACAGCTCCCTTCTGAGTCCCACAGGTGCCCCACAGAGCCCCCTTAAAGACCCCCCTTTGCCCCCTGCATACCACACAGCCTTGTCAAACCTACTGGCACCCCCCAAGACCCTCCAGAACCCCCCTGATCCCCTTCCAGACACACAGGTAACCCCACAATCCCTCCAACGCTCAACACCATCCCACAGAGCTATACCAGACCCGACTTCAAAATGCCCCAGACCCACTGATACCCCACAAAGACCCCTCACAACCATCTATATCCTTCCAGAGCACCCCCAGACCCACAGGTATCCCACAGAGCCCCCCCAGAGTCCCTTGATCCCTCTCCCCCAGACGTACACATGCCCCCCAGGTCCCCTCCAAGATCCAATGCTGGATCCCCTCTCTTGAGATGCCCCAGACCAATGCATACCCCCCACACACACCTACAGCTCCCCTCTGAGACCCACAGGCATCCCATAAAGCCCTCTTAAAGCCCCCTGTTGCCCCCTGCATAACACACAGCCTTGCCAAACTTACAACTGTCTCCCAAAAACCCCCGACAGCCCCTCCCAGACACACAGGTAACCCCACAATTCCTCCAAGACTCAACACCATCCCACAGAGCTACACTTTGAGATGTCCCAGACCCACTGATATCCCACACAGACCCCTCACAGTCTTCCATATCCCTCCAGAGCCCCTCCACAGTCCCTCGATCCCCCTCCCCCAGACGTACACATGCCCCCCAGGTTCCCTCCAAGATCCAATGCTGGATCCCCTCTCTTGAGAGGCCCCAGACCAACACATACCCCACACACACAGACCTACAGCTCCCCTCTGAGACCCACAGGTGCCCCACAGAGCCCCCTTAAAGACCTCCCATCGCGCCCTGAATAACACGCAGCCTTGTCAAACCTACAAGCACTCCCCAAGACCCTCCCTGATCCCCTCCCAGACACACAGGTAACCCCACAATCCCTCCAAGATTCAACACGATCCCACAGCACTACACCAGACCCCACTTAAAGAGAAACCCCAGACCCACTGACACCCCACAGCCATCCATATCCCTCCAAAGCACCACCAGACCCTCAGCCGACCCTCCTGGGATCCTACAGAGACCCACACAAAATGCACAGGTGACCCCAATATCCCAACCCTCCAAAAAAAAAAAAAAAAAAAAAAACCCACACGTGACCCCAGCCCCCTCAAAAAACCCACAGGTGCTCCTCAGGGACCGCTGAGCCCTCATAGAAACCCCTCAGGAACACGCTGAGGGGGGGGGGCCTAGCAGCCCGTTGCTAAGGGCCGCGGTTGCTAAGGAAGGCCGCCGGAAGGGGCCAACGGGGAAGACCCCCCCCCTAAAGGGCTCGGGCGGGGGGTGAGGGGTGTGACCCCGCCCCGAGGGTCGTGGTTGGGACGTGGGGCTGTGACAGGGGCCGGGCGGTGCTCAGCTGCCCGCTCCGGGCCGCGGCCTTACCTCGGCGCTCCCATCCCGGCGCCGCCGCCGCCGCCGCCGCCGCCAACTCCTCCAGCTCCACCTCTCGCGAGAACGCCCGCGCTTCGCGAGAGCGCCAGCACCAATTCACGCGAGAACGCCCGCCCCTGCCGAGAGCGCCTCCCCACCCCAACTCACGCGGGAACACCGCCACGCCCCGCCTCTCCGTTCCTATTGGCTGCGTTGCCACACTTCCGGGTCATCCCGCGCTGCTATTGGCCGAGCGAATCCCCGCCCTCCTCTTTATAAGGCACACGCGCCGCGCCCACCCCCATTGATGCCCCGCTGGAAGGCGGGTGGATGGCCGCGCTGTAGGGGCTGGGGGAGTCTCAGCTCCAGAACTGCACCTCCCACTCCTCTCCAGAAAAAAAAAAAAAAAGATTTGGAGTGTTTCAAGGCAAATCTCGTTTATAGTGCTCAAAATGCTGCTGGAGGGGCTGCACAGTGGGTCGGTGGGATGTTATGAACCCCCCAGCCCGCCCTTCTGCAGCCCTGAG
Organism: Meleagris gallopavo; assembly: GCF_905368555.1. Classification (NCBI taxonomy): domain Eukaryota; kingdom Metazoa; phylum Chordata; class Aves; order Galliformes; family Phasianidae; genus Meleagris; species Meleagris gallopavo. Next base: position 91,548 of record NC_139437.1, read on the forward strand.
CCACCCCATGCAGGTGCTACACACGACCTTAAGCCACGCCCCCATTTATCCCACTTCCCTTTAAGCTACATCCCTTCAAATCCGCCCCTTTGAACCACACCCACTTGGCTCCGCCCCTTCAAGCCACGCCTCATTAAAAAACCACGCCCCTTTTAAGCCACACCCCTTGGCTTTGCCCCTTTTGAAGCCACGCCCTCATCTAAAGCCACGCCCCCTGTAAAAAGCCACGCCCACTTTGATCGCCCCATTTGAGCCATGCCCCCATTGGCTCCGCCCCTTCAAACCACGCCCCCTTTAGTCCCCGCCACTCGACTCCGCCCCTCCAAAGCCACATCCACTTTAAGCCACGCCCCCTTTTAAAAGCCACGCCCCCTTTTAAAAGCCACGTCCAATTGGCTTTGCCCCCTTCCAGCCACGCCCCCTTTATTCCACGCCCCCTGAACCCGCCCACTTTTAAGCCACGCCCCCTTTTAAAGCCATGCCCCTTTAAGCCACATTCACTTTGTCCGCCCCCATTGAGCTGCGCCCCAATTGTCTCCGCCCCTTTAAACCAACCCCCTTTAAGCCACGCCCCTTGACTGCGGCCTCTTTAAGCCACGCCCCCTTTAAGCCATACCCCCTTTTAAAAAGCCGCGTCCAATTGGCTCTGCCCTTTTCCAGCCACACCCCCTTTAGGCCACACCCACTTAGATCGCCCCATTGTGGGCCCTGACCCGATTGGCTCTGCCCCCTTAAAGCCACACCCCCTTTATTCCACGTCCCTTGCCTTTGCCTCCTGTAAAGCCACGCCCTCTTTTAAGCCACGCCCCCTTTAAAGCCACGTCCAATTGGCTTCGCCCCCTTTAAGCCACGCCCCTTAAAACACGCCCCCCCTTAAGCCTCGCCCACTTAGATCGCCCCATTGTGGGCCCTGCCCCCATTGGCTCCGCCCCCTTAAAAGCCACGCCCACTTAAACCACGCCCAGTTACCTCGCCCCCCCATTTGAGCCATGCCTCCATTGGCTCCGCGCCTTTAAACCACGCCCCCTTTAACCCCGCCCCTTGACTCCGTCCCCCATTGAAGTCGCCCCCTCCCCCCCCCGTGGCTCCCATTCATTCAGAGCTGCTCCCCATCGCTGCTGCTCTGCCCCCCCTCGCTGTCCTCCTCGTCCTCCCCCCTCAGCATCCTGCGCACGGTGCGGCTCAGTGTCATGGGGTCACACCTGGGGGGAACATTGGGATGGGGTCAGGGGGGTCCAGACAGCCTCCCCATAATCCTTCTGGCCCCGTATGGCCCCCTGCACGTCCCCCTCACCCTACACAGCACTATACAGTGTGCTATAGGGACTACAGGGGGTTATAGGGGCTGTGGGGGGCTATAGGGTGCAATAGGGGCTTTGTTGAGCTATAGGGTGCTATCGGGACTGTGGGGGGGCTATAGGGTGCTATAGGGGCCCTTGGGTGCTATAGGGGCTGTTGGGGTGGCTGTAGGGTGCAACAGGGGCTATAAGGGGCTATAGGGGACTATAAGGTGTTATAGGGGCTGTGGGAGGCTATAGGGTGCTATAGGGGCTGTTGGGGTGCCATAGGGCCTGTTGGAGTGGCTGTAGGGTGCTATAGGGGCTATTAGGGTGGCTATATGGGCTGCGGGAGGCTACAGGGTGTTACAGGGGCTGTGGGGAGTTATAAGGTGCTATAGGGTGCTATAAGGTCCTATAGGGGCTAGAAGGGGCTATACGAACTGTGGGGTGCTATAGAGACTGTAAGACGCTGTAGGGTGCTATAGGGGCTGTAAGGGCTCTAATAGGGGCTGTGGGGGGGGCTATAGGGTGCACTAGGGGGCTGTAGGGTGCCATAACGAGATCCCATAGGTCCCACCTGAGGCGGACCCGCAGGGCAGCCACGTGGCACGCGGTGGCTGCGGTGCCGTCTCCGATGTCCTCCAGAGCCCGGCGAAGGATCTGACCCTGAGCGTGGGCACGGGATGTCCCCGATGTCACCACGGCCAGCTGGTCCTGTAGGGCACGATGTGCCGCCTCGGTGGCCTCTGCCTGTGGGGGTGTGGGGTGGGATATGGGGACATGAGGGGATATGGGGTGGGATATGGGGAAACGTGAGGACGTGGGGACATGAGGTGGGATATGGGGACATGTGGAGATATGGGGACACATGGGGTGGGATATGGGGACATGTGGAGATATGGGGATACGTGGGGTGGGATATGGGGACATGTGGAGATATGGGGACACGTGGGGTGGGATATGGGGACATGTGGAGATATGGGGATACGTGGGGTGGGATATGGGGACATGTGGAGATATGGGGACACGTGGGGTGGGATATGGGGACATGTGGAGATATGGGGACACGTGGGGTGGGATATGGGGACATGTGGAGATATGGGGACACGTGGGGTGGGATATGGGGACGTGTGGGAACGTGGGGACATAGAGAGATATGGGGACATGCGGGGGTGTGGGGTGGGATATGGGGACATGTGGGGACATGGGGTTTGGTGACATGGGGATGTAGAGACATGGGGACATTGGGCACATAGAGTGGGGATATGGGGTGGGGCATGGGGATGTGGGGACGTGGGGACATGGGGAGGGATATGGGGAAATGTGGGGATATGGGGGGGGGATACGGGGACGTGGGGAGGGATACGGGGACACGTGGGGACATGGGGACGTGACACGGGATATGGGGACACGGGGAGGGATATGGGGCGGGACATGGAGACATGAGGTGGGATGTGGGGATGTGGGGTGGGACGTGGGGATGTGGGGTGGGATATGGGGATGTGTGGGGATATGGGGATGTGTGGGGATATGGGGATGTGTGGGGATATGGAGACCCCCATGACGCCACCCACCTGCAGCCGGTATCGCTCCCCCCGCAGCCGCTGCTCCTCCAGCTCTGCCTGCAGCCCCCTCAGCCGCCGTCCTGCCCCCCGCGCTGCCCGACCCAGCGCCGCCCTCGCCCTGCAGCACCCATGGGTGCCCCGTGAAACCCACCAGCACCCATGGTGGGGGGAGGGGGGGGGGCTTTGGGGACGTTCTTTGGGATGCCGTGAGACGTGGTTCACTTTGGGACCGCCATGGGGCCACCCATGAGGATCTCGGGTCACCCTGGGACCACCCTGAGCCCACCAGTAGTTCATAGGGACACGGTGGGACATTGTGGGATCACCCTTGGGACCATTTTGGGTCACCCTGGAACCACCCAAGCCCACCTTGGGTCCCTTGGGTCACTTTAGGACCACCACTGGACCAACCTGAGGTCACCCGATACTTCATAGGGACACATGGGACATTTTGGGACCACCCTTGGGTCACCCTGAGACCACCCAAGCCCACCTTGGTCCAACTTGGGACATCCTGGAATGAATTTGGGCAACACTGGGGCCATCTAAGCCCACTCTGGGGAACCTTGGACCACCCTGGGACCACCCAAGCCCACCTTGGGACCCTTGGGCCACTTTAGGACCACCACTGGACCGCCCTGAGGCCACCCGATACTTCACAGGGACATTTTGGGACCACTCTCGGGCACTTTGGGACCACGTTGGACCACCCAGGACCAACTCGGACAGCACAAACCCGTGATGGAGCACCTTGGGACCACCCAGGGTCTCCTTGGGATCACCAAGAGACCACCTTGGGGGCACTGTAGAACCACCCAAGCCCACCCAGGAGCCCCCCAAGGACCCCGCAGGATGTCTCACCCTGCCTCTCGCTGCAGCATCTCCTGCAGGTGAAGGCAGCGGGCGCGCAGGGTGGCTTCAGTTGGGTGTGGGGGCACCCAAGGGTGCTGCAGCCTCCCCTGCAGCACCCTCTGCTCCCTTTCCTGCTGCGCCCTCGCCTCTGCTGCTGCCCTGCTCCGTGCTTTTGCAGCCATCAGCGCCCGCTGCAGCTCCTGTGCCTGCATCGTGGGGGAACCCATGGGTCCCAAACATGCACCCTGCACCCTCTGTGTGTGTGTGTGCCCCATATAGGGCCCCCCGTTGGAGATGATACAGGTACCCCCATTGGTCCCTCTATGCACTTTCTGTAGGTATTCTGGCAGGTACTCCCATAGATTACCCTATAGGCACCCCTGTGGGTGCCCTCCATAAGTACGCCCTACATTCCCCAGTGGGTACCCCGTAGGCGCCCCACAAATACCCCCATAGATGCCCCACGGGTTCCCCCATAGGTGCCCCTATAGTTGCCCCCATAGATGCCCCCCATATGTGGCCTAAGGTACCCCCATAGGTACTCCCATAGGTGCCCCATAGTTGCCCCCATAGATACCCCTATAGGTCCCCCATAGGTACTCCCATAGGTGCCCCATAGTTGCCCCCATAGATACCCCTATAGGTCCCCCATAGGTACTCCCATAGGTGCCCCATAGTTGCCCCCATAGATGCCCCTATAGGTCCCCCATAGGTACTCCCATAGGTGCCCCATAGTTGCCCCCATAGATACCCCTATAGGTCCCCCATAGGTACCCCCATACGTGGCCCACAGGTCCCCCTATAGGTACCCCATAAGGTACCCTTATAGGTACTCCCATAGATGCCCCACAAATACCTTTAAAGGTGCCCCACAGGCACCCCCATAGTTGGCCCACAGGTACCCCCATAGGTCCCCCCATATGTGCCCCATAGGTACCCCTATAGGTGCCCTATAAGCCCCCACCTCCTCGTGCCTTTGGTGCAGGCGCTGCCGCAGCTCCCAGTTGTGCTCCCGCAGTTCCACCAGCGCTGCCTGCAGCCCCACAGGGTCGTGGTCCCCCCTGCACCCATAGGGGCTATAGGGTCGGCAGGGGGCGCGGAGCATGGGAGGGTATATAGGGGATGTGCCGTGGGGAATATAGGGCAGAAACTCTGGGGTTACAGGGGCTGTGCCGTGAGGAGTATAGGAAACACTGTATGGAGTCTATAGGGGGATGCGGCACGGGGGCTTGTGGGGTGCACTATAGGGGGTATAAGGGATGCCCTATAGGGGCCATAAGTAGGGGCAGCCAATGGGGGGCTGTGGGCATGGCCGGGGAGGGGGGGGGGCGGGTCCAAAGGGGGTCACTCACGTGGGTGGGGGTGGGGGGGGCAGGTGGGTGGAGATGTCATCCCGGTCCTGTTCTGCCTTCCGCCGGGCATGGTGGGCTGCAGCCACTGCCTGCGGGCGGGGCCGTGATGGACACACAGAAAACCCCGCCCAATTTGCTATCGAGCCCCGCCCCCTCCGTTTAGCCCCGCCCCCGAGCCAATTGGCCACGCTCACTTCCGTGTAGTCACTCCCACTTCAGTATAGCCACGCCTACATCGGCGTAGCCACGCCCATTCCCATGTAGCCACGCCCATTCCCCGTAGCCACACCCTCTCCCTTGTAGCCACGCCCTCTCCAAGTAGCCCCTACCCCTGTAGTCACGCCCACTCCCCGTGTAGCCACGCCCCCATCATCTTGGCCCCGCCCACCTGTCGCAGCCTCTTCAGTTCCGCCTCCTTTTCCCGGCATTGTGACTCCGCCTCCTGCGCCCGAAGCTCCGCCCCTTCCCGCGCCGCACGTGCTGCCTCAAGCTCCGCCCACAACCCTCGCCCCGCCTCCTGGGTGGGCGAGGCTACGTTAGGCCACGCCCACCCCTCTTTATCCCCGTTCCGTTCCCTCGCCACGCCCCCATCGCTGGCCCCGCCCACCTGCTGTTGTCGCAGCCGCTCCCATGCTCGATCCCGGGCCCGGAAGGCCCCGCCCACTCTCGCTTTGGCTCCGCCCACCGCGATCTCGAGGGCCCTCAAAGCCCCGCCCTCCGCCAGGCTCCGCCCCCTTTCGTGCGCCAGGCTCCGCCCCAGCGCCGCCACCTGCAGGAGGGGCGGGGCACAAGGTGTTGATTGACAGCTCCATTACCTCCTATGCAAAAAGGAGGCAGGGCTTTGCGTTGAGTGACACCTCGCTGGCCCCGCCCACCTGGTTGCTGAGGTCACGAAGCTCCGCCTCCAGGTCCAACCGGCGCTTGGCCTGGAAGGGGGAAGGGACAGCAAAAGGGTCACATAGGGTGGGATGCTGGGGGGGGGGGGGTCTTTCCTGCCCAACCCCCCCACCCTGGGTGCTTTCCCATGGTTGGAATACAAGCAGCGTTGGCTCTGGGCCAGGAGTGGCCCCTGTCCCCGCCCCATGTCCCAATTCCAGCCTTAGGACTGGCTGGAGGCCAATGGGGCCAGGGGAAGGAGGGAGGGGGGGCTGGGGCCCTGAGAAGGGAAAAAGGTGGGAAATGGGGTCCCCACGTCACTGCTCCTCTCCCCTGCGGTGAATTTAAAGGGGTCTTCTAAATCCCTGCACCCCCCAATCCAGGACATTAGTGTTCCCAATGCCATACCTGGGTGACCCCCACAACCTCACTCACCCTCTCTCAGACCTTGTGTCCTCCCCCCCCCCCAAATTTGGGTCCCATGGTTGAGGGGGTCCCCCTAAATCCACCCCCCTCCCCCCACCAGACAACTGTCCCCCTCCTGGACCATTGGTTCTGCTGGATGGGGGCTCCCCCTACATCCCTACGTATCCCTACATCTCCCCGCCGTGGACATCTGGGTGCTCTGGGAGGGAGCTCCCCCAGATTTTTAGTTCACCCCCCTCTCCAGTCATAGAGGTCCCCTCATATTTCAGCCTATCTCAGTCCCCAGCCCCCCCCCCATCAATGCCTGGGTAGGGGTGGGGGAGTCCTCCCCATCATTGCCTCTCCCCATCCCAGTCCCCACTCACCTGTGCCAGCTTGAGAGGTCCCTCATCCATCACGACCCAAACTGGTAAGGGCTCAACAAAACAAAATCTGAGGAGACACTACAATAACAGCACCCTCCCCGCCCCCCATAGGAGTCCTTAGGGGTGAGGAGGGGGGAGGAGGGGGTGACAAATACCACCCTGGTATCTCTTCACTTTGTCACGTCCCTGCAGCATCAAGTGTGGCACTGCTGGTGCCACCCACGCCGCGGGCACAGGAGGACACAAGGAACCTCCCACCTCCTGTTGGGCCCCCCCCCAGGCTCTACCCAGTGCCCGCCCACCCCCCAGGGGACACAGGTGGACAGGGACATCTGTTCTGCCCCGGGTGGCATCAGGGCCAACCCTCGCCCCAGGGATGTGGGCACCTCCCTGAAGCACCCAAAGCATCTTTTTGGGGCATCCAAGCGTAGAAGTGAGCATCCAAGCGTAGAGCAGGGACAGAAAGATCACCAAGGGTACCTGAGAACCGCCCTGGGGCACCCAAGAATGTCTTTGTGAAACCAAGCATCTCCACGGGTACATAAGCACCTCCTTGGATCACCAAGCATGTTTCTGGTGTACCCTAGGATCACCCGAGGGCACTCTTGGAGCACTCAAGAATCTCCTTTGAGCACCCAAGCATCTTCACGGAGGAGCAAGGCATCTCCATGGGGCACCTCCTTGGTGCACCCGGTCATTTGAGTCAGTGTGGGTCAAACGGGGGTTGAGATAGGTCAGCATAGGTCAAGGTGGGTCAGCACAGGTCAAGGCGGGTCAACGAAGAGCAACACAGGTCAGCATAGACCACCATGGGTCAACGGGGATCAACTGCAACGCAGATCAACACGTCAGGATGATGGGTCAACAAAACATGGGTCAAAATGGATCAGCACTGCACCAACACGGGTCAGTACAGAAGATCCAGGACCTGTGGGGATCCCTATGGGGTTCTGTGAGTCACCTGGGAGGTCCATAGGGGGAGTCAGGCCCTATAGGGGGACGCTGGTGGGGGAAATCCCCCTCTGCAGGTCTATAGGAGGACCAGGTTTTCCCTATGTGGTTCCATAGGGGAACCCAAAGCTGTGTGGATCCCCATGGGAATCTATAGTGATCAATGAAGGACACAGGTCATATAGGGGATCCCAGTTGGTCGCCCTATGGGAGCCTTTAGGGGTCTTCACAGGGGTCTGTGGGGGACTGCAGCTCCTCGGGGGTCTCCACAGGGGATTGAGGCACCACAGGGTCCCCATGGGGGTCTTTAAGTCCCCGCAAAAGCGCCCATAGGGCTCTGTGGGGTCTCTATGGCAGTCGTCACCGTGTCTCCCTCCCCCCAGCCCGTCTCTATGGTTGCTGAAGGCGGCTGGAGGACCGCGCCCTCTCCTCTAGTCTCTATGCTCCTGGCTCACTTCTGCCTACCGGCCGGAAGTGATGCAAGGCGGCGGCGACCGGAAGCGGCGGCGGCGACCGGAAGCAGCGGCGGCGGCGGCGGCGGCAGCGCTTCGGGGCGTGGGGGGAGGAGGAGGCGGCGGCGGCTGCCGCGAGGTGAGTGCAAGGCTCGCCTTCTGCGGGCATCCCCGGCCCTGATGACGTCACCAACGCCCGATGACGTCACACGTGACCACCCCACCCCCCCTTCCCGGAGGCGACGCGGTGCTGCTGGGGGTGAGGTTCAGCAAGGCCAAAGGCCGGGTCCTGCGCTTCGGCCACAACGACCCCGGGCAGCGCCGCAGGACTGGGGCGGAGCGGCTGGAAGGTTGTGTGGAGGAAATGGACCTGGGGGTGCTGGTTGGTGCTGGGCTGAACACGAGCCGGCAGTGTGCGCAGGTGGCCAAGGAGGCCAACGGCGTCCAGGCCTGCGTTAGAAACAGCGCGGCCAGCGGGAGCGGGGAGCTCAGCATCCCCTGTACTCGGCTCTGGTGAGGCCGCACCTCCGGTACTGGGTCCAGTTTTGGGCCCCTCACTGCGAGAGAGACGTTGAGGCCCTGCAGCGGGTTCCAAGAAGGGCAACAAAGCTGTGAGGGCTCTGGAGCACAGGGCTGATGAGGGGCGGCTGAAGGAGCTGGGAGCGTTCAGCCTGGAGAAGAGGAGGCTCAGGGCAGACTTTATTGCTCTCTGTAACTACCTGAAGGGAGGCCGTGCTGAGCTGGGGGTCGGCCTCTTCTCTCGTGTAACTGGTGATAGAACTGGAGGGAATGGCTTCAAGCTGCATCAGGAGAGATTTAGGCTGGACGTTAGGAAATACTGCTCTGAAAGAGTGGTCAGGCAGTGGAATGGGCGGCCCAGGAAGGTGGTGGAGTCACCGACCCTGGAGGTGTTCAAGGAACGTTTGCATTTTGTATTGAGGGATCACAGAATCACAGAACGGCCAGGGTTGGAAGGGACCTCAAGGATCACGAAGCTCCAACCCCCTGCCACACGCAGGGCCACCGACCTTCACATTTCACAGCAGCCCAGGCTGCTCAGGGCCCCATCCTTGCTGGCCTTGAACACCTCCAGGGATGGACGGGGATCCACAGCCTCTCTGGGCAGCTGTTCCAGCACCTCACCACTCTCTCTTTAAAGAACTTCCCCCTGACATCCAACCTCAATCTCCCCTCCCTCAACTTCAAACCATTTCCCCTTGTCCTGCAGTTATCTCCCCTTTCCAAGAGCTGACTCCCCTCCTGTCTGTAGGCTCCCTTTAGGTACTGAAGGCTGCAGTGAGGTCACCCCATGCTGAACAAACCCAGCTCCCTCAGCCTGTCTTCATAGTGGAGGTGCTGCAGCCCCCTGCTCATCTCTGTGGCTCCTCTGGACCCTCTCCAGCAGCTCCCTGTCTTTCTTGTACGGGGGCTCCACGCCTGGACACAGTACTCGAGATGGGGGCCTCACGAGAGCAGAGTAGAAGGGGACAATCACCTCCCTGTCCCTGCTGCCCACCCCTCTTTCGATGAAGCGAGCGACATGGTTCAACGAGTCCTCTTGGTGAGAGGTTGGACTGGATGATCTCGAAGATCTCCTCCAACCTCGGCGATTAATTCTGGTGATTTCAGGTACCTCCAGACCTCAGCAACGGCCCCGGCTCTGCGCCGTCCCCGCTGCCATGGCTGAGGCGGTGCATTACATCCACTTGCAGAACTTCAGCCGCTCGCTGTTGGAAACCCTCAACGGGCAGCGCCTGGGAGGCCACTTCTGCGACGTGACCGTTCGTATCCGTGAAGCCACCCTGCGTGCTCACCGCTGCGTCCTGGCTGCCGGCAGCCCTTTTTTCCACGACAAACTGCTGCTGGGTCACTCGGCCATCGAAGTGCCGCCCGTCGTCCCCAGCGGGGCCGTGAGACAGCTGGTGGAATTCATGTACAGCGGGTGCCTGGTGGTGGCCCAATCCGAAGCTCTGCAGATCCTCACCGCCGCTTCCATCCTACAAATCAAGACGGTGATCGATGAGTGCACGCAGATCATCTCGCAGAGCCGCAGTCCCAAAGTGCTGCCGCCCGCCCGCCCGCCGCCGGTGCCTGCTGATGCTCATCACAAGCTCCGTGAGCTCCTGATGCCACCACAGGAGAACGATGGCTACTTCGGACCGTCCAGCTGTCACAGCCGTAAGCAGAGGCAGCCGCTGCGGCTGCAGCTGCCCGTCAAGGAGGAGGAGGAGGAGGAGATGGGGGGAGGCAATGAGGAAGGCTCAGCACCCCCCGTGCCGTTCCCTGCCGAAGAGTCGCCGTTTTTCGGTCCCCCCGACGTCTTCTCTGATGCCTTTCTGCCACCTTGGCCGAGTGATGATGGGGGCAAAGTGGGACCTGAGTGCAGCCTGGAGGCGTCGGGGAGGGGTCCGGCTTTTGGGACAGAAGTGGAGCTGGGAGGGAGCAGCCTGGGGTTTGCCCCTCCTGTGCCGCCCCTCTACGAGGAGGGGTTTGCGGAGGGGGGGACGAGTGGTGGAGTCCCTCTGGTCCCCAAGGTGCCACGGGCCGGCCCGTCTCGTCGCCCTGAGCCGTCCTACCAGTGTGGCCATTGCCAGAAGACCTTCAGCTCCCGCAAGAACTACACCAAGCACATGTTCATCCACTCTGGTAAGGGGACAAAGCGGGGACGCGGTGTCCACGTGGCTCCTTGCGGGGTGTAAGGACAGAGGAGGTCCTGGGCGGGTCCTTCTGATGGGGGATGTGTGGAGATGAAGATGTGGATGGGTGAGGGTGTTGGTGGGACAAAGACACGGGGCAGCGGGGTTGGTACGACGAGGGAATGGAAATGGCGATGTTGGGGTGGTGACACCGGGGGGGAGGAGGATGAGGAGGAGACACGGGGGCAGAGGGGACATCCAGAGCGAGGAGGTTTGGGACACGCGCCCACGTCGCTCTGTGTTGATCCACGCTGATGCGTGTTGACCCACGTCACTCCGTGTTGATGCGTTGAGGTGATCTGCATCGACCTGCGTTTACCCGTGTCACTGTTGACCCACCGATCCCTGCTGACTCACACTGATCCATATTCATCTGTGCTGCTGTGCTGACTTTCTGCGCGTCGCTCCACTCTGACCCACGTGGGGAGAGCTGTGTTGACCCGCACTGCTCAGTCGCTCTTGCCGACCTGTGCTGAGCCATGCTGAAACATGGTGAGCCAAGCTGAGCTGTGTTACTGAAACCCATTGATCTGCGTTGACTTTTGTGTCTCTGGCTTGTCCCATATTGCTCCAGGGTTGATCTGCCTCGGACCACGTTGATATATGTCACTCTTCGTTGACATGTGCTGATTTCTGTTGACTTACAGAGGTCTGTGCTGACCCATCTCATTCTGTGTTGACACGCAAAGACCTGTGTTGATGCATGTTGATGCATGTTGATCTACGCTGATCTGTTTTGGTGCATTCTCATCTGTCAGACGTGCCACCTCTGAGGATCCATATTGACAACATCACTCTCTTTTGGCCCACATGTGTCTCATGTTGACCTGTGTAGGCACACAATGACCAGCTGTCAGCTTACATAGCTCCATGTTGATCACACTGACCTGAGTAGGCACACAATGACCAGCTGTCAGCCTGCGTAGCTCCATGTTGATCACACTGACCTGAGTAGGCACACAATGACCAGCTGTCAGCCTGCGTAGCTCCATGTTGATCACACTGACCTGAGCAGGCACACAATGACCAGCTGTCAGCTTACATAGCTCCATGTTGATCACACTGACCTGAGTAGGCATACAATGACCAGCTGTCAGCCTGCGTAGCTCCATGTTGATCACACTGACCTGAGTAGGCACACAATGACCTGCCCTCAACCTACGTAGCTCCATGTTGATCACACTGACCTGAGCAGGCACACAATGACCAGCTGTCAACCTACGTAGCTCCATGTTGATCGCACTGACCTGAGTAGGCACACAATGACCAGCTGTCAGCCTGCGTAGCTCCATGTTGATCTCACTGACCTGAGTAGGCATACAATGACCAGCTGTCAGCTTACATAGCTCCATGTTGATCACACTGACCTGAGTAGGCACACAATGACCAGCTGTCAGCCTGCGTAGCTCCATGTTGATCACACTGACCTGAGTAGGCATACAATGACCAGCTGTCAACCTACGTAGCTCCATGTTGATCTCACTGACCTGAGTAGGCATACAATGACCAGCTGTCAACCTACGTAGCTCCATGTTGATCACACTGACCTGAGTAGGCACACAATGACCAGTTGACAACCTACGTAGCTCCATGTTGATCACACTGACCTGAGTAGGCACACAATGACCAGCTGTCAGCTTACATAGCTCCATGTTGATCACACTGACCTAAGTAGGCACACAATGACCAGCTGTCAGTCTGCGTAGCTCCATGTTGATCACACTGACCTGAGTAGGCACACAATGACCTGCCCTCAACCTACGTAGCTCCATGTTGATCACACTGACCTGAGTAGGCACACAATGACCAGCTGTCAGCTTACATAGCTCCATGTTGATCACACTGACCTGAGTAGGCACACAATGACCAGCTGTCAACCTACGTAGTTCCATGTTGATCACACTGACCTGAGTATGCACACAATGACCAGCTGTCAGCCTGTGTAGCTCCATGTTGATCACACTGACCTGAGTATGCACACAATGACCAGCTGTCAGCCTGCGTAGCTCCATGTTGATCACACTGACCTGAGTATGCACACAATGACCAGCTGTCAGCCTGTGTAGCTCCATGTTGATCACACTGACCTGAGTATGCACACAATGACCAGCTGTCAGCCTGCGTAGCTCCATGTTGATCACACTGACCTGAGTAGGCACACAATGACCAGCTGTCAACCTACGTAGCTCCATGTTGATCACACTGACCTGAGTAGGCACACAATGACCTGCCCTCAACCTACGTAGCTCCGTGTTGATGATATTGACCTGTGCTGCTGCACGTTGGCCTGTAACTGATCTGTGGTGCCTCACGTTGACCCGTACTGATCCGTGCTGCTCCACATTGACCTGTCTGTCTCTCCACAGGTGAGAAGCCCCATCAGTGTTCCATCTGCTGGCGCTCCTTCTCGCTCCGTGACTACCTGCTGAAGCACATGGTGACCCACACGGGCGTCCGTGCCTTCCAGTGCAGCATCTGCTGCAAACGCTTCACCCAGAAGAGCTCCCTCAACGTCCACATGCGAACCCACCGCGCCGAACGCTTCCAGTGCCGCCTCTGCACCAAAGGCTTCTCCCACCGCACCCTCCTGGAGCGACACGCTGCTGCCACCCACCCCGTGCCACCTCCAGGGCCACCTCCAGGGCCACCTCCACCAGACTCCAAGGGCTTGGGCGTCAGTCACACTCACGTGGCCTAAGGGTGGCCCAGAGGGTTGTCGCCACTCCCAGACTGGCTCTTTGAGCACCGTGGGGTGAAACCTGGAGGACTTTGACCCCTCTTGTGGATTTGATCCCCTGGATGGACAGACGGAGGGAGATGAGGTTCATCCCACTCGTCCCCTCCCACCCAGGATGTGTTTCTCGATAATGAGGTTTCCTTTTACCTCTGAACCGCGGCTGTAGGGGTGGTTAAACACACTCTGGGGTGCTGGCGGGTTGTGAAAATCAACACACAGGTTTTAAGGACTCATTTAGTGCCATTAATGCAACTGTTTTCCTTAAAAATCCCTCCTACCCCACTGCCTGCCCGTGAGGCTCTCACCCAGCAGACTGTGGGTGTCAGCAGGGCTGGATCACGGGCACACGGCCACCACAGAAGGGCTGCAGCAGCCATCAGCCATGTCACAGGTCCTCCCCAAGTCTCTGTGTCTATGTTTAGTCCCAGTGTCAACTCCGGTGGCCCAGGTGGCTTCTGCAAGAGCCAGTGGGGACACCAGCAGGGCCAATTCTTTTTTCCGTTGGCCCTTCCCAAGTCTTTGTGTTGAGGATGGCCACCAAAAGGGCTTGTCCACATCCCGTGGCCACCTCAGAAGGGCTGCGTAGCCACTGACCACATCACAAAGTCTTTGTGGCCAATTCTGCCCGCAGTCCCGTGGCTCTTTGCCCACATCGGCTCCCCGTAACAACAGACGTTGATGGAGTCACACGTGTCCCCAGGGCCGCTGCAGAAATGCCATAGTAGCCCATGGACACATCAAAGGTCCTCCCCAAGTCTCTGTGCTGATGAATGGTCTGATCAGGGCCTGACTGCGTCCCTGTAGCCACCATGGGGAAGCCCTAAGACTCCCCCGACCACATCACAGATCTTCCTGAAATCTTTGTCTCGATGACAAACATCCGCAGGGCCAAACCCTGCTCCCAGGGGCCGCCAAAGAAGGGCTGCAGCAGCCGTAGGTCGCACCATGGACCTTTCTTTTGATGATGGGCACCAAGAGGGCAAACCCTCTTGATGAATCACGACCTCCCGTCCCCCCTCAGAGCCCCTGCTGCACAGCCAGGGCAGGGCTGGGTCCCTGCTCAGCAGCGTGGAGGCGGCGGTGACGGACGAGGTGGGAACTACGGCTGAAGGTTTTGGGGCAGTCGGGGCAGAGGTAGGGCTTCTCACCAGTGTGGGTGCGCTGGTGTTCCACCAGACGGGAGCTCTCGCTGAAACATTTGTCACACTGGGTGCACTGGAAGGGTTTCTGGCCGCTGTGAAGGCGGAGGTGCTGGCTGAGGTTGGAGCTCCAGCCGAAGCGTTTGCCGCAGGCGCTGCACTCGTAGGGTTTCTCACCAGTGTGGGTGCGTTGGTGCTGGAGCAGGTTGGAGTTCTGGGTGAAGCTCTTGGTGCAGGCACTGCACTTGTAGGGCTTCTCGCCCGTGTGGGTGCCCAGGTGTCGCATCAAGTGTGAGCTCTGCCCAAAAGCTTTGCCACACTCGGTGCACTTGTAGGGCTTCCGAGCGCTCGGAGGGGATGTGGGGGGAAGCCCCCAGGCCCAGTCCAGCTCCAGGGATGCTGGAGGCATCAGGGATGCCATCAGGCTGTCAGGGGTGTCCACCTCAGGGGTCCCCATGGCGCCTGTGGTGGGACAGAGACGGGTGTCACCGCGGGGGTCCTTCATTATCCTCTCTGAATCCCTAATTACTCTTCTGACCAATCCAACTACCAACCAACGCGGTGCTCTCTCAGAATTCTCTCTCATCTGGACGTGGCCACGAGGGTCATGGCCTAAATGGGATGTGTTGACTGGGGCTGGATCCGATATAAGTTTGGGGTTGGATCTGATTCGGGTTCAGTGCAGGGAGCCTGCAAAGCTCCCATTCCCTGCTGCTGTGGTGGAATGGACCGGAGATGTGGTGTGTCTCCATTCTTAGAGGTCCCCAGAGTTCACTGGGAGGAACCATGAGGAACACGGGCCACAGAGAACTGCTCTGGTTGGTGCTGGAATTGGTTTGGAGCTGGAACAGGGAGAGTCCCCTGTGCCATCAAGGGACGTGGTGAGTCTTTGTCCTTGGAGACACCCAACTCTTATACAGACACAGTCAGAAGGAACATGACTCGGACTGCAGCGTTGATGTCAGACCCACACAGCTTGGGGTTGGACCTGGTTCCCCCAGAGACCCTCAAAACTCCCTCAGGTGGGATAGAACCAAAGACAGAACCTGGCAGGTGGTGGGTCTCCACTCGAGGAGATCCTTAGGATGAGGCTGCGAGGAACCTGCTCCAAATGCAGCTGGTTTGGGGTTTGGGTTTGGACCACAGAGCTGCCACACCTCCCTCCCTAACACGGACAGAGCAGGAAACAGTCACAGGAACATTGGCTCTCCATCCCTGCATGTCTTCAGCCCTCTCCTGGCTGTGCTCACCACGTGATGCCCAGCCCTTCATGCCCCCACCGACCCACAACGTCCCAGGACTCACCTTTGTGGTCGCCGGGCGCTCTGTCCCCATCTCCATCCCACTCTCTGAGTGCCTCATCCCGCTGTTCCATGGCCTGCGGGAAGGCGCGGCTTCAGAACAAGGGGACACCAAAAGGGGGAGGGGGGGGAAGGGGAGGAAACGGGCACGGATGGGATTCTGGGGGGTGGTGGGTCCTTGAAAAGAGAACGAATGTGGAAATGGGGAACACAAGGTGGCAACGAGAGGGGGGTCGGGGCTCCCTGTACCCGGCGGGGTCCTGGGAACGTGGGCAACCCTGCAGCCCCCCCGGCCCTCCCCGCACCGTTTTGCAGCCGCACCGCCTCCACCGCCCTCGACCCGCGTCCCCGGAAGCTCTCGTGGCCCACCAGGGGCCGCTCTGCACCGCTCGGCGGACCGAGACTCGATGGTGTTAACTCCGCCTGCTGCCTCCGCACTGCTGTCGTCTCTTTTTATCCCCACGTTCCCCCCCCCCCACGCCCCCCGGGGGCAGAGCTCTGCACGGAACACCCGTCCCTCACGTACACTTCAAGGGAAGGTGGCATGGGGTGCTGACAAAGGCGGTTTCCCCCTTTCTTTAAGTTTTTGCCCCGTTTAGAAGTGCTGCTGCCTCTTTAAACAGGATGTGATGTCACCCCCCCCCACCCCCCCTTCGCCCTCAGGAGGGGCAGAGATAAGGGGATGGGATCCCAGAGGATGCAGGGGGACACAGGGCAAAACTGGGGTGTCTGGAGGGAGTCTGGGGGGTCCAGACCTGGATTGGGATGTCCAGAGCTGGATGTGGGGTGTCTCCAGGTCCACGTTTCCCCATGGCTACGTGAGCAGAACGCTGCCGGCAGCTCCCTGATGTCCCCGTGGCAACAGACAGTTTCTTGGGGCAGATTTGGTGATGCAGAGATTCCCTTCTGGTGTCCACCATGGCTCTGTGTGTCCTCGTGTGTGTGTGTGTGACCAGAGTGCAGGCGTGGTTCCCCGATGTCCCCGTGGTGAAGGGCAGAGATAAAGAGATTCCTGATGTCCGTATTTTGAGATGCTGGGGGTCCTGCAGGCAGCTTGGGTGACATTTGGAGCCTGTTCTGATGTCCTCAAGGCTGCCCCAAGTGACGCCTACAGAACGGGCAGAACTACACGGGGGATTTCAGAGATCCTGGCATCCCTGTAGGCAGCTCTGGTAGACACCAAGCGGCCATCCTGACGTCCCCAATCCTACTTGTGTCCCCGCTGATGCGTGACGAGTCCGGAGCGCTGCCTGAAGCACTTCCCACAGCTCGGGCACGGAAATGGCTTCTCCCCAGTGTGGATTCGGCGGTGAGCTGCGAGGTGCGAAGCCACAGCAAAGGCTTTGCCGCAGTCAGTGCAGGCGTGAGGCTTTTCCCCGGTGTGTCTACGGAGGTGCAGGGCCAGCGCCGAGCTCTGGCTGAAACGTTTGGGGCAGTGGGAGCAGGCGAAGGGCCGCTCTCCGGTGTGCACACGTCGGTGAACAGCCAGGTGTGAGGAGACGGCGAAGGCTTTGCCGCAGTCGGAGCAGACGTGAGGTCGCTCGCCGGTGTGCAGACGGAGGTGCAAACCCAGCGCCGAGCTCTGGCTGAAACGTTTGGGGCAGTGGGGGCAGGAGAAAGGTCGCTCACCTGTGTGCACACGTCGGTGAACAGCCAGGCGGGAGCGGGCGGCAAAGGTTTTGCCGCAGTCGGAGCAGCGGTGAGGGCTGGGATGAGGTGGGGAAGCGGGGATGTTGAGCTGGTGGGTGGGGAGGGGTGGCTCCAGGGATGGTCCTGGGGCTGTGGGGAGAGGGAAAAAAGATGAGGAGGGGTGGGGTGTGGGGGTAATGGGGGTAATGGGGGCAGAAAGTGTGAAATGGAGGACGTTTGGTGGCAGTGAGGGATGCAGAGTGACAAGGAGGAGGTACAGAGTGAAAGGAGGGGTGAATGGTGTGACATGGGGACGTGTGGAGTGATGTGAGAGGGCAGTGGGACGTGTAAAGTGACGTGAGGACACGTGGAATGACGTAGGGGACATGTAAAGTGTCATGGGGACATCCTGAGGGACATGCAGAGTGACACGGAGGAGGCACAGAGTGAAAGGAGGGGCGTATCGTGTGACATGGAATACATGGAGTGATGTGAGAGGACAGTGGGACATCCAGAGTGACATGGGGACATCTTGAGGGACACGCAGAGTGACACAGGGGTTACACAGAGCCAAACCAGGGGACATCCGGAGTGACATGAGGATGTGGGATGACGTGCTGCGTGACACAGAGGGAAACAGGGGACACTGGAGTGACGTGGGGTGGCAGGCAGACACGCAGACTGATGGGGCACACAGAGTGATGTGAGGAGCAAACAGCTACGTAGGGAAGCACCACGGACACAAAGCACAGCTTGGGGGACAAAGGGATGCAGAGGGGACATGCTGCATGTTGTGGGGATGTGGAGGGACAAGGCAGCACGACAGGGAGGCTGGAGACTCAGAAAGGGATGTGCAGTGTGACACAGGGACATGCCAAGAGATGGGGAGACAGCCTGTGATGTGAGTACGTGGGTAGGTGGATGCCTGACAGCATGGAGATGTGAGTGTCATAGAGGGAGCTGGGGACACGGAGAGACAGGGATGTGGGGGCACACATGGTGGGGCCATGAAGCGCCACAGGGAAAAGTTATGGGTTGTAAAGACACACTTGGAACACACAAGGGACTTGAGGGGACATGGGGGTGACACACAGAGGGACCTGGGGGATCCAAGGGAGACATAGAGGCGACAGGTGCTCACCAGGAGGGATGTGGGCAGGAAGTTGTCCTGGGGCCACCAATGTCCAAGCCCCTTTGGCAACGAACATGGTGCCTGCGGGGACATCACTGTTACCCAGTACTCCCAGTCACTCTCCAGTCACGCTCCCAGTTCCCTCCTAGTGCTCTCAGACATCTCCAGTGTCTCCACTTCCCCCTCCCAGTGCTCCCAGTCACTCACAGTGCTGGCTGCCACATCCCCAGAGGTGCACAGCAGGGACACCCACAAGTGACAGACGCCCTGGGGACACCTGAGAGGCCCCGCTGGGTCCCCATGGTGTGATATGGAAGCGGTTCCACCCTCTCACCCCAAAAGTGGGAATTGGTGAGAGCCAGGGAGCCGCTAAATTGGTAATGGAGGTGACCCCCCTCTTAAACTAGGAACTGAGGAGTGGGAGAACAGTAGGAAAAGGGGATTGAGACCTCATTTTGTGTCAGCATGGTACCAGATTCACCTCAGTTTTGGGGCTCCCCCCAGAACAGGCCCAAATTTGGGTTCTTTTGGGTGAGACTAGGGACACTTACCTTCATAGGGAGGAGGGGAAACTCTAATTTAGCCCCATTTGCTCCAGCATGGCCCATGCTCAACCCAGGGCCGCTTCTAAAACCCTGCCACCACAAAAAAGGATCCCAACCTGCCACCAAACCAACCTGAGACGTTCAGCCAGCGAGATTAAACTCTTTTCAAGGTGCCTTTACTCACCACCACGCCGCGGTGAGCACTTGGGGAAGCTGGAAGCTGCTTTGGATGCCGTCAGATTTTCTTCTCGGGGTTGGATGCTGTTAGAAGTGGGGAAAACGAGGTGGCAAAGTGGAAGAGAGCAAGGTGACGTGTCAGGCTGGGGGTTTTTTTTGGTGGGGGGGGACATCTGGGGCCTTGCAGTTGCCCACCAGAGCCTCGAGCCACTCTGGGGCAATTCCTTGAGCTAAAGCCAGGGCTGCTCCACGCCCCAGCCCCACACTCAGGCCCCAGCCCCACACTCAGGCCTTAAGCCCACACTGAGGTCCCAGCCCCAATCTTAGGCCTTAACCCCACACAGGCCCCAGGCCCACACTCAGGCCCCAACCCCACCCCACCACCGAAGCCCTACCCCAATCCCAGCCCTCCCCCACCTCACAGATCTACCCCATCGACTCCCCCCCCTTCGCCCCCTCCCCCCTCACCTCCCACCGCTATCGAACCGGAGTGACTCCGGAGCGCTGAGAGGAGGCTGAGGTACTTGCGAAGCTGATTGGCTCCAGAAACTGTCGATCGGAGCCTCTATCCCGCCTTTTCGAGGAGAATGGATAGTGATTGGTGAAACTCCACGTCTATCTTCAAGCCCCCGCCTTTTCTGAGGCGGTTCAATTTCTGATTGGTCTGCAGCATTCCTGTCCGCCTTCTCTGTTTCCAGGCCTTCATTACCCGAGGGGCGGAGAGCATGGGAAAAAGAAGATTGGGCTCACGCCCTGTCAATCCTCCCCCTGCAAGTCTTTTAATTGGCTCAACCGCGTAGCTCCACCCATCCCGCGAGCCGATTGGCCAGTCCCCTTCATGCTCGTCACGCTTTTCCACCTCCCATTGCTTCCCCGCGCTATCAATCTCTCCTTCTCCCCACCCTCTCAGCCCTTCGAGAGCGCTGATTGGCTGCTGGCGGCTCCTCAGGCCGCGCGCGCTCCTGGGTCCTCCTGGTGAGGGGCTGAGGGGGAGCAACGGCCGCCATGTCGGCTCCGGTAGAAGAGGCTGCGGAAGCTGCGGGCCCGGCCGAGAAGCGCCCGGATCTCGTCGATCTTTTAGAACGTTGCGGAAGTTGCCGGAAACTTCTTCAAGCCGAAAGGGAACCGCGATTATTGCCTTGCTTGCATTCGGTGTGTCGGCAGTGCCTGAGGACGGGCCCGGGGCCTGCGACGGATTCAGGGCCTGGAGGGCAAGGTGAGGCCTGGGGGGATGGGCTGAGCCTGAGGGAGATTGGAGGGCTGTGAGGAGAGGAGGCCTTCCTTTATTTGCTCTGTGCGAGTAGTTCGGTCCGTTGTGGTTGTTTCCAGCTGTAGGGCTGTCTGTCAGCTTAACGGCATCGCTATGGTTTGTATCAGGGGCACGGGGGGTTCTGTGGGAGGGGGCTGGGGGCTGTGGATTTATGTGGGAGGGGAGCTGGGGGTCGTACAGTGTTATGGGAGTGGGAAATGCAGCCCTTTGTAGGGGAGCAGGGGGCTCTTGGGGTGTTGTGGAGGAGATTGGAGGGTCGCGGAGGGACTGTGGGTTGCTGTGAAGGAGAGTGAGAGGTCCTGAGGGTGAATGGAAGTGCTTCTGTTGTGGCAGGGCAGGGTAGAGAAAGAAGGTGGGGTTGAGGGGGAAATGGAGGGGAGTGGAGGACCCTGATGTGAGATGGAGGGTTTTAGGGGTTCAAGGATGGAAGAGGGGAGTGGAGGGCACTGGGGGCCGCCAGGGAATGGAGCTGGGAGTCATGGAGGGGAGCGCAGGACTTTGGGGGGAGAGGGGGGGGGGGGGGGGATAGAGTCCATGTAGTGCTATGGGAGGATCAGGGGGCCCGGGAGGTATCCTGGAGGAGGGAGACATGAGGCAGTGCAGCCCCATGGGAAGGGGAGAGGTGGGGTCTGCGCAGTGCCATGGAGGAGTGCTGGGTGCTACGGATCACCGTGGAGAGGAATCAGGGATTTGGAGAGTTTTCTTTACTGGTGGGGGAGATGGAGGAGAGTGTGGGGTCATGGGGGAGTAGAAGGTGGTCCAGTGCCACGGGGGGGGGCTGGGTGATGGGGAAGGGGGCGGGGAGCCATGCAGCACAATGGAAAGGAGCGGGGCACCGTGCAGTGCTGGGGTTTGGAGGTTTCTTTGCTGTTTCTCCCGTGCCACAGAGAAGATTCTGGTGGGATCCCAGAGTGCTGCCTCATGTCTTGCCCTTCCTGAGGAAGGAAGGGAGGGCTGAGGGGGGGTGGAACGCTGCTTTAGGCCATGGTTTTGCCTGAAGCTTCTTTGTCATGGATTTACCTGGACAAAGCCCTGGCTGTGGTGCAGCTGGTGGACCAGTTTGGGTCACAGTCCCCACCCCAAGGCTCCATCCTCTTTTTGGGGATATCAGGCATAGCCCCAGGGCTCCGATAACATCCACAAAGGCATTGAGTCTTCTGGCTCTGCTGGGTGCTGGTAGCACTTTGCTAACGATGTGAGGGTGGTACTTATTTATTCTGGGAGGTGGGGAGAAGGAGCTGTAATGAAGGGATAAATAATGACCTGCATTGCTCTCCTCACTGCAGTGGTCGACTGCCCCATCTGCAAGCATCAGTGTCAGCTGCAGGATGTGGTAGAGAATTACTTCCTCAAAGACAAAGGAGCCAAGATGGCTGGTGCCAACCCCGCCTCCACTCAGGTAAGGTGTAACTAATTAAGGGGTTAATTAGCACCCCGGGACATCCCTGAGACTCACAGCTGTCACCCGGCAGTGCTGCACCAGCTGTGAAGACAACGCTCCTGCTACCAGCTTCTGCGTGGAGTGCTCAGAGCCTCTGTGTGACACCTGCGTGGAGGCTCACCAGAGAGTCAAATACACCAAGGATCACACGGTGAAGGCCGCAGGTTTGTCTTTGTCCCCATCCTGGGGTGGTGACACCATCATTCGGCACCTGGAGGGGGTGTGTGGGGGTGGGGGGGTCACAAACAGAGCCTTTGGTTTCTCTGGGATGCGATACCATCGCGCTGCCGTCACCCCACAGCCAACAACAGCCTGAAGGAGGTGGATCACAATGTCTACTGCTCCGTGCACAAGCAGGAGCCACTGATGATCTTCTGTGACACGTGTGACACTCTGACCTGCCGGGACTGCCAGCTCAACGCACACAAGGACCACCAGTGAGTGGCATCAGCATTAATCAGCGCCTCCAAATTGATTAATTACCCTTTGAATCAGCTGTTGAAGGGATAGAACAAGCAGCATAGCGGTCTTCTCTAATTTTCCCTAATTAGTGCTACTTGGTAATTATTACAGTAACAGATCTCATTAATTGCTACTTGCTCGCTCCCTTCAGCAGGTAATCAGCTAACGAGCATCTCTCAGTTTTCTTTGTTCTAATAAACCAGGTTTGTTTCCAGGCTGCTTATCATTAATTAGCTGGGGTGGTTTAAGTTTTTTTTTTCTTTTTTTCAGGGTGTTAAGTCGGGATTTTGGGGGGGTTTAAATGCAGTTGAAGTCTTGAGGAGTTGGGGGCACGAGTGATGAAAAATCCCTGTAATTATCTTCTTAGTAATGAATTCAGTTAGATGATGACTCAGCTGGTTGAATTGCCTGATTTCAGACTGATTTGGTTTATTGGGTGAGCAAATAACGTCAGTTCAGCGAATCAACCCGTGGGTTAGTTGTATTAAAAGCATTTTTGATGCTTGGGGTTTAAGGTAATTAAGGTAGATAGCTAATTGAGTTAACTCTGTGTCGCAGAATCGGGACATCTTTTTTTTAGCCTCTTTCTGATGTGTTTTAATGGCAAGCTAACGAGCTAAACGATGAAGCTAGGTAATTACTGAGTGGTTTTGCTGCTCTGCTGCAGGCAAATGAGTTGCAGCGTCCACATGGGGCCACTTTGAGCCCCTGCCAAGGCTCAGTGGTGCCTGGCGGGACGATTCAGATTCCCATTTTCTCCCCCTTTATAGGTATCAGTTCCTGGAGGATGCAGTGAAGAACCAACGCAAGATGTTGGCCACGCTGGTGAAACGGCTGGGCGACAAACATGCCAGCCTGCAGCACTCCACCAAGGAAGTGTGCAGCCTGTATGTGCCCCGGCTGCCCCCCAACCTGGGGGGTTATGTGGGGCTGGGGGTGTTGTGGGATTGGGGGGGGTTGTGGGGTGATGAGGGGATGGGGGGCAGTGGGGGGTTATAGGGCAGCCTGGAGTTGTGGGGGGGTGTGGGGCTGGGGGTGTTAT
Source organism: Meleagris gallopavo (assembly GCF_905368555.1). Lineage (NCBI taxonomy): Eukaryota > Metazoa > Chordata > Aves > Galliformes > Phasianidae > Meleagris > Meleagris gallopavo. The sequence goes on from NC_139437.1 coordinate 115,238, forward strand.
GGGTGAGGAGTGGGGGGTTGTGGGGATGAGGGGGGGTTATGGGGTGATGTGGGGCAATGGGGGTTATGGGGCTGGTGAGAATTGTGGGGCAATGAGGGGGGTGTGGGACAGTGGGAGGGTTATGGGGGTTTATGGGGCGGGGGGGTTACGGGACTGGGGGTTGTGGGGTGATGAGGGGGTGTGGGGCAGTGGGGGGTTATGGGGCTGCTGAGGGTTATGGGGCAGTGGGAGAGGGAGTGGGGGGTTATAGGGCAGCTTGGGGGTGTGGGGCAGTGGGGAGGTTATGGGGGTTTATGGGGTGGGGGGGTTATGGGACTGTTGGGGGTTGTAGGGCAGTGGGGGGGGTTATGGGGTGGGGGGGTTAAGGGACTGTTAGGGGTTGTAGGGCAATGGGGGGGTTGTGGGGTGACGAGGGGTGAGAGGTTATGGGGCTGGGAGGGAGCTGTGGGGGGTTATAGGGCAGTCCGAGGGTGTGGGGCAGTAGGGGGTTATGGGGCTGCTGAAGGTTATGGGGCAGTGGGGAGGTGGGGGGTGGAGCAGTGGCGGGTTACAGGGGCCGCCTGGGGGTGTGGGGCTGAGGGAGGTTACACGGCAGCGGGAGGGTGTGGGGTTGAGTGGGGGGCTATGGGGTGAGGGGGGGCGGGTTATGGGGTGGTGGGGGGCTATGGGGGCAGCAGGGGGCTGTCGGGCGATGGGGGGTTATGGGGCTGCTGATGATTATGGGGCAATGGGGGGAAGTTATTTGCCCCCAAAGGGGGATGCTGCCCGCCTTCACCCCTTCCCTCCCCCTCTGGCAGGATCCGCCAGGTGTCGGATGTGCAGAAGCAGGTGCAGGTAGACGTGAAAACAGCCATCCTGTACATCATGAGGGAGCTCAACAAGAGGGGCAGGGTGCTGGTGAGCGACGCCCAGGTGAGCCACGATTCCCCTCACCGTCCTCATGGGTCTTTTTTTCTCTCCTTCCTGGCTGGAGGAGCGAGAAAGGAGAGAGGAAAAACAAAAAAACAAAAAAGCAATGGTAAAAAGATGGGAAATAAGGAATTCAAGGCATTTAAACTGACCAGAAGTTGAAGGAGGAAAGATTGAGGTTGGCTGTCAGGGGGAAGTTCTTTGCTGTGAGAGTGGGGAGGTGCTGGAACAGCTGCCCAGAGAGGCTGTGGATCCCCGTCCATCCCTGGAGGTGTTCAAGGCCAGCAAGGATGGGGCCCTGAGCAGCCTGGGCTGCTGTGAGATGTGGAGGTTGGTGGCCCTGCGTGTGGCGGGGAGTTGGAGCTTCGTGATCCTTGAGGTCAATTCCAACTCTGGCCGTTCTGTGATTCATTATAGAAAGCAGAGATAATCACCAAGGTGAATTCCCAGCATCCTGAAGTCTTTCTAACGGTGGGGAGGATCCTGAAATTCTTTGTTCGAAGAGCCTTTTTAAACTCTCCTTTGTTTTTTTTTGTTACTGGTAACAGCATGGGCAGCAGGCTTCCTTACTTCTGGGTAGGAAGGGCCCCTTCAGCTCCCTCCCCCCCCTTCCCAAGAGCGATTTGGCTGCACAAAACCCGTTCTTCCAGTTGCTTAACTGCAGGACGTTCCTCTTATCTTATTGCCCTTGGCAACCAGGGGTAGGCAGAGGTTGAGGGCCTGTCAAAAAGGAAACGTCTGCCAGCGCTCTGGTAAGCTTTGAGGGCAAGCTTTGAGACCCGAGGCATCTTATATAGCCTGACAGCGCTGTGTCCTCCTGGCAGAAGGTGACTGAGGGGCAGCAGGAGAAGCTGGAAAGGCAGCACTGGGCCATGACCAAACTGCAGAAGCACCAAGAGCACGTCCTTCGTTTCACCTCCTGGGCTTTGGAGAGCGAAAACAGCACGGCTCTGCTCCTCTCCAAAAAACTGGTGAGCTGCCTGCCCCGTCCCAGTGCTCAGCAGGACCGTTTTTGGGACAGCTGGGGGGTGCTTTGTCCCTTTGTCCCCCTGTGGTGTCACGGATACCCTTGGGTTGTGACGAGCCCCCTGCCTCTGCCTTCCCCAAACCCCCCCAGATCCACTTTCAGCTCCAGCGCGCCCTCAAGATGATCGTGGACCCTGTGGAGCCTCAGAGCGACATGAAGTTTCAATGGGATCCCAACGCTTGGACCAAGAGTGCAGAGAGCTTTGGTGAGCCCAGAAAATGGGGAGGGGGGCCCTCCTGGGTTACCCTGAACCCCCCCTTGACACCTTCACCTCCCTCCCAGGCACCATCGTGTCGCAGAACGGCCTCCCACCAACCCTCAGCCCTCAGCTGCCAGCTGTGGGTTCCTCACAGGTAACCTGGGGGTCCGGGGCTGCTTTTTTTGGGGGGGGAAAACGTTGCTCTTTTAAGGGCTGCTCTGAAAGTCGTGCCTCCTATTTTATTCTGTTGGCCCTCAATGATGGTGGTGGTATGGCAGCAGAGGTTGAATCTGTGTTCTGGGGAGTTTTGTTGCCACGCAGCAGAGCAGCGTGCTTTAACAGCGCCTGCAGAGGATGTTAAAACTCAGACTCCATTGTTTCTTCTTCTGCCAGCAGAACTGTGGTTCTAAACGGTTCAGGCAGTGCGTCGTCATGAGTTTTTGTGAGAAATCATCTGTTTTCTGCTTGGTGCTCAGCTTTGGCTTGGAGGGCTGAGGATGGGGTTGTGTCGCGGCAGATTGCCTTGCACGCTTTCTGTCGCCGTGATTAAACAGACCAGAAGCGTGAACGAAACCAGCAGTGGGCTGCACACCCACTTGTGGCGTGACTCTGCAGCCTTTGAAATCTGTGCTTTGGGTTCTCAAGGGGCTCTGTGTGGTCGTGGGGTTTCTTTATCTCTTGGATGATCTCGTGGCAGCTGCAGGATTTCTACGTGGACCACAAGTTCCTCAAAAACTCCTTCCCACGGGGGCAGGAAAGCCTTAAATGATCACAGGTGTGTGCATCAGGGCTCAGCAGGCTCAGCCTTCCTGCATCTCATGGGGAGAAATGAGCCTCTCCAGGGCAGGGAGGTGTTTATTCAGGTGTCTGTACTGATGGATTTAGGAAAGGTGGAACGCTTGCACGCTTGGGAGTGCAAAACCCAAAGGATGCAAAGGTGGAGGGGGGTGGCCAGATGGTGAAAAGGAATCATTGCTGCTGACTGTGAAATAAATCCTTGCTTGTTTCCATTTCCAACCAACCGATCGTAGCTCAGAGATCACAGAAGCAGGGATACAAAGCGATGATTTTTACCCCCTGCAGGGGGGGGCAGCGATGATTTTTACCCCCTGCAGGGGGGGGCAGCGATGATTTTTACCCCCTGCAGGCGGGGGGGCGGCGATGATTTTTACCCCCTGCAGGCGGGGGGCGGCGATGATTTTTACCCCCTGCAGGCGGGGGGGGCAGCGGTGATTTTTACCCCCTGCAGGCGGGGGGGGCAGCGGTGATTTTTACCCCCTGCAGGCGGGGGGGCAGCGATGATTTTTACCCCCTGCAGGGGGGGCAGCGGTGATTTTTACCCCCTGCAGGCGGGGGCGGCGGTGATTTTTACCCCCTGCAGGGGGGGCAGCGGTGATTTTTACCCCCTGCAGGGGGGCAGCGGTGATTTTTACCCCCTGCAGGGGGGCAGCGGTGATTTTTACCCCCTGCAGGGGGGGCAGCGGTGATTTTTACCCCCTGCAGGCGGGGGGGCGGCGATGATTTTTACCCCCTGCAGGCGGGGGGGCGGCGATGATTTTTACCCCCTGCAGGGGGGGGCGGCGATGATTTTTACCCCCTGCAGGCGGGGGGGCGGCGATGATTTTTACCCCCTGCAGGGGGGGGGGCAGCGATGATTTTTACCCCCTGCAGGGGGGGGCGGCGATGATTTTTACCCCCTGCAGGGGGGGGCGGCGATGATTTTTACCCCCTGCAGGCGGGGGGGCGGCGATGATTTTTACCCCCTGCAGGGGGGGGGGCAGCGATGATTTTTACCCCCTGCAGGCGGGGGGGCGGCGGTGATTTTTACCCCCTGCAGGCGGGGGGGCGGCGGTGATTTTTACCCCCTGCAGGGGGGGGGGCGGTGATTTTTACCCCCTGCAGGGGGGGGGCCAGTGGTGATTTTTACCCCCTGCAGGGGGGGGGCAGCGGTGATTTTTACCCCCTGCAGGGGGGGTCAGCGGTGATTTTTACCCCCTGCAGGGGGGGGGCAGCGGTGATTTTTACCCCCTGCAGGGGGGGGCAGCGGTGATTTTTACCCCCTGCAGGGGGGGGCAGCGGTGATTTTTACCCCCTGCAGGGGGGGGCAGCGTGATTTTTACCCCCTGCAGGGGGGGGCAGCGGTGATTTTTACCCCCTGCAGGGGGGGGCAGCGGTGATTTTTACCCCCTGCAGGGGGGGGCAGCGGTGATTTTTACCCCCTGCAGGGGGGGGCAGCGATGATTTTTACCCCCTGCAGGGGGGGCAGCGATGATTTTACCCCTCCTGCTGCCCTCTGGGAAGGATGTTTGCTCTAATCAACAAGAGCTGACACAACAGCCCGCTGCCATGGGCTGGAAAACGAGCGCCATCATCTCCTCCATCACCTTCCAAGGGCTGAATGACGAACGATTTTCGTCTGGTGCGATCCAGGAATGGCTGCTCTGAAAGTAATGCCTCCAATTTCCTTCCATTGGCCCACGGCCTTGGAGGCGGATGTTGGCAGCATGGCAGCAGAGGTGGAACCTTCCCACCCTTCCCATTACACGTTGTTGCCATGCGACAGATGGCAGCAGAGGGGCAGGCTGCAGGAAAGGAAAGAAAAAAAAATGGCGTCTGACATGGAAGTGAGGATGAAGCAAAGGTGTGTAATTGAATTCCTCCATGCGGAAAGAATCGCTCCCATCGACATCCATCGACGCTTGCTGAACGTTTATGGGGACCTGACAGTGGACGTGAGCACTGTGAGGAGGTGGGTGGTGCGTTTCAGCAGAGGAGACGGCGACGTGAAAGACAAACCACGATCCGGCCGGCCATGCACAGCTGTCACAGCACGAAAGGAGTGTCTGGAGCAGCTCATCTGCACGGATCGCCCCATGGTGGTGACTATGTTGGAAAACGCAGCCGTTTTTCTAGCTGAGAATCTGCTCCATCCAACAGTGTCATTGTGCTCTTTGTAGCCCTTGCAGTTTCCATGGAGATAAATAGGAGGCATTACTTTCAGAGCGACCTTTCTGCCTCGCCCTTTTCCTCCCTCTTTTCTTTCCTTTCTTTGTCGTTCTTTTGTTTCTCATTCTTTTCTTTTTTTCCCCCCCTCCCCTCGTTATTTCTCACTGTTTTCTCTTCCTCATTGTTCCTATTGTTCCTTCCCATTCTTTCATTTTTCTCTCATTATCCCTCCTTTCTTTCTCATTGCCATCCTTCCGTTTTCCCTCTGGTTCTTCCTTCTTTCACCCATCCTTCCTTTCTTTTTTTCCTCTCTCATTGTTCTTTCTTTGCCCCGCCCTTCTAACAATGCCCCCCTCCTCCCCTCTCCCCCCCATTATTCTCTCATAGGGTTCCCTGAAAGCCACAGTGGTGAGCAAAGGACAGTGTGCCCCCACCCCCCTCCTGCAGCCCCCCAAAGCAGCCCAACCCAAGGACAAAGAAGGCCAGGAGACCCCTGGCAACCCCCAAACTGACGATGTGGGGGTGGAGACACCAGACACACCTCAGGGTCCCTTAGGAACTGAGGGTCCTGACCTGTCCCCACCCTGCCTTGAACCTCAGGTGTCCGAGACCCCCAAGGATGCCAACGTGGAGCTGGGTGAGTGTGGGGGTGAGCTGGGGGTCCTCCTGTGAGGAGGAGGAGGAGGAGGAGGAGAGTGGTCCTTGACTGCTTTGTTTTGTTTTGTTTATTCTCAGCAGGTAATGCCTCTCATGAACCTGCTGCCACAGGAGCAAAGAGGTGAGTGTGTTTTGTCCCTTGTCACCTGCTGGCTCTTGCCTTTGGGACCCCCACAAACGCCCCCCCCCCCCCCCCCCACACACACACAGGGCAGGGAGCCCTGTGTCCAGGGGACAGCTGTGCCATCCCTTTCCCTTGCCAGCCCATTCTTGGCCTTCCCCTGATCCTCATCACCTCGTTCTCAGAGATGGCCACCTTGCACCCCTTGTCCCTTTAAGTCCAGGCACAGGGCCACGACGTCCGTGGGTGGTGGGGCTCCATCCCAGCTCTCCCACCCCCCCCTCCTGGCTTGGGGGAACCCAATTTTAGGGGCTCTGGCATCCAGACCAGTGCCCTGATGCTCTCTTTATGCAGGAGAAGACGTGCAAATCCTCCCGACGAGGAGGTGGAAGAGAAGTTTGTTCCAAAGCTGCTCGTTAAGCGGTAATGAGGACAGCTTGGGGATTGGAGGAGGGGAAAAGGGCCAAGGCGCCTCCTTCAGATGGAAGGGGAGGGTGGGAGATGCAGCCCCTCCAGGCTTTCTGTCTTTTGTGGGGACAAAAAGGACAGTCCCTTGTCCCCGTACCCAGGGCTGACACCTCTGTGTCCTTCATCACCTGCTGAGAGGCTGGTGAAGGACCCAGGATCACTGCCCTGTCCATGCCCCCCTCTCCCTTGCCATGCTGCAGCTAGGGTGACCCTGTCCCTTGTCCTCCCATGCCTAGGGGGTGGATAGACTCTCCTTCCCCCCATCCTAAGTGCACCCAAACCCGATGAAAATCCTCCTGAGGGGCTTAGGGATGCTTCCCCGACATCCTGAATCCCCGACATCCTGAATCCCCGACATCCTGAATCCCCGACATCCTGAATCCCCGACATCCTGAATCCCCCACATCCTGAATCCCCCACATCCTGAATCCCCCACCACCGCCACTCCCCAGCAGCCAACCCTCAGAGGGCCCCTTTTCCCCCCCCCCTTTACCCCTATCTTATAGGACTCCCAGTGCCCCCAAACCCCATGAAAATCCTCCTGAGGGGCTTATGGGGGGGTGCTCCCCACACATCCTGACTCCTTCCCACCGCCACCCCAGCAGGCAACCCTCAGGAGGCCCCGTGCTCCGCAAGGTGCCACGGGTCAGCCTGGAACGCCTGGAACTGGACCTGTCAGGGGAAGCACAGCCTCCTGTCTTCCGTGTTTTCCCTGGCACCTCATCTGAGGAGTTCAGCCTCATCGTTATTGAACGGGGGGCGCAGCCTCAGCCTGCTCCTCCACCCCCACCTGCTATCAAGGTGAGCGGCCTCCTCTCCCCCCTGCCCAGCCTCCGCTTCCCGCATCCTTTCCCATCTCACCCCGCCGTCCCTCTTTCCAGGAGGAGCAGAAAGAATTGTCTATCGAGGACGCCAAGGACACCAAACCCGTCCTGCTACCTCCTGAGCCCCCCAGCGGGGTGGTGACAGGGCTTGAAATCCCCCCAGCACCCACCGTGGCCCCCCCAGGGACCCACCGTAACGTCTCCTGCTGCCGTGTCTGCTGCCAGGCCGGTGCTGTGGTGATGTGTGACCTCTGCGAGCGCTGCTACCACCTTGACTGCCACCTCCCTGTGCTCCACGTGGTCCCCAGGTACATCTGGTCCCCCTTTCTCTCCCCCCCCCCCCCCCTTAGGATCCCCTGCTGCTGGCCTTTGTCACCTCCCCATCTCCCTCTGCATCCATCCTTGGGTGGATCTCGGGGATCTTGCTGCTCCTTCAGGGATCACTCAGAGCTGTCAGATCTTTATTCTCCGCTCATCTCTCATGGGATCTACTGCTTCTTTGGCCCGAAGATGCTGGTGGAATTGCTGTCGCTCCTCCAGATTCTTCGGGAGGGGATCCTCTGGGGCTCCATCCCAATCCCCTGGACCCAATCTTTCCTCCAACCCTGAGAACTGTGGCAGCTGCTGGAGCCAACCCCATACGTCCACCTCTAGGACCTCCTAGCCCTCATCCGCGTTGAGATCTACCTGTTGATCCCAAATCCTTGGGGAACCTGATGAGTCTGAGCCACGTGGGACTCAACTTTTCCATCAGGGATCCCAATCCATTTGGGGCCTTGGGATCCTATTGCCCTGATACGCACAGAGAGCTGTGTGTTGGCCTCAGCTGTCTTTGTTTCTGAGGCAGCTGCTGTCCAATCCTTCACACATCCCCCCAGCCAGTCCGTGACCCGCAGGGCATTTCCCCCCCCCTTGATTCCCCACACCGTGATCCGTTGATCCCCTTTTTGATCCCAAATCCTTTAAAACTCCAAGCCTCTCCCATTCTACCACCCCCAAACCGGGAGGGCAGTGCTGTGGGGCTCTCAGTGGATCCCCCCACCTGATCCCATAGCCACGACTGGCGCTGCCTGCTGTGCCAGGACCCACCACCCCCCACTGAGGGACTCACCAACGGCGGCCCCGACGAGGGTCAGCTCCCCACACTCAGCCCCACGGACCAGCAGGTGAGTGCAAAGGATGGGGTGGGGGATCTGTGGGGAGGGGGGGAGGGATGGAGAAGGGGATTTTTTTTAATTTTTATTTTATTTTTTTTACCTACAGAAGTGTGAACGGGTGCTACTGGAGCTGCTCTGCCACGAGCCCTGCCGCCCCCTCCACCGTCTTTCCAGCTCCACAGTGAGTGCTGAACCTACCAGGATCCCTTGGGATCTCCTGGAGGGGGGTTCCCCCCCCCTTTCCTTTCCATCCTATTCCGTCCCAATAGGAGAGCAGTGATGCCATCGACCTGACTCTGATCCGTGCCAAGCTGCAGGGGAAGCTCTCCCCGACCTACACCAGCCCGGAGGAGTTCGCCGCTGACATCGCTCGCATGATCCGCCAATTCAACCGCCTGACAGAGGTGAGGAGACCTCCCCTCCTCCCCCTATTGCCCCCCTGGGGGTCTCTGTGGTGGAGCTCCAGCACCCCCTGACCCCCTTTTTATTCCCCCTCCCCTCTTTCCCCAGGACAAAGCTGACGTGCAGTCCATCCTGGGCGTGCAGCGCTTCTTCCAGGAGCAGCTCAGAGCTGCCTTCAGCAACATCAGCTTCTCCACCCTCCTCGACCCCAGCATGCCCTCGGAAGGGGCTGAAAGCAATGCAGCAGCCCCCCCTGCCCCCCTCCCCGCCCCTCCTGTGGCCCCCTGAGCCTCCCCCCATTGCTCTGGGCCGGAGGACAGCGGACTTGGCTGGGTAGACCTGTTATCCTCAGCAAGGAGGAGGGGAGAGGGTTAAGGGAGGGGTATCCCTACACTTCTCCCCCCCTCCCCTTCCCCAAGCTGTGAGACTCTCCCTGCAATCCATAAATCCCCCCCCCCCCCCCCTCCTGTAGGGGCAGCCCCACTCCACCTCTGCGTGTCTCTTGGGGTAGAGCTGTTGTCCTCAGCAGTGGGATGGAGGGGAGGTGAAGGGGCCTCTCTGTGCCCCCGCTACCCAGCGCGGCTGGCCCCCTGGTGTTTTATTTCGTTTCTATTGTTCCCCATTCATCCTATGGGGTCATCATGTGCTCCACACCTCTCTACTTATGGGGCCGTCCCATTTTTACGGAGGTTTTCCCTCTTCTTTTTATGAGAGCGTCCCCCCTCTATGGTATTAATAATAAATAAACTTATTTCTTAATCTCTTGGAGCTCCTCTTTATTCCAATCCTATACCACCTTTCCCCCCTCCCCCCCCCCATGTTGGGACTGGGAAGGGGAAAACGCTCCCATTATAGGGACAGGAGTGCCCACAACAAAGATGGCGTCGGTTTCCCCTAAAGCCCCGCCCCCTTCCGGGCAGAGCCGCACCTATCGGCGATTGGCTACGAAAAGAACCGAAGCCTTCCGGAGAAAGCCGAAGGCTGCGCATGTAGGGAGACTTCCGGACAGAGCCGAGAAAGCACCGGAAAGAGCAGAGAAAACACCGGAAAGAGTCTCTCTCTTCATCCGGAAGAACCCGAACATTCTCGGAACGTCGCCGAACCATTCCGGAAAACACCGAAGTTCCTTCCGGACAAACCCGAAGCCTTTCCGGAAGTTGCCGAACGGCGCCGGCCGTTGCCCACCCTCCGTCTCCTCAACGCCTCCGCCGTTTCACCCGGCGCCGTTCCACCGCCGCCTCCTCCGCCGCCTCCTCCCCGCCGGGGGGGGCCAACCCGGTCCGCCGCCCCCGGCCCGGTGAGGCGAGGCCCGGCCCGGCAGGATGATCAAGCTCTTCTCGCTGAAGCAGCAGAAGAAGGAGGAGGAATCGGCGGGAGGCACCAAGGGCACCAGCAAAAAGGCCTCGGCCGCGCAGCTCCGCATACAGAAAGGTGGGGGGGGGAGAAGGGCAGGGGGACTTGGGGGGGCGGGGTCCCAGTATGGCCCCACTATGGCCCATGTACTGGTCCCAGTATGGCCCCGCTGTGGCCTATGTACTGGTCCCAGTATGGCCCCGCTGTGGCCTATGTACTGGTCCCAGTATGGCCCTGCTGTGGGGCCTGCTCTGGTCCCAGTATGGCCTAGGTGTGGGACACAGAGTGGTCCCAGTATGGCCTATGTACTGGTCCCAGTATGGCCCTGGTGTGAGGGACACCGTGGTCCCAGTATGGCTCTGCTGTGGGACCTGCACTGGTTCCTGTACAGCCTACGTACTGGTCCCAGTATGGCCCTGCTGTGGGACACCAGTGGTCCCAGTATGGCCTATGTACTGGTCCTAGTGTGGCCTAGGTGTGGGCCACAAAGTGGTCCCAGTATGATCTCTGTACTGGTCCCAGTATGGCCCTGGTCTGGGGTGTATAGTGGTCCCAGTATGATCTCTGTACTGGTCCCAGTATGGCTCCAGTGTGGGGCACACAGTGGTCCCAGTATGGCCCTGGTGTGGGGCCTGCACTGGTTCTAGTATGGCCTATGTACTGGTCCCAGTATGGCTCCAGTGTGGGGCACACAGTGGTCCCAGTATGATCTCTGTACTGGACCCAGTATGGCTCCAGTGTGGGGCACACAGTGGTCCCAGTGTGATCTCTGTACTGGACCCAGTATGGCTCTGCTGTGGGGCCTGCACTGGTTCCAGTATGGCCTATCAGCTGGTCCCAGTAGGGTCTTCTATGGTGCTACAGTGGTCCCAGTATGATCTCTGTACTGGTCCCAGTATTTCCCTGCTGTGGGGCACACCGTGGTCCCAGTATGGCTCTGCTGTGAGACCTGCACTGGTTCCTGTACAGCCTATGTACTGGTCCCAGTATGGCCCTGCTCTGGGGCATACTGTGGTCCCAGTATAGCTTCTGTACTGGTCCCAGTATGGCTCCAATGTGGGGCACACAGTGGTCCCAGTATGATCTCTGTACTGGTCCCAGTATGGCTGTGCTGTGGGGCCTGCACTGGTTCCAGTATGGCCCTGGTGTGGGACACCATGTGGTCCCAGTATGGCCTATGTACTGGTCCCTGTATGGCCCTGCTGTGGGACAACAGTGGTCCCAGTATGGCTCCAGTGTGGGCCACAGAGTGGTCCCAGTATGATCTCTGTACTGGTCCCAGTATGACTCTGCTGTGGCGCCTGCACTGGTTCCAGTATGGCCTATGTACTGGTCCCAGTATGGCCCTGCTGTGGGGCAGACTGTGGTCCCAGTATGATCTCTGTACTGGTCCCAGTATGGCCCTGGTGTGGGGCACACAGTGGTCCCAGTATGATCTCTGTACTGGTCCCAGTATGACTCTGCTGTGGCGCCTGCACTGGTTCCAGTATGGCCTATGTACTGGTCCCAGTATGGCCCTGCTGTGGGGCACACAGTGGTCCCAGTATGATCTCTGTACTGGTCCCAGTATGGCTCCGCTGTGGCGCCTGCACTGGTTCCAGTATGGCCTATGTACTGGTCCCAGTATGGCCCTGGTGTGGTGCAGACTGTGGTCCCAGTATGTTCTCTGTACTGGTTCCAGTATGGCGCTGGTATGGGGCCTGCACTGGTTCCAGTATGGTCTATGTACTGGTCCCAGTATGGCCCTGCTCTGGGACACCATGTGGTTCCAGTTTGGCCTATGTACTGGTCCCAGTATGGACCTGCTGTGGGGCATACTGTGGTCCCAGTATGATCTCTGTACTGGTCCCAGTATGGCTCCAGTGTGGGGCACACAGTGGTCCCAGTATGGTCTATGTACTGGTCCCAGTATGGCTCCAGTGTGGGGCACACAGTGGTCCCAGTATGATCTCTGTACTGGTCCCAGTATGGCTCCAGTGTGGGGCACACAGTGGTCCCAGTATGATCTCTGTACTGGTCCCAGTATGGCTCCAGTGTGGGGCACACAGTGGTCCCAGTATGATCTCTGTACTGGTCCCAGTATGGCTCCGCTGTGGCGCCTGCACTGGTTCCAGTATGGCCTATGTACTGGTCCCAGTATGACCCTGGTGTGGGGCAGACTGTGGTCCCAGTATGATCTCTGTACTGGTTCCAGTATGGCGCTGGTACGGGGCCTGCACTGGTTTCAGTATGGTCTATGTACTGGTCCCAGTATGGCCCTGGTGTGGGCCACAGAGTGGTCCCAGTATGATCTCTGTACTGGTCCCAGTATGGCTCCGCTGTGGCGCCTGCACTGGTTCCAGTATGGTCTATGTACTGGTCCCAGTATGGCCCTGGTGTGGGGCAGACTGTGGTCCCAGTATGATCTCTGTACTGGTCCCAGTATGGCGCTGGTACGGGGCCTGCACTGGTTCCAGTATGGTCTATGTACTGGTTCCAATATGGCCCTGGTGTGGGCCACAGAGTGGTCCCAGTATGATCTCTGTACTGGTCCCAGTATGACCCTGGTGTGGGGCAGACTGTGGTCCCAGTATGATTTCTATACAGGTCCCAGTATGACCTTTGTACTGGTCCCAGTACGGCTCCTGTGTAGGGCTGTATTGTCCCCATTACCTCCCTAACTGTGGGGCACAAACCGGTCCCAGTATCATCTGTGGCATTGTCCCAGCATGGCCTCGGTGTGGTGCTGTACTGGTCCCAGTACGCCCATACTGGGATGCTCCGCCCTTTGGGTCGTGTCCCCAAATGTCCCTACGTGTCCCCGCAGACATCAACGAGCTCAACCTGCCCAAGACTTGCGAGATCGACTTCTCCGACCAGGACGACCTGCTGCACTTCCGTCTCCTCATCTGCCCTGACGAGGTTGGGTTCCCCCTTCCCCACCCCAAAACCCCCACCTGGGACCCCCCCTCTTCATTTCCCCCTTTAGGATCCCTCTCTCCCCTCGCCCCATTTGTCCTCTCTTGGAATCTCCCCTTGCGCCCCCCTTTGTCCCCATCCCCGATGACGTTTCTCTCTCTCCCTTATAGGGTTTCTACAAAGGAGGGAAATTTGTCTTCAGTTTTAAGGTCAGTCCTACACTTGGGGTGACCCCATAGCTGCCAACCCTCATCCTGCAGCCACCAAAATGTCCCCAGAACTGATGACCATTAAGTTGGCACCCACAGTTGGGTCTCCGGGAGGTGGGTGGCTACCGAAACCTCACTTTTGGCCACCAAAAGGATTTGGGACCTGGTGTGAGCAGAGGCCCCGTGTTCACCCTATAGCTTGGAGATGGGATGAGGGGGAATTGGGGCCAGCTGGATAGGATGGGTGGCCATTCTGTGGGTTGGAACTGAAACCAGAAAGTGGTGGCCGTGACTTGTGGCCATCAAAACACCGTTAGGATCGACTGCCCGTCCCTTGGGGGGGGGTTGGTGATCATAAAATGCCACCAGCTGTGTGCTGTAGGGTGGGAAAAAGCCCCCAAAATATGGCCGGGAGGTAAAGGGGGGTGGGGGGTCCGAATGTGACTTTGCCCCCTCCCCAGGTCGGCCAGGGTTACCCCCACGACCCCCCAAAAGTGAAGTGTGAGACGATGGTCTATCACCCCAACATCGACCTGGAGGGCAACGTCTGCCTCAACATCCTCAGGTGGGCCAGCATGGAAACTGGGACCAGTACAAAGATCATACTGGGACCGCTGTGTCCCCCAGCTCTGCTGTGGCCATGGATGGAAGTGGATCCCAATGTAATCCCGGACCACCCATCGGGGTGGAATTACTCCCCCTCCTCCCCCTTTTTCTGTGTGTTGTCCCCTTTCGTGCCTCAAATGTTGGCATGAGGTGACAGCGGTCACCTCCTTGGTGGCCTTGGTGGCACTTCTGATGCTCAGCTTTGTCACCAGAGAGGACTGGAAGCCCGTCCTGACGATAAACTCTATCATCTACGGCCTGCAGTACCTTTTTCTGGTGAGTGAGGTATGGGGTTGGGGGACACCCAGGGGTTGGGGACAACGGGGTGGCCTTTGGGGACAGCTGGTGGCAGCAGGGCGCTTTTTGGGGATGCCTGGTGGTTGATGGGCACCTCTTGGAATCATCTGGGGCACCTGCAGGTGGCATCTGGTGGCTCTGGGGACACCTGGGCGGCTTTGGGGACACCTGGGTGGCTTTGAGGACACCTGGTGGCTTTGGGAACACTGGGTGGCTCTGGGGACACCTGGGTGGCTCTGGGGACATCTGGTGGCTTTGGGGACACTGGGTGGCTCTGGGGACACCTGGGCGGCTCTGGGGACACCGGGTGGCTCTGGGGACACCTGGGCGGCTTTGGGGACACCTGGGTAGCTCTGGGGACACCTGGGTGGCTTTGGGGACACTGGGTGGCTCTGGGGACACCTGGGTGGCTCTGGGGACACCTGGGCGGCTTTGGGGACACTGGGCGGCTTTGGGGACACCTGGGTGGCTCTGGGGACACCTGGGCAGCTCTGGGGACACCTGGTGGCTCTGGGGACACCTGGGTTGCTTTGGGGACATCTGGTGGCTCTGGGGACATCTGGTGGCTTTGGGGACACCTGGTTGGCTCTGGGGACACTGGGTGGCTCTGGGGACACCTGGGTGGCTTTGGGGGCACCTGGGTGGCTTTGGGGACACTGGGTGGCTTTGGGGACACCTGGTGGCTCTGGGAACATCTGGTGGCTTTGGGAACACCTGTGTGGCTTTGGGGACACCTGGGTGGCTCTGGGGACACTGGTGGCTTTGTGGACACCTGGGTGGCTTTGGGGGCACCTGGGTGGCTTTGGGGACACTGGGTGGCTTTGGGGACACCTGGTGGCTCTGGGGTCACCGGGTGGCTTTGGGGACACCTGGGCGGCTCTGGGGACACCTGATGGCTTTGGGGACACCTGGTGGCTCTGGGGACACCTGGGTGGCTCTGGGGACACCTGGTGGCTCTTGGGACACCTGGGCGGCTTTGGGGACACCTGTGTGGCTTTGGGGACACCTGGTGGCTCTGGGGACACCTGGGCGGCTTTGGGGACACTGGCTGGCTCTGGGAACATCTGGTGGCTTTGGGGACACCTGGGCGGCTCTGGGGACACCTGGTGGCTCTGGGGACACTGGATGGCTTTGGGGACACCTGGTGGCTCTGGGGACACCTGGGTGGCTTTGGGGACACCTGGTGGCTCTGGGGACACCTGGGTGGCTTTGGGGACACCTGGTGGCTCTGGGGACACTGGGTGGCTTTGGGGACACCTGGGTGGCTCTGGGGACACTGGGTGGCTCTGGGGACACCTGGGTGGCTTTGGGGACACTGGGCGGCTTTGGGGACACCTGGGTGGCTCTGGGGACACCTGGGCGGCTTTGGGGACACCTGGTGGCTCTGGGACACTGGGCGGCTTTGGGGACACCTGGGCGGCTTTGGGGACACCTGGGTGGCTTTGGGGACACCAGGTGGCTTTGGGGACACCTGGGCAGCTCTGGGGACACCTGGTGGCTCTGGGGACACTGGGCGGCTTTGGGGACACCTGGGTGGCTCTGGGGACACCTGGGTGGCTTTGGGGACACCAGGTGGCTTTGGGGACACCTGGGTTGCTTTGGGGACATCTGGTGGCTTTGGGGACACCTGGGTGGCTTTGGGGACACCAGGTGGCTTTGGGGACACCTGGGTGGCTTTGGGGACACCAGGTGGCTTTGGGGACACCTGGGCAGCTCTGGGGACACCGGGTGGCTCTGGGGACACCTGGTGGCTCTGGGGACACCTGGGTTGCTTTGGGGACATCTGGTGGCTCTGGGGACATCTGGTGGCTTTGGGGACACCTGGTGGCTCTGGGGATACCTGGGTGGCTTTGGGGACACCTGGTGGCTCTGGGGTCACCGGGTGGCTTTGGGGACACCTGTGTGGCTTTGGGGACACCTGATGGCTTTGGGGACACCTGGGTGGCTTTGGGGACACCTGGGGGCTCTGGGAACATCTGGTGGCGTTGGGGACACCTGGGCAGCTTTGGGGACATCTGGTGGCTTTGGGGACACCTGGTGGCTTTGGGGTTGGGGGGGTGCTAAGGGATATCAGGAGAGGGGACACAATGAGGGTCCCCAGGGGTAGAGGGGACATTGAGGGGGGGTCCCTTAAAGCGGGGGGGGGGCACTGATGTGTTTTAAGAGGTTTGGGGATGGGGGGGGGGGGGAATTAAGGAGTAGTAATGAAATATGGGGGGGTTGGGGGGGTGCGGCAGGGGGTTTCAGGGGTGCGTTAATGGTGTGGGGGGAGTAATTATCCCTGGGGGGGGGGCAGTTAGAACTGTAGGGGGGCAGTTATCCCTCTTGGGGGGGCAGGTGGACGTTTGGGGGGGCAGGTGGACCTTTAGGGGTCCAGTATCCCTTTGGGGGGGGGTAGTTATCCCTTTTGGGGGGCATTTAGACTTTTGGGGGGCAGTTGTCCCTCTTGGGGGGGCAGTTGGACCTTTTGGGGGGGCAGTTATCCCTTTTGGGGGGGGGCAGTTATCCCTTTTGGGAGGCATTTGGACTTTTGGGGAGCAGTTATCTCTCTTGGGGGGGCAGGTGGACGTTTGGGGGGGCAGTTGGACCTTTAGGGGTCCAGTATCCCTTTTGGGGGGGTAGTTATCCCTTTTGGGGGACATTTGGACCTTTGGGGGGCAGTTATCCCTTTTTGGGGGGCAGTTATTCCTTTTGGGGGGCATTTGGTCCTTTAGGGGTCCAGTATTTCTTTTGGGGGGGGGCAGTTATCCCTTTTGGGTGGGCAGTTAGCCTTTTGGGGGGGCAGTTAGCCTTCTGGGGGACATTTAGCCTTTTGGGGGGGCAGTTATCCCTCTTGGGGGGGCAGGTGGACCTTTAGGGGTCCAGTATCCCTTTTGGGGGGGGGGTAGTTATCCCTTTTGGGGGGGCAGTTAGCCTTCTGGGGGGGCATTTAGCCTTTTGGGGGGGCAGTTATCCCTCTTGGGGGGGGGGGATAGTTATCCCTTTTGGGGGACATTTGGACCTTTGGGGGGCAGTTTTCCCTTTTGGGGGGGCAGGTGGACCTTTAGGGGTCCAGTATCCCTTTTGGGGGGGGGGGTAGTTATCCCTTTTGGGGGGCAGTTAGACCTTTAGGGGGGGCATTTGGACCTTTAGGGGTCCAGTATTCCTTTTGGGGGGGGGGGTAGTTATCCCTTTTGGGGGACATTTGGACCTTTGGGGGGCAGTTTTCCCTTTTTGGGGGGCAGTTATTCCTTTTGGGGGGGCAGGTGGACCTTTAGGGGTCCAGTATTTCTTTTGGGGGGGGGGCAGTTATCCCTTTTGGGTGGGCAGTTAGCCTTCTGGGGGGGCAGTTATCCCTTTTGGGGGGGCAGTTATCCCTTTTGGGGGGGCAGTTTTCCCTTTGGGGGGGGCAGTTATCCCTTTTGGGGGGGCAGTTTTCCCTTTGGGGGGGGCAGTTATCCCTTTTGGGTGGGCAGTTTTCCCTTTGGGGGGGGCAGTTATCCCTTTGGGGGGGGCTAGTTATCCCTTTTGGGGGGCAGTTTTCCCTTTGGGGGGGGCAGTTATCCCTTTTGGGGGGGCAGTTATCCCTTTTGGGGGGCAGTTATCCCTTTTCACCTCTGGGGGGGGGGGGCAGTTACCCTTTATGGAGACAACGAACCCCGTATGGGGGTGCAAGAACACAACCCCACCCCACCACCTTGCCCAGGAGTGTGTGTGTGTGTGGGGGGGGGGATATCTGATATTCCTTCCTTCCACACCCCCCTCCTTTAATTCCTATGCCCTCCAACCACCCCCCCCCTCCTTTTTGCCCCCCCCAGGAGCCGAATCCCGAGGACCCCCTGAACAAGGAGGCTGCAGAAGTGCTGCAGAGCAACCGACGCCTCTTTGAGCAGAACGTGCAGCGCTCCCTGAGGGGGGGCTACGTTGGTGCCACCTACTTTGAGCGCTGCCTCAAGTAGCCCCCCCTCCCTCCCCCCCCCCCCCTTTCCCCTTCCCCCCCACCCGATTCCCCACCCCCCCCACCCGATTCCCCATCCCTCCCTACCGCCTCCTCCCCGCCCCCCCCTATTTATTGCCCCCCTGGGGGCGGGGGGGGCCCCCTCCTTTCTGCCTCCCCACCCCCCCCCAAACTCCCCCCAGATTCCTACCCCCCCCCCCCGCGGGTGATTAAAGGGCGATGGTAACGAGCGGCGGCGGCCCCCCTCCTCCTCCTCCTCCTCTGCTGTGGTTTGATTTGGGGTGGGGGGGTGGACTGGTTTGTACTGGGGGGGGGCATTGGGGGTGGGGTGGTGCTCTCAGGTCCGTGTTCTAAGGCTCCCAGTACTGCCCAGTTCCCTGATCCCAGTACTCCCAGTATGCCCAGTTCCCCATCTGAGGGCTCCCAGTATGCCCAGTTCCCCATCTGAGCACTCCCAGTATGCCCAGTTCCCTGATCCCAGTGCTCCCAGTATGCCCATTCCCTGTCCCAGTGCTCCCAGTATGCCCAGTTCCAATTCTGATAGCTCCCTGTATGCCCAGTTTCCTGTCCCAGTGCTCCCAGTATGTCCAGTTCCCCATCTGAGGGCTCCCAGTATGCCCAGTTCCCTGATCCCAGTGCTCCCACTATACCCAGTTCCAGTTCTGAGAACTCCCAGTATGCCCAGTTCCCCATCCCAGTGCTTCCAGTATGCCCAGTTCCCCATCTGAAGGCTCCCAGTATATCTAGTTCCAATCCCAGTGCTCCCAGTATGCCCAATTCCAATTCTGAGAGCTCCCAGTATGCCCAGTTTCCTGTCCCAGTGCTCCCAGTATGCCCAGTTCCCCATCTGAGCACTCCCAGTATGCCCAGTTCCCCATCTCAGGGCTCCCAGTACACTCAGTTCCAGTCCCAGTGCTCCCAGTATGTCCAGTTCCCCATCTGAGGGTTCCCAGTACACCCAGTTCCAGTCCCAGTGCTCCCAGTATGTCCAGTTCCCCATCTGAGGGCTCCCAGTACACCCAGTTCCAGTCCCAGTGCTCCCAGTATGTCCAGTTCCCCATCTGAGGGTTCCCAGTACACCCAGTTCCAGTCCCAGTGCTCCCAGTATGCCCAGTTCCCCATCTGAGCACTCCCAGTATGCCCAGTTCCAGTCCCAGTGCTCCCAGTAAGTCCAGTTCCCTGTCCCAGTGCTCCCAGTATGCCCACTTCCCCACCTGAGCACTCCCAGTATGCCCAGTTCCCTGTCCCAGTGCTCCCAGTATGCCCTGTGTTTTTACCCCCCAGCATCCCAGTTGTCCCCAGTTCCCTCCAGCCTGCTCCAGTTTGCCCCCAGTGCTCCCCAGTATAGCCCAGCTCCTCATCTCAGTGCTTCCCAGTATGCCCAGTCCCGCTCCCACTCTCTCCCAGTGCCTCCCATAGACTCTTCTGCTCCCCAGCTGCTCCAGATCCTATCCCAGTACCTCCCAGTATATACCATTGTCCTTCCCTGTATATCCCAGTGCCTCCCAGTATATCCCAATTCCCCCAGAATATCCCAGTGACCTTCCCATTATATCCCAGTATATATCCTAATATAGACCCCAGTATATACTCCAGCATATCCCAGTTCTCCCAGTATGTACCAGTGATGTTCCTTCCTCCCAGTATATATCCCAGTTACCCCCAGTATGTCCTTCCCAGTATATCCCAGTATGTCCCAATATCCTCTCCATAATATATCCCAGTTTCCCCCTGTGCGTCCCAGTGATCTTCCCATTATGTCCTACTGCATCCCACTGTGTCCCAATGATGTCCTTCCGAGTATATCCCAGTTATCCCCAGTATATCCCAGTTATCTCCAGTATACCCCAGTTCCCCATTTGCCCTCAACTCATCATCGGTCCCCCACGCCGCTGGGGGGGCGCTGTGCGACCGGAAGTACCGCTCTATCCTCCCCTTCTCGGTGACCCGGAAAGGAAGTGGCATGGCACGGCTACTGCTCAGAGTGCTCCGCCTCTCGTCACGTGACTGCCCCGCCCGCGTGACGTCACAGCGTTTGCGGAAGTGCGCGGCAGAGGCGGAAGGAGCGGGGTGAGGGTCTGCGGCCGCGGGATCATAGAGACGGGCGAGGAGGAGGGGGGATAGAGCGGCGGGAATGGGGATAGAGCTGCGCGGTGCAGAGGGGGAAGAACCATAGAGTAACGGGAGGGGAGGGGCAGAGCGGCCCAGTCTCAGGGATCATAGAGTCGGGCGCATAGAGACCGAAGGGGGGGAAAGGGGAGGGCGGCAGCCATAGGCAGGAAGGGGGCGGGGCTTGCTCCTCGCTCTGCTGTTGGCTGAGCTTCCCGTTGCCATGGCGACGGGGCGGGGCTGGGGGGTGATGCTGTACCTGGGGGCGGCCATGTTGGGGTGCGGGGTAACGAGGGGGAGGGGGTACCTCGACCATGTCTGCCTTATTTCCACCTCCCACCACCGCGCTGTCCTCCCGCTTCGCCCCGCTCCGAGTCTCCAGTGTTCACAGCGCCAGAACTGCGGTCCTCTTCTGTGCCCTCCTCATCTCCACGTCCTCCCCATGTCCCCTCTGTACCCAGATCGGCATCCTTCCATCTCCCCAGTGCTCACATGGCCATGGCTGCATCCCTTTTGTCCATTTTCCCCTTTTATATCCATATTTCTGTGTCCCTTCCATCTCCCCAGTGCTCACATGGCCATGGCTGCGTCCCTTTTATCCATTTTCCCCTTTTATATCCACATTTCTGCATCCCTTCCATCTCCCCAATGCTCACATGGCCATGGCTGCATCCCTTTTATCCATTTTCCCCTTTTATATCCACATTTCCGTGTCCCTTCCATCTCCTCAGTGCTCACATGGCCATGGCTGCGTCCCTTTTATCCATTTCCCCCTTTATATCCACATCTCTGCATCCCTTCCATCTCCCCGGTGCTCCCATGGCCATGGCTGCGTCCCTTTTGTCCATTTTCCCCCTTTATATCCACATTTCTGTGTCCCTTCCATCTCCTCAGTGCTCACATGGCCATGGCTGTGTCCCTTTTATCCATTTTCCCCCTTTATATCCACATTTCCATGTCCCTTCCATCTCCTCAGTGCTCCCATTGCCATGGCTGCATCCCTTTTGTCCATTTTCCCCTTTTATATCCACATTTCCGTGTCCCTTCCATCTCCCCAGTGCTCTCATGGCCATGGCTGCGTCCCTTTTATCCATTTCCCCCTCTCTCTGCATCCCTTCCATCTCCTCAGTGCTCCCATGGCCATGGCTGCATCCCTTTTGTCCATTTCCCCTTTTATATCCACATTTCTGTGTCCCTTCCATCTCCTCAGTGCTCCCATGGCCATGGCTGCATCCCTTTTGTCCATTTTCTCCCTTTATATCCACATTTCCGTGTCCCTTCCATCTCCCCAATGCTCCCATTGCCAAGGCTGCATCCTCTTTATCCATCTTCCCCTTTACATCCAGATCTCTGCATCCCTTCCATCTTCCCAAAGCAAACATACAGATAGAAATGCGAAACATAAACACGCTGTAAAATATTGTTACCTAAGAATGTAAACACTGTGTATTTGAAATATATACAGCGGGCGACGCTTTATACATAATGTTTAAATTATATGCAGGCATAACTTTACAGAAAAGCATAAATTTACAGAAAAGCATAAACTTACAGAAAAGGAAAGGCGTTTTCTGCCTACGATACGACGCGTGCTGCTGTGATGCAAAATGCTGGTATTTCCAAGTGGAACCCATTTAAAGGTTGTCTTCTCAAAATTCAGTTCTTTGTTTGTGAAGTTTTCAGAAAAGCAGCTCAGAAGTGGAATTCATTGCTCTTGGAAATGCTGGTAATTGGAAAGGGCCAAGGCAATGGGTGATGGCTCTGATGCGACAGTTCTGTTTGCTTTTCTCTTAATCTGTTCCTTGCTGGAGGCATGTGATCTGGAGTTTTATTACAGAGCTGCCACTCCTTCGATTTATCCAGCTGAAGAAACACGTCCTGCAATAAACCGTCGTGTTTCAAGAGTTCTTCTGTTGAGTTTCTTTGCTTTGAAAAGTTTCTAAAGAATCCCTTTGCTGTGTCAGAAGCAGCGGGAGCTTGTTATTATCTTACTCATCAAGTGGGAACCAGCATAATTACATTAAATATTAAAAACAAACTAACCAGCGAAGTAAAAAGCAGAGGAAAAGGTGTCCGTTTACTTTTTTTGGTAGTAACTCTCATTTCTGCGACTGAAGGTTACATTTAATAAGAAGGTTATATTTAATAAGGGTTTTTTTTATGCAAAAACTTGTGGTATCCCACGGCAGCAGCATATACACGTTTCAGATGGAGGGCAACATGCAGCATTTCGACTTCAGCTTCATGAAAAAAAAGAAACTCGGTGCGATGAGTTCTTAGGACTGTGTGCATTTCAGGTGAGCCTGAGCAGATTCCCATAGAGCTCAGCCATTCTGTTGGATTATTCATGGCAGCGTACTTTTTAGGGCTTTGATAGGAGCTACCAGTTTTTACAGCACAGACCGTGCAGAAACTTCCTAAGCATTACACAGCAGAGCTCACTGCAGGATTTGGACTTAGCTGGCTGAGTCCAATACGAGCAAAATCCCTGGAGGCATTCAGGGCCTGGCTGGATGTGACTCTGGGTGGCCAGGTCTGCTGGTGAGTGACCCTGGACGTAGCAGGGGGGTTGAAACTCGATGATCGTTGTGGTCCTTTTCAACCCAGGCCATTCTATGATTCTCTGATTCCCAGTGCTCCCATTGCCACGGCTGCGTCCTTTTTATCCATCTTCCCCCTCTAAATCCAGATCTCTGCATCCCTTCCATCTCCCCAATGCTCCCATTGCCATAGCTGTGTCCCTTTTATCTATTTCCCCCTTTACATCCACATTTCTGTATCTCTTCCATCTCCTCAATGCTCACACGGCCATGGCTGTGTCCCTTTTATCCATTTTCCCCTTTTATATCCACATTTCTGCATCCCTTCCATCTCCCCAATGCCCCCATTGCCATGGCTGCATCCCTTTTGTCCATTTTCCCCCTTTATATCCACATTTCCGTGTCCCTTCCATCTCCCCAATGCCCCCATGGCCATGACTGCGTCCCTTTTATCCATTTTCCCCTTTCATATCCACATCTCTGCATCCCTTCCATCTCCCCAATGCTCCCATTGCCATGGCTGTGTCCCTTTTATCTATTTCCCCCTTTATATCCACATTTCTGTGTCCCTTCCATCTCCCCAGTGCTCCCATGGCCATGGCTGCATCCTCTTTATCCATTTTCCCCCTTTATATCCACATTTCTGCGTCCCTTCCATCTCCCCAATGCTCACATGGCCATGGCTGCATCCTCTTTATCCATTTTCCCCCTTTATATCCACATTTCTGTGTCCCTTCCATCTCCCCAGTGCTCACATGGCCATGGCTGCATCCTCTTTATCCATCTTCCCCTCTGTGTCCAGATCTCTGCATCCCTTCCATCTCCCCAGTGCTCCCATTGCCATAGCTGTGTCCCTTTTATCTATTTCCCCCTTTACATCCACATTTCTGTATCTCTTCCATCTCCCCAATGCTCACACGGCCATGGCTGTGTCCCTTTTATCCATTTTCCCCTTTTATATCCACATTTCTGCATCCCTTCCATCTCCCCAGTGCTCACATGGCCATGGCTGCATCCTCTTTATCCATCTTCCCCTCTGTGTCCAGATCTCTGCATCCCTTCCATCTCCCCAGTGCTCCCATTGCCATGACTGCGTCCCTTTTATCCATTTTCCCCCTTTATATCCACATTTCTGTGTCCCTTCCATCCCCCCAGTGCTCCCATGGCCATGGCTGCTTCCCTTTGATCCATCTTCCCTCTCTCCCCCCGCCTTCCCCATGCCCATATCGCCATCACCTTTGTGTTCTCCTTTGTCTCCCCCATCTCCACGCCTTCCTCATCTCCATCTTCCCTCTGTCCACGCCTCCCATCTCCCCTCTTTATCCATACATACGTGTCCCCTCCGTGTCCCCATCCTCCCCACGTCCGCATCCCCACCCCCATACCTCCTACATCCCCTCTCGATCCGTATCCACGTCTCCTCCACGTCCACCTAACCCCAACCCCGTGTCCCCCCCGATGCTGACGTCCCCCCGTCGTTGTCCCCAGGCATTTTGTCACCATGGACCTCCTGTTCGGCCGTCGGAAGACCCCGGAGGAGCTGCTGAGGCAGAACCAGAGGGCGCTGACCCGCGCCATGCGTGAGCTCGACCGCGAGCGCCAGAAACTGGAGGCCCAGGAGAAGAAAATCATCATCGACATCAAAAAGATGGCCAAGCAGGGACAGATGGTGAGGGGTGGACCGGGGGACGTGGAACGGTTCTTGTTTTTTTGTTTTGTTTTGTCTTTTTTTGGTTGTCGTTTCTTTTTGGGTTGGAAGGGAACCTGAAGGATGGTGAATCTCCAACCCCATTGCCACATGCAGGGCCACCAACCTCCACATTTAATACCAGACCAGGCTGCCCATCCAACCTGGCCTTGAACACCTCTAGGGATGGACGGGGCGTCCACAGCCTCTTGGGTTTTGTGTTGAGGGACGTGGTTTAGTGAGTGCTATTGGTGATAGGTGGATGGTTGGACTGGATGATCTTGAAGGTCTTTTCCAACCTTGGTGATTCTATGATTCTCTCTGGGCGGCTGTTCCAGCACCTCACCACTCTCATAGTAAAGAACTTCCCCCTGACATCCAACCTAAATCTTTCCTCTCTCAGCTTCAAACCATTTCCTGACCAGGGAAACCATTAAAACCAACTTAAAACCATTTTCCCAACAAGCAGGTCGTTGGTGGGCTCATATCAAACTTGATGGGCGAAGGTGGTGGAGTGCAAAGGGATGGAGTGGGGCAGGGGGTGCTGGGGATGCTAGATCCTCTATTCTAGATCCTCTATAAGGGCAGTGAGGCAGAAAGCCCAGCTGAAGTGCCTTGATAGCAATGCACACAGCCTGGGAAATAAGCAGGATGAGTTGGAAACCGCAGTTGGAAAGTTATGATCTTGTTGCTGCCGTGGAAACGTGGTGGGACGACTCCCCAAATAAGGAGCTGGGGGAATGTAAAGGGGACGTGGGGATTGTACTGGTGATCGTGGAACACGGAATGGGTGTTGAGGTGTGGATATTGAGGTGAGGATGCCAGGAGATGTGCACAGGGGGATATGGAGGACGTGGAGGGATCCAGAGGACACGGAGGGATCCAGGAGAACGTGGTGGGGACGTTGGGATATGGCTGGGGAGAAGGGGGTGCAGGGGAGACGTGGTGGGACTGGGTGACACAACGGGGACTTGGGTGTTTGGGCAGAACCCAGGGACCACAGTGACAAAGTGGGGGCATGGAGGGGCTCAAAAGACCGTGGTGGGGGGAAGGGAGAGACTGGGAGGCTGTGTGGTGGATAATGGCAGAGGGAAGGAGACCCAGGAGATTGAGGTGGGACTGGGGGACACATCGGGGTGCTTGGAGAGGACCAGAGATCACAGAGGGAACTTTGGGGACCGTGAAAATCCCAAATGGCCACAGTTGGTCTAAGGGGACCGGGAGGCCATCAGGAAGGTGATGGGGACAAGGGGACACTGAAGGGTTCTCAGAGATCCCCAAAGTTTTCCTGGGGATCATCACAGCCACCCAACCTCCCCTTTGGCCTACAGGACGCAGTGAAGATCATGGCGAAGGACTTGGTGAGGACGCGGCGCTATGTGAAAAAGTTCATCACCATGAGGGCCAACGTCCAGGCCGTGTCCCTCAAAATCCAGACCCTAAAATCCAACAACTCCATGGCCCAGGCCATGAAGGGCGTCACCAAGGCCATGGCCACCATGAACCGGCAGGTGGGTGCCCGTGGTCCTGTCCCCAAAGCTGGGGTCACCAACAGCTGCCCTGGGGTGGCAGTGGGGATGTCTTTGAGACCATGACGTGATGGAGAACGTTTTGCAGATTTGCCAACTGACCTGGGGATGGTCCCCAAGGCTGGGGCCACCGTAAGGTGCTCCATGGGGTCGTCCCCGAGGTCCTGGCCATCGTGACCAGTCCCATGGTGGTCGTGGGGGTGTTTTTGAGAACTTGGTTGCCATCAGGTGGCCTGGTTTGGCCGTGGGGACATCCCAAAGGTTGTGACCAGCACAAGTTGCTTAGGAGATACGATCGTCCCTAAGATCGTGGCCAACAGAAGCCACTCGGGGGATCCGTGGGGATGTACCCAAGGCTGTAGCCACTGTGAGAACGTCCCCCTGTGCCACGTGCTCCGTCCGCCTGTCCCCACAGCTGAAGCTGCCACAGATCCAGAAGATCATGATGGAGTTTGAGAAACAGGCAGAGATCATGGACATGAAGGAGGAGCTGATGAACGACGCCATTGATGATGCCATGGGGGATGAGGACGATGAGGAAGAGAGGTGGGAGATGCGGGGTGACGGAGACGTGGGGACTTGAGGGGACACAGGGACACGAGGAGACGGGGAAAGAGGAGCATGGTGGAATGGGACACGTTTGGGACGTGGGGCAGAGTGGGATAGGGTCATGGTGAGATGTAGGGCTGGTCGTTGGGTGAGTGGAATGTGGTGGGTTTGGGGATATGGGGGGGACACAGAGCGGGGACGTGGTGGGAGATGGATGTGTTGGACGGGGTTTGTGGGACACAAACATATGGGAAGGAAAACATGGGGTAGAGATGTGGAGGACACGGGGGTTGAGAACGTGGGGACACGAGAAGGGAACATGGTGTGTTGGGGAAATAGGGGCACCCCATAGAGGGACGTGGGGTTATGGGGTGGAGATGTGGGCACGTGGGGTTGAAGACCTGGGGGGGGGGAATGCGGTGGGGACACATGAGGAGGTGGTGGAGGAAAGACATGGGGATACGGGGGGGGGGTTATGGGGATGTTTTTGGGGTCCTGACATGACCCCTGACATCTTGTCTTGTCCCCCCCCAGCGACGCAGTGGTGTCACAGGTGCTGGACGAGCTGGGACTGAACCTCACCGATGAGCTGGCCAGTGAGTAGGGTGGGGGGTGCCTTGGTGGGGTCGAGAGGGTCAGGGTGGCACTTTGGGGGCTCTGCGGGGGGGGTATTTAAGGGGCCCTGGGGGGTCATTTTTGGAGGAGTATTATGGAATGTTTCTGGGGTCATTTTGGGGAAATGTTTTTGGGGGGCTAAAGGGAGGGGTTGGGAAGGAGGGGGGGGGGGGAAGATATTTGCCCTGACCTTTGCCCTCTGCCCCCCCAGCCCTGCCCCCACCGGGGGGGTCACTGGCAGCAGGGGAGGGGCGGGCAGCTGAGGCTGCTGCTGCATTGGCTGACGCCGACGCTGACCTGGAGGAGCGGCTCAAGAACCTCCGCCGGGACTGAGCCCCCACTTCTGCACCTCAATTCCATCGTGCCCCCCCCCCCCAACATCCCCGGACCCCGGGCCTGACCTCAGCAACCTTCTGCCCCCGGAGATGATGCCCTGCGCTGACCTCCAAAATTTGACCCCTCTTGGTGACTCGTCCCCCCACCCCGGGGGGGCTGACTGCGTTGACTTTTGACTCCACCCAAATACCCCCCCAGTGGGGGTATCTCTGACAACACACTACAGAGCTTTTTACCCCCCTCCAGGGGGGGGGAATTGTCCCCTGCTGGGGCTACTTGCTCACCTAAGGAGTATTTCCCCCCCCCCCCCCCTTCATCCCCTTCTTTGAGGATATTTGCTTTCTTCCCCAATTTTTTTTTTTTTTTTTGCCCCCTTTTTCTGTTTTTTTTTGATTTTCTTTTGGACTATTCGCCTCCCTCTTTGAGTTATTTGCCCCATTCTGGGGGTTTTTGCACTCCCCCCCGGGGGGTATTGCCCCCCCCCCTCTCCTGGGGCAGTTGAGTGGAACTAAGGCAATAAAGGCTGCACGCTGGTACCTGCTGCCTCCCCCCGCTGCTTCCTAGGGCCCCCAGTGCAGCCCAGCAAGGGACTGGGAGCACTGGGCGGGGAGGGGGAGTTCTCTGATGGCTGCTGTGGGGTTGGACACCGGTGGGACAATAACACCTGGTCTGAAACTACACCACCAGGTGGTCCGTTTTCATGCTAGAAAGCAGTGATTTGAGGCCAGAAAAGGAAAGGTGCTGGATGGGCATGCTGGCTGCAGCCTCGTTTTGGGGTGAAAACTCCCCATATTGGCGCACCCCACGCTGCAAGGACTTCTCTCTGGAGTGGGAAACCCTCTAAATTCATCCCGCCCCAATTGGATGGAAATTTTGGGTGCGATTCCTGTTTTCCTCTGGAGGACGTACAAACACGGCGAGTAGAGCAGAAAATGAAGATTTTGGGTTAAAAAGGAAAAAAATAGGGATTTACTCCTTTTTTTTTTTTTTTTTTTTTTTTTTCTTTTTTCCAGAAATGCCCACTTTTTGGTGTTTTTTGGGGTGAGGTGAGCTGCTTTGGTGCCCCCAGCACCTCCTGGCAGTGGGAGTTTTGTGTTGGCCTGAAGCTGTTCTTCAGGATGCCAGCAGTGCATTTTTCCCACTTTGAGAAGAAAAATGTGTTGATTTTGTGCAGAAAACAGAGAATTTCCCAATTTCCCAGTAATCGCCACCCCCTTTATTTTATTTATTTGCACTTCAGACTTTGGCCCTTTTCCTGGGTTGCTGGCTGCGCGCAGCCAACTGTTCCACTTTAGAAGTGACCCAAAAAGGACCTAAAAGACCCCAAAATAACAGGGCTTACGTTGTGGTGAGGATTGCAGGTAGGAACAGAGACAAGGTACGAGAGCCTTTTGGGGTTTGCACCGAGCCTGGTGGGTGAGGAACTCGGCAGAACCCAAAATAGTTGGCTTTAGGCCCAAAACTGTTGGTTTTAGCCCCAAAAATGGGGAGTTTTACGGAGCCTTGCTGGAGCTGCTTGAGGATGGGGTTGTTTGAGCCATTGGGGTTGCTGTGATGGGATGGGAGAGTGTGTCCATGGGTGTGTTGAGATGTTTCTTTATTAAAAAAAAATATATGTATATATATATATGAATTTTATATTTGTTTTAAATGTTTTTCTATGTTTCATGTATTCCATGCATTTATATACAAATATGTGTGTATTTAAATCACAGTCTGTAGTTGGCCGGGCAGGATGCTCACTATCAAGGTATGACTCTTTCTGGGGCACATTTTTGGTCTTTTTTTTTTTTTGGGGGGGTGGGGTGGGGGATTTTTAATCATTTCAAAGAAATTCTTAGCTGCCAGAAAATAATCATTTAGAAAAATTAATAATAATAATCCTTTTTTTTTTTTTTTTCTTGGAACGTGGTCACTGCACACGGGTGCTCTGTTGCACTTCCCAGCCTTCCTCCCTGCTGGTTAACAATTAAAGCTGTGTCAACATGGGCAGGGAGGATTTCATCTCCAAAAACGGGTGGGAAAAGGGGATGATGGTGAGCTGGTGATTGTCACCAATGGGAACGTCCTCGTGGGGTGACGCCTGCCCTCATCTTCCTCGCAGCTCTTCCTCACTGCTGCCCTCCTCTTCCTCACCCACAATGGGGCTGATGGAGCTCCTGGATCGCCAGTGGGAAGGAAGCTTCTCCAACACTCTGGTGAGTCTTGCTCTCATCCATCCTGACATCGAGAAGATCTCCATTTTCTGTATTTCTCCCCAAAAATCCACAGAGGGTTGCGGAAAGTCTCATTTAGCATTTTGGATGGTGGCCTTGGAAGCACAGCTTGAATTCTGGGTGGTGCAGAGCTCAGAGTTGGACTTGATGGTCCTTCTGGGTCCCTTCCATTTCAGGATAGCCCTTGACCCCGCGATCCTTGGATTCCATGATTCTGTGCTGCTTTCGTTGATAACGTGATTCTTTGATTCCCTAATTCCATGCTTCTATGATCCTTCGATCCCACGATTCTGTGATTCTTTCATGGACTCCACAACTCCACGGATCCATCATCCTTTGATTCCACCTGATTGCTTTCTTGGTTGTCTGTCCCGGTTGCTCTGCCAGTGGGAAATCTTGCAGACCGTTGCTCCAGAAGCTGTGGAGGGACGGAGGCTTCTCAAATACCTCTTCCCATTTGGCCCAAACAGCCTATTTTTTCCCTGCAGCCTCCAGCTGGACTGGTTTTCAGAGGGCGGAAGGCAAGGAGTTGCCTTCCTGGCTGTCGTGGGAGCCTTTTGGTGGTGAGTTGCCAGCCGACACCGTGTCCAACTGGAACGCCTACACCAACCTGACAGAGTACGTCTGCTTATCCAAGTCTTGGCACTGCAGCATCGGTTCCTACGTTCCCAGCCGGGGTCCGTTTTGCACTTTTGCATTCGCAGGATTGGCACACGACTCGGGTGAATTCATGGTGTTGGTCAACAAAGGGAAGTTGGAGGCGCTGCGATGGGTGGATGACTCGTTTGGTGATGTACCTGAGAATGCTGTAGAGGGTTGTGAGTCATCTGATATCTACGTGGGGAGGAACCGGTACGGCCTGGGGAAGGTCTCCAAGGAGCAGAGGGCTTTATTTGTGTCAGTGGATGGCAAGGAGGTGTGGTTCAAGTGGTACCAAGTCTTGACGGTGAAGACGGGGCCGGCAGACATCACCATCTCAGGTGTCCTCTACAACGTGAGCGCAGCTGCGGAGCGCAGTAAAAACGTCACCGTAACGAAGATCACGGTGGAAAACGAAGGCTGCCAGGGGACGCGGCGAGATGTCACCTTGGAAGAAGCCACCGAAGTGGAGCAGGACTGGGAGCTGGACCAGGAGATCTTCAGCAGCGTCCGCGGGGTGCTGGAAGCTGGCCTCTTGGCCTTCAACGGGATGAGCTGGGAGGCCACCAACGTCATGAATGTCACCTGGCTGGGAAAAGCCAGTGCTGGTGAGTACGCTGAACACACCCACAAGGTTGAGCTGGAGATGCAGCCCCGCAGCACGTGCACGGTAGCCATGGTGGGACGTCGGCTGGACGCCCGCATCCCGTTCACTGCGAATCTCACCAGGGATTTTGGTGATGGCCAACCGCACCAGGTGGAAGTGACAGGGGTGGCTCGCAGCCAGCAGGTGGTGGGTATCCGGGCTGGCATTGAGCGGTGCTGGCCCCTTCCTGGTTCAACACGGTGCTGAGCACAGCAGATGGTGATGGGGTTCACCACGTGCAGCTGAATGCCATGTAATGCGTTGGGTTTTTTCTCTCCAATCAGTGTATTTTTTGCAGACTGCTACGTCTGTTTTATTTCCCCAGTTACCTACATCTCTCCCTAAAAAGCCACAGCGACAGAGTGGAGTGCAGAAAAATGCATGTTTTCACAGTCTTCGTCTTCCACTTTTTCCCCATTTACTTCCATCTCCCTCAGAATGACACAGCAGCAACCCCAAAAGCAGAAAAATGCTTTTCTCCTGATCTCTGTTTTTCCTTTATCTCACAATAACCATCATCCGAGCGCCTCTCTCCGAACCAGCACAGCAGCTGCACATCGAGAAACCTTTCTGCACCCGGAGTTGGATGGACATAATCTTCCACTGCATTGTGTTTTCCTTTCCTTTTCCTGTTCTGTGAAGAACATAATTGCAAATCAAACAAATCTACCCGTGTGGTTTGTTGGGATGAGATGATGTGCACGCGTCTCGGCATCATCTCAGGAGGAGGATGATGGAGGCTTTGTCCTTGCAGGGTGTGCGTTGGGTCCCCGTTGGGTCCCCACTGTATCCCCATTGCTTCCCCACAGGATCCCCGTTGGGTCTCCGTTGTGTTCCTATAGGATCCCTGTTGGGTTTCCATTGTTTTTTTTCATAGGATTCCCACTGTGTCCCTGCCCACTGCATCCCCATAGGATCCCCATTGGATCCCCGTTGGTTTTTCATTGGTGTCAAGTCTGTCCCCCAGCTGCTGTGACTTTGGGGAGTCACCAGCCACACCAGCGATGTACCAGACACCCTCGTTTTCACCCCCCATGGAACCTAATGCACCCCTATTTCCTTTGTCCCCCACCCATGCCACATTCAGCAGCTTCCCTTTTAATTCTTCTGAATTTTCCTCTGAATTCCTCTAAAATTTGCACTTGCATCCCCAGTTCCTTGCATTCCCACGAGCAAGTTCTTGCTCTTGCCCCTGCAGAAAGCAAACAAAGAAACAAACAAAAAAAAACAACTAAAGAAACACCAGAGGATGCAGAGAAACGGGTAAAACTTCTGTTACAGCAGTGGGGAGGGGAGAAAGTGGGGTGAACCCACAGGGAGGAGGTGTGGAGGCCTGGGCATGTCGAGTGGTCCGTGAGGTAGGTTGGTGCTGGAGCATTAAGGCCTGGGGAGGAGGATGTCACTCGCTGCAGGAGTGACAGTGAATAAATACTGGGGGGGGGGGGAAAAAACAGTGAGATTCGTCTGGAAATGCTCAGTTGGAGGGGGTGGGGTGTCCTGGTGGTGGAGGTGAGGGTGGGGTGTGGGGAGGTGAGACCAAAGAACTCATGGCAGACATCATCCATCAGACATTTATCCATGGCTGTATCTCCTCCGGGACCAGGAAACCGGATTTTGGAGCCACCAAGATCTTGAAGGGCGTCAACCATCAGCTCACCTTCACCCTCATCCATGTTGAATTTGCTTTGGGAGCAAAGAATCAAATCCTGGAGCCACCAGGCTCATAGAAAACATCAATCATCAGTTCATTGCCACCTTCATCCATCTTGAGGGACATCAACCACCAGCTCATTGTCACCTTCATTCGTGTTCCATCTCCTTTGGATCCAGGGAACAAAGTTTTGAAGCCACCAAGCACTTAGGAGGACATAAACTATCATCTCACCTTCAGCCTCATCCGTTTTCCGTCTCCTCTGGGATTAAAGGAGTCGCATACCAAGTTCATGGAGAACATCAACCATCAGGTCATCTTCTGATGGTCCACAACCACGTTACATCTCATCTGGGACCAGTGAGCTGCATCGTGGAGCCACCAGGCTCATGGGAGACATCAGGTCATCTTCACCTTCATCCGTGTTGTACCTCTTCTGGATCCAGGGAACAAAGTTCTGGAACCACTAAGTTCTTGAGGGGCATCAACCATCAGCTCCTCTTCACCCTCGCCCTTGTTCCATCTCCTCTGGGACCAAGGAGTTGTGTCCCGGGGCTGTCAAGTTCTCAAACACACAGAATTGGATCCCTTCCCCAGTACTGGGCAACTTCAGGGGCCTCCTGGGCTACTTGGAGGCCGCCAACCATCCTTGGAGGCTCTTGGAAGCCACCAACCATCAGCTCCTCTTCACCCTCGCCCTTGTTCCATCTCCTCTGGGACCAAATTGTGTCCTGGGGCTGTCAAGTTCTCAAACACATAGAATTGGATCCCTTCCCCAGTACTTCAGGGGCCTCCTGGGCTACTTTGGAGGCCGCCAACCATCCTTGGAGGCTCTTGGAAGCCACCAACCATCAGCTCCTCTTCACCCTCGCCCTTGTTCCATCTCCTCTGGGACCAAATTGTGTCCTGGGGCTGTCAAGTTCTCAAACACACAGAATTGGATCCCTTCCCCAGTACTGGGCAACTTCAGGGGCCTCCTGGGCTACTTGGAGGCCGCCAACCATCCTTGGAGGCTCTTAGAAGCTGCCAACCATCAGCTCATCTTCATCCTCACCCTTGTTCCATCTCCTCTGGGACCAAGGAGTTGTGTCCCGGGGCTGTCAAGTTCTCAAACACGTAGAATTGGATCCCTTCCCCAGTACTGGGCAACTTCAGGGGCCTCCTGGGCTACTTGGAGGCCGCCAACCATCCTTGGAGGCTCTTAGAAGCTGCCAACCATCAGCTCCTCTTCACCCTCGCCCTTGTTCCATCTCCTCTGGGACCAGGTTGTGTCCTGGGGCTGTCAAGTTCTCAAACACACGGAATTGGATCCCTTCCCCAGTGCTGGGCAACTTCAGGGGCCTCCTGGGCTACTTGGAGGCCGCCAACCATCCTTGGGGGCTCTTGGAAGCCACCAACCATCAGCTCATCTTCATCCTCACCCTTGTTCCGTCTCCTCTGGGACCAAGGAGTTGTGTTCCGGGGCTGTCAAGTTCTCAAACACATAGAATTGGATCCCTTCCCCAGTACTGGGCAACTTCAGGGGCCTCCTGGGCTACTTTGGAAGCCGCCAACCATCCTTGGAGGCTCTTGGAAGCCACCAACCATCAGCTCCTCTTCACCCTCGCCCTTGTTCCATCTCCTCTGGGACCAAGGAGTTGTGTCCCAGGGCTGTCAAGTTCTCAAACACACAGAATTGGATCCCTTCCCAGTACTGGGCAACTTCAGGGGCTTCCTGGGCTACTTGGAGGCTTCCTGGGCTACTTGGAGGCCGCCAACCATCCTTGGAGGCTCTTGGAAGCCGCCAACCATCAGCTCATCTTCACCCCTAGCTATGCCGCAACCCCAATGGCGATTCCAGGTGGATCATCCTCTCTTCACCTCCCCCAGCCCCCCATCCCATCACCACCCGACCCTATCACTTGTCCCTGGCGGCCGCCCGCGCGTGGATCCGCGTGTGCCGGGCGAGCGAGGACTTATTGCTGAAGCTCTTCCCGCACTGAGCACAGGGGAAGGGCCTCTCTCCCGTGTGCGAGCGCTCGTGCACCGTCAGGTCAGCCAGGTACTTGAAGCTCTTCCCACAAGTCCCGCAAGGGTACGGCCGCTCCTCGGTGTGGCTGCGTTGGTGCATGGTGAGGTTGGACTGCTGGCTGAAGCTCTTCCCACACCGAGCGCAGGGGTAGGGCCGCTCGCCCGTGTGCGACCTCTGATGCTTGTTGAGGTCTGATGGGTTGGTGAAGGTCTTCCCACACGCCCCGCAGGCGTAGGGCCGCTCGCCGGTGTGCAGCCTCTGGTGGGTGGTGAGGGTGGAGAGGTGGCCGAAGCTTTTGCCGCACGCTCCGCAGGCGTAGGGCTTCACCCCGGTGTGGGTCCGTTGGTGGGTCTTCAAGTGGGTCAGGCGGCCGAAGGCCTTCCCACATTCCCCGCATGGGTAGGGACGCTCCTTGTTGTGTGCTGCTGGTTTCACCCACGGTTTCTCGGCGTTCCCGGCGTCCCCCGTTGGTCTGGGTGGTCTTTGGGGTGGGGGGAAGGTGGTGGGATCCTTTGGTATCGCTCTGGGGTGGTGGTGGGTCTCGGTGTGCGTGGGTGTCCCGGCGGTGGGGTCACCTTGGGGGATGTTGAGGGGATGCGGGGGGTCTTGGGTTGTCAGAGTGGGGTCCTCCGGCTCTGCGGGACCTGCTGGTGGGAAGGAGGAGGGAATTTGGGAGCTGGTCCTCACGGGACATCGCCCCACTCCTCCGAAGCCCCATCACTCTGTGGTCTTCTCTACCCATGGTGGAGATGGTCCAACTCCCACACTGAGCAAAACCCCAAATCCCGTCGTCGCCAGTTGGTTCATACTGGTGGGGGATGAAGGCCGCCACCATTGAGCAAAACCCCAAATCCTAACATCCCTGGTGGGTCCATCAAACCGTACTGAGGGGGATGAAGAGGAAGCCACTGAGCAAAGCCCCAGATCCCAACATCATCACCGGGTCCACCAAGCCGTTCTGGGTGGGGATGAAGATGAAACCATCATCGCTGGGCAAAATCCAAACCCCAACACCACTGGTGGGTCCATACTGCTGGGAGATGAGGAAGAGGCCGCCACCACCGAGCAAAATCCCAAATCCCAACGCCACCACTGGCTCCACCAAACCGTACCAGGTGGGAATGAAGAGGAAGCCATCATCCCAGCACAAAACCCAGTGAGACCTGACCAAGACCGAACCCATTGCAGGAGACCCCTCCATCTCCAAGCTGCATTTTGGGGGGGGGGGGGAGAGAGGAGAGGGAGGAATGGGGATTTTTTCCCTCCACCCCATTACCTGTTTCCTGCAGGCTCCTTTCTTCCTCCTCTTCCTCCTCCTCCTCCTCAGGGTCCAACCTCCCATTGCCCTCCCACCACTCGTCCTCCAGTGGGGGCTGGGGGGGTCCAGCACCACCTCGGGGTCTTCTGTGTTCCCTGGGGGCACCTCCTCCAGCTTCACACGCACCGGCAGCTGTAGGACAGGAGGAGGGGGGGGGGGGGGGGGGGGAAGGGGTTGGTGGGGGGGCAAAGAGAGGTGCTACCCTATTTTGTGAGGGGGGCATGGGGTTATGCAAAGAGGGTGCTGCCCTCATCGGGAGGGGGAATAAAGGATTGTGGGGGGGGTCTAAAAGGGGTCCTGCCTTTGGTAGGGGGGGACGGGGGAGGACAGGGGGTTGTGGGGTTGCTGGCCTTGTTTATGGGGGACAAGAGGTTTAGAGGGGGTGTTGCCTTCATTGGGGAGGGGAAAGGAAAGGGGTTATGCAGAGGGAGTGCTGCCCTCATTTTGATGGGGGAGGAAGGAATTCGGTGTGGGGGGGGATTGGGGGGGAGGTCCAGAGGGGTGCTACCCAAAATTTTGGGAGGGGCAACAGGTTGTATGAAAAGGAGTTGATGCCCTCTTTTGGGGTGAGGGGGGGGGGGGCATGGAATTGTGTGTGTGTGTGGGGAGGGGGGAGGCACAACCCTAATTTGGGGGGGACAGGCGGGGTACTGCCCTCATTGGGGGGGTGGAGACAAGAGGTTGGGGGGGGGTCTAAAGGGGTTTCTGCCCTTGTTTAGGAGCTGGGCAAGGGGTTGGGGAGGGAATGCTGCATTCATTTTTGGGGTTTATGCAAAGGGGATTTGGGGGCACGTGGGGCCAAGCAGCCCAGCGTGGGGAGGGGGGGCTGGATTTTTTGGGGGTCCTCCCCCCCCCCCCCAATCTCCTCACCTGCCTCTCCCAGCCCATCTGGAAGCTCTCAGCCAAAGCCACCGCCTGGGCGCAGCTCTGGGGATGCCGTACCCAAACCCAGCTTTGGATTTCTTCGGGAAGGATGCTGAGGAACTGTTCGAGCACCAACAATTCCAGAATCTGTTCTTTGCTCCTTCTTTCGGGTCTGAGCCACCTCCTCGACAGCTCCCTTAACCTCCAACAAGCAGCTCTGGGTCCGGCAGCTTCCTGATAACGGAACTGCCGGAACCGTAACCGTCGTTGTTCCGTGCTGGGACCCCCCCAAGGGGTGGGCGTCCATCGTGGGGAGGGGTGGGGGGGGTCCATGGGGGGGTGGGAGACCCCCGGAGGGCTTCTTTTTTTTTATGGGGGGATGGATCTGTGGGAGAGGGGGGGCGGGGGAGTAAAGGGGACCCCTCCCAGCAGTATGCAGTGTGTCCCCCCCTCCCCAGTTTTGCAGACCCCCCCCATTATCCAACACCCCCATCACCATGCAAAGTGCCCCCCCCATTTTGCAGACCCCCCCCCATTATCCAACACTCCATCACCATGCAAAGTGCCCCCCCCATTTTGCAGACCCTCCCCATTATCCACTCTCACCCCTCAGGACCAAGCAATGCAGCCCCCATTTTGCAGACCCCCCCATTATCCAACCCCCCCATCACCATGCAATTGATCCCTCCCATCTGCAGACCCCCGCCCATTATCCACCCCCCCATCACGATGCAATGTACTCCCCCTCATCTGCAGACCCCCCCCATTATCCATCCCCCCATCCCCATGCAAAGTGCCCCCCCCCAAATTGCAGACCCCCCCATTATCCAAAGTGCTCCCCCCATTTTGCAGACCCCCCCATTATCCAACCCCCCCATCACCATACAAAGTGCCCCCCACCAAATTGCAGACCCCCCCATTATCCAAAGTGCTCCCCCCATTTTGCAGACCCCCCCATTATCCAACACCCCCATCACCATGCAAAGTGCCCCCCCCTCAAATTGCAGACCCCCCCCATTATCTAACACCCCATCACCATGCAAAGTGCCCCCCCCCGATTTTGCAGACCCCCCCATTATCCAACCCCCCCATCACCATGCAAAGTGCCCCCCCCATTTTGCAGACCCCCCCATTATCCACCACCCCATCACCATGCAAAGTGCCCCCCCCATTTTGCAGACCCCCCCCATTATCCAACCCCCCCATCACCATGCAATTGATCCCTCCCATCTGCAGACCCCCCCCATTATCCACCCCCCCCATCACGATGCAATGTACTCCCCCTCATCTGCAGACCCCCCCCATTATCCATCCCCCGAGCCCCATGCAGTGTGACCCCCCCCCGTTTTACAGACCCCCCCCATTATCCAGCCCCCCCAGAACCAAGTAATGTACCCCCCCTCCCCATTTGCAGACCCCCCCATTATCCAACCCCCCATCACCGTGCAATGTGCCCCCCCAAATTACAGACCCCCCCATTACCCACTCTCACCCCCCATCACCGTGCAATCTACCCCCCCCTTTTGCACCCTCCCCCACTATACAAAAGACCCCAGACCCTCGCCACGGTCTCCCTCCAATTTTCCCCCCCCCCGGCACCCTGCACTTCCCTCCCCCCCCCCCCAAGCCTTACAACCTCACCCCCCCCACCCCCCCGGAATCTTCCCCTCTCTCCCCCTCCCCAGACATTTCAATGCCCCCCCCCCAGACCTCACTGCTGCCACCGCTGCTCTCCGATCTCCAACACAAAGGGCCTCTTCCCCCCCCCCCCCCCCCCCCACCTCCCCCCCACCTCCAACCCGGAACCCCCCCCCCCCTTCCCTCGGCCTCCCCCTCCAACATCCACGTCACAGCATTGGGCTCAGCCTTAACCCTGCACTGCCCGGAGCTTCGGGTGGGGGGGGGTGGGGGGGGGAGTTACCCAAACACGGAATCCTCCTCCCTCTGCACTCCTATATTGGACCCCTCCTTCCCCCCCCCCCCCAAAAAAAAAAAAACTGGTCACCCCCTGCCTGGTCACCCCGCTGCACCCCCAAAAGGGGCACCCTCAAATTGCCCCCCCCCCCCCCTTCAAAATGGGAATGGGGATGGGGACACAGTGGGGATGGGGATGGGAATAAAATGGGGATGGGGACACAATGGGGACACAGTGGGGACGAGGATGGGAATAAAATGGGGATGGGGACACAATGGGGACACAGTGGGGATGGGGAAAGTGGGGACAGGAATGGGGACACAGTGGGGATAGGGATGGGAATAAAATGGGGATAAGGATGGGGGCAGGAATGGGGACACAGTAGGGATGGGTTCACAATGGGGACACAATGGGGATGGGGACATAATGGGAACGGGGATGGGGACATAATGGGAACAGGAATGGGGACACAATGGGGATAGGGACGCAGTGGGGACACAATGGGGACAGGAATGGGGACTCAGTGGGGGTAGGGGTGGGAACATGACGGGGACAGGAATGGGGACAGGTATGGGGATAGAATGGAGACACAGTAGGGATGGGTTCACAATGGGGACACAGTGGGGATGGGGACATAATGGGGACAGGGATGGGAATAAAAAGGGGGCTAGGGACACAATGGGGACACAATGGGGATGGGGACACAGTGGGGACAGGGATGGGGTCGATGAGGTCACAGTGGTGATGGGAGATGTATGGGGCTGCCTCCTGCCCCCACTCCCTGTATTTGTTTCTCTTCATCTTATTTCCCCCCTCCCCCCTTCCACCCCCAGCTCACCATACTTTCACTTTCCTTTCCCTGCTGGAACAGCCAATCTTGCACTGCCCTTCTCCTCACCCCACATCTAGTCATCGTGTTGACACACACACACACAAGGACTTTTTGTGGGCAGTGTCAGGCAGAGTTCATTTCCTGCACTGCCATCTCCCCCCCCCCCCCCCCCTCATTTTGCAGATCCCATTGGAGGCACAGCTGGGATGGCCTCTCGCAGCGTGGAGATCCAACTCACCAATGGCACGAGGGACGTGACCCTGCGTTCCCCCAGGTAACACCATCACAGGGAGCTGGGGATGGGTTTTGGTGGTGGGGGTCCTCCCCTCCCCTCCCCTGTCCTCCCCTCCTCTCCCCTCCCGTTCCTTCCCCTGTCCTCCCCTCCCCTCCCCTGTCCTCCCCTCCTCCCCTCCCGTTCCTTCCCCTGTCCTCCCCTCCCCTCCCCTGTCCTCCCCTCCTCTCCCCTCCCGTTCCTTCCCCTGTCCTCCCCTCCCCTGTCCTGTCCTCCCCTCCCCTCCGTTCCTTCCCCTGTCCTCTCCTCCCGTCCCCCCCTCTTCTCCCCTCCCGTTCCTTCCCCTCCCCTCCCCTCCCCTCCCCTCCCCTGTCCTCCCCTCCTCTCCCCTCCCGTTCCTTCCCCTGTCCTCCCCTCCCCTCCCCTGTCCTCCCCTCCTCTCCCCTCCCATTCCTTCCTCTCCCCTCCCCTCCCCTCCCCTCCCCTCCCCTCCCCTCCCCTCCCCTCCCATTCCTTCCCCTCCCCTCCCCTCCCCTCCCCTCCCCTCCCCTCCCCTCCCCTCCCCTCCCCCCTCCCATTCCTTCCCCTCCCCTCCCCTCCCCTCCCCTCCCCTCCCCTCCCCTCCCCTCCCCTCCCCTCCCCTCCCCTCCCCTCCCCTCCCATTCCTTCCCCTGTCCTCCCCTCCCCTGTCCTCCTCTCCCCTCCTCTCCCCACTCCTGTCCTCCTCCTCCTCCTCCTCCTCTCCCCATCCCTGCCCTCTCTCTCCCCATCCTCATCTCTCCCTCCAGGACCTACTGCTTCAGCGGCTACAGCTCCGTGCCCCCCAGCCCCATCATCCCACCGGG
Source organism: Meleagris gallopavo (assembly GCF_905368555.1). NCBI lineage: Eukaryota > Metazoa > Chordata > Aves > Galliformes > Phasianidae > Meleagris > Meleagris gallopavo. Next base: position 155,782 of record NC_139437.1, read on the forward strand.
AGCCACAGAATGCTGCGCCTTTGCCAACTCCCCACTCCTTTTTACGGGCAGCGTGGGCGTCCTGGTGTACGAGGCAGAAACCTTCACCCTGGCCATCCTCTTCTCCAACCCCTACAACTACAACTTTTACTACATGGAGTTTGCCGTGGAGATCTCCCCAGAAAAAGCCCACCTTGGCTTACTGCAGGATGTCTATCAAAGGATGTACAGAGGTTTGCCTGCAAATCCCAGCAACAGTGGCATGTTCCAGATCATCAAGCTCCATGCAACCCAGGAGACCATGGTGGTCTCTGCTGGTGGCACAACGGTCATGGCCACCATGTCCAGTGCTGCAAAGTCCATCATTAAAGTGGTTGTGGAGAACAAGGACAGCCCTCCCCCATACTCAAAGGCGATCCCACCCCTTCACTTTATGGACTACAACCCAAAGAAAGGGAGAAGATTCCAGAAGAAGGAAGGGATGAATGGTCCCCAATTCCTCTAGATGCTGCCCCTCAAAAAAAAAAAAAAAAAAAAAAAAAAAAAAAAGCTGAAATAGATCAGCACTGTTGTTTTGTTTTCCTTCTTCTCCTTTCGTTCTTCCTTGTGGCTGGAATAGGCAATAGCAGCCGAGCCAGCAAATCGTGACAATAAAAAAGCAGGTAACAGTAACAGAAAAGCCTCGTGGTGTCTCGGTGCGGATGGGGGGAGTTGGGTCTCAGCTCTGCTGGGTTTTGTGGGGAGGAATGGTGCAAGGTAGCTCTGAAATGCAAATCCAAGCCTATGTGCCATCACAGCAGCTCGGGACGTTCCATGGCCAAGGAGGAAATGTCCAAAGGGCAGAATGATGGCAATGGCTGCACCACTGGGTGCCATCTGCTGGATTGGATGCATTCAGGAAATGGGGCCTTTGGTGGGCAGAGTTGGAAGACCTGAATGGGAAAACCCACTGGATTTATGCTCCTTAAGACTTGGGTGATGTTGGCAAAGGGACCTGGTGCTGCTTTGGGCAAGAAAGATACCTTGGTGGCCATCAGGATGCTTATCAACCATACCTCTCTGAGGCTGGGAGTCATCCAGGACTGAGGCTCAAACCTGGTGGGAAATTGAGCAGCTGGGAAATCTTCAGAGACGAATGAAAAGGGTTGATTTTCAGAGAGAAAAGCATCTTTTTAATTAATTAACGGACTTCCAGGGCCAAGGGCTATCGTTATGGCAACGGAAAATCTGGAGAGGTGCTGTTGGTGCTTGCCTACGCAGAGCAGGTGGTGTTGAGCCAAAGGGATGCTGTCTGGGGCCAATTCCCCCTGCCATGTCCACTGGGGGCTGCAATCTTCATAGCCAGGAGCTACGACTGTGGCCCAACGAGAAGTCATCCAGATGCAAGAGACCCTGGAGGACTTTTCCTTTGTGAAACGCTGGGCTCTTCCACTGGGGGATGGATGCAGTGCTTCAAGCTGGCCAGCTGGACTCGCTTTCCTGCAAGCAGGATGTGGCAATGGATGTGTGAATGTCTTCTGTTGGCCCATACCTGCGTAGCTGAGCATCCGCACCAGGTGAGTGCAGCATCTTGGGTGTGAGAAGCCCGCTTTGTGACTCCTGATCCCAACCTTGGGGTGCTCAGCTTCAGCACGCACGCCCACAGCTTCTGGATTGGAAGCTGTGGTTGATTGGCACCACGCAGTAGGGCGGTGTTTGTTGGGGTAACTCTTACCTGCCTGCAGGAAGAGGTGGATGCTCAAAGCCAGAACCAGGAGGAAGACGACCATGAGGGCCAGGCTGAGTGAGATTCCCAGCCCTAGGAGAAGGGGAGTAGGTGGAAGTGGGGAGGGGAACTGATTGATTCTCACCAAAAATGGGGGCAATCAGCAAATTCAGTGCCTTGGACATGGCTTTGCACGGAAAACCAGCAGGAGTGGTGGATCCTTGCAGCACTGTTGGGTCTGCACCACATGGAAGGGAAAAGTGCATTTCCTAATCTGCAGCCCAGACTTTCCTCTGAGTCTGGGGAAATTGTCCCTTCCTCAGCCAGTTCAGCCCAGACTGCCACTGGGGAGGGATGGGAAGGTGAAGTGAACTGCAACACGTCTCAGCTCCTTCATGGTGAAGGTCCATACCCTCCTCCCAAGGAAGAAAAATGAGGAACTTCCATTTGCATGGACTGCCCAGCCTGCAGGCACCTCAGAGACTGGAAACCCGAATGCCTCGGATAAAGTTCGTCCATAATAAAACAAGGATGCTCACCTTCAGCTGGCAGCTCCGGGGTGGTGGTGCTGCTGCTGTTCCTCAGCTCACCCTTCCTACCTGGGCAACAAACACACAGAAAAAGGATCCTGACCCAAAACCCACCTTATGCCAACCAAAATGCAGCCAAGCAAGCAGTGGTGTTTGAGTTGGCCAAGACCCAATTGGGTTGGCACGGCAGAGAGTCGGGGTTAAGCAGGGGCTTACTGGGAAGATCACAGAAGAGAAAACCCTACTGGAAGAGGTGCTAAGGCACATGAGGGGTGAGAGAGCGATCTGAGACACCCAGCATGGCTCCACCAAGGGAAGGTCACGCCTGATCCATCTGTTGGCCCTCAGTGATGGAGTGATGGCATCGGTGGACAAAGGGAAGGCGACTGATGTCATCTACCTGGACTACTGCAAGACTATTTGACGTGGTCCTGCAGCACATCCTTATCTCTAAATTGGAGAGGGGTGGGTTTGAAGGGTGGGCTATTCTGAAATAAGGACTTGGATGGTTGCAGACAGAGGGCTGTGGTCAGTGGCTCCGTGCCCAGTGATGAGTGATGTCCATCCCCGGAGGGGTTTGAGGCCAGGTTTGATGGGGCCCACAGCAATCTGATCTACTACTTGATCTAGAGGTTGGCAACGCTGCCTGTGGCACTGGGGTTGGAACCTGATGATCCTTGAGGTCCCTTCTAACCCAATTCTGTGATTCCACGATCTCTTCATGGAACAGATCCCGTTGGCCAAGACCCTACCGGGTTGGCCATGAGGAGACCCTAAAATCATGCAAGCAGGGGCAACCACTCTTGGTTTATCTCAAAGGTTGCGCTCGGGATGGGGCAGGGACTACCTCCTATTGCCCATGCTTACCTCTGGTGGTCAGGAGCCATGGGATGCTCAAACTTGAGATCTTGATGTGCCCGATGTTGCTCCGCCGTCGGTACCCACAGCAGTAGGTTCCGCTGCTCTCTGCAGAAAGCTGGATGGTGAGCGTGGCAGCAAACTGCGTGGGACCCACGGGGTGGTTCTCCAGCACCACCCCGTTCTTGCAGAAGAAGATGTGGGTGACGGGGAGATGGGAGAAAACCAGGCAGCGGGCGAGAACCAAATTGCCTTCCTGAGCTGAAGAGATGTTTGGTAGGAGAGCCGGTGGGGGGAAATCACCTGCAAAAGCAAAAGGGACACGGCAGTGGTGCGTGCAGTGGGGTGGTGTGCAGTGGGGGGTCGTGAATGTTGTTTTCTGCCTTGCAGCACCCAGCTGTTCCCATGGCTGCGAAAAGGAAACCGCAGACCACAAAGCTGAGCAGTGCCTTCCTCTGTCTGCAGATGGGACGCTGCTGGGATTTTCCAGCCTCGCTGAAGCGTCTTGTTCCATTTTTCGTGGTCTCGTGGTCCCACCCGTGGAAGCTCAAGCCTTGAATCATCCCCGTGTGCCACCGCTAAGGCCGTGCACATGGGGGTGTTGCACATGGAAGGCTCTTCCAAGCACTGTGGGCACTCACCTAAGGGGCTGCAGGTCTCTGGCTCCATCCCACCAGCGCCTGTATGGGGCAGAAGGGGTGAGTATGAGATGGTCTTCAAGGCTGGATGGGGGCAGAAAAGGGAAACATTTATTTGGGGTGGGAGGTGACACCTCGGGGAAGCTTTCTCATCTCCCAGTATGGGAGATTTCCCAAGAGGAGAAGCTCAAATCCACCCCATTCCATCCCATAGAACCATTAAGGTTGAAAAAGACCACTTAGGTCACCCAGTCCAGCCATCAGCCCGCCCCACCATGCCCACCAAACCTCCACGCGCCTTGAAGACCTCCGTGGATGGTTGACCCAACTTCAACCTCCCCTTGGCCCAACCGTTGGCCATTACCTCCCATCCACAACGCCAGTGTTGTCCCTTCCAGCCCTCACCAACCTTCAAGGCGGCCCAACAGCAGCAGGATTCCTGTAGCCCCAACCAACCAGCTCCTCCCCATGCCTGATGTTCATCAGAGCACGGTGTTCGGGTGGAGTGACCCAAAATCACTCTGCAAACCCCAGCGCTGTGGTTTCCGCTGTAGACACTCAACCATCTTCCCCGTTGCTGGGGAAAAACACAATTTCATAACTTCTCCTTCTTATTTTCTTCATGTTGGTTCTCCAGGGCCTGGTAGACCAGCTCAACGTGGACCTGAGGTTTATATGTTATACATTGAAAATGCACGGGGTCTGCTCCAAAAGTGATGCCTCTCATCCTATGACATTGACCCACAGCCTCAGAGGTGGACGTTGGTGGTGTGGCAGCAGAGGTTGGACTTTCCCACCAATATTCACTTACAACACAAAACGCATAGCATCTCAGTCAGCTCACACAGAGGATTAATTCCAAGGAGCTGTGTACAGCGCTGAGTATTTCGGTGCACTGGAATCAATGGCAGCAACGCTGGAACATCACAACGTTTGCACCAGGTGGGTCCCACAAATGCTCACGCAGCAACCCAAGGCTCAAAGTTCCATAGTCAGGCATGAGAAGAAGACAACCTCTCTCTTATAACACAATACCACCAGGCCCCCCCATGCCATTTTGAAGACCGTAGAGCCTAATTGCCAATCTTGGCTGTCCCACCACATCCATCCACTATATTGTGCAGATTTGATGCCTTCTGACTTTGGGCTGATGAAAGACGGACTGCGGGGGCAACATTTTCCTAGCAATGGCACCATCAATACGTAATAGCATGCCCATGGATGTGAGATGGCTCCTAGGGGGTCCCAGTAGCATTATAAAGGGGGGGAGGGTCCTGGTGTTTTTCTGAGGAGTCCCAGTGGTATTCAGCAGGTCGTGAACCACACCCAGAGTGACCCCATTGCCCCCTGAGGGGTTCCAATGGATCCCGGGGGGAAGGGGGCCTGGTGTCACCCAAGAGGGTCAGGGATATTCCTGGGAGGGAGAGGAGTTCCCTGGTGCACCATTGCTGCCTCTCACTGCACATCAGTTCCACGGACCCCCACAGAGAGGAGGAATCCCAACTCCCACCCCCCCAATTCAGAGCCTCAACCACACCCCACAAAAAAAAGGAACAGGCAACAGAACATAGTAGCAGAAGAGTTTATTTTACAGGTTTAATAAAATAAATATAAAATAAATTAAGGAAAAAAAAAAAAAAAAGAAAATCAATAAATTACAGTGGGAGGGGGGAGGTCAGCCATTATCAAACTTCCCCGTTCCCCCCCCCCCCCTCCTCTCCCCACTCTGAGCATACAAAGTGCTCCCCATCACTGGGGTATTCCCATTCCACAAGTGGAGTTCTGGGGTTTCCCATCAGTCGGGGGGTTCCTCATCAGCAGGGTGGTCCTGGGGGGGGTGGGAGGGGGTTGTCCTCCGCTAGTGGGCTCTCAGGGGGGTTCCTGGAGTCTCTCTCCTTCCTGTAGCCTTTCCCAAACACGTTCCCGGTGTGAGGGCTGCAGGATGGGCTGGAGGATGGGGCTGAGCAGAGCACAGCGGCGGGCGAAGCGCAGACGATCACGGGCCAGGGTCTCCCAAGGACCCCGACGGGCATCGGGGTCTGGGGGGGGCTGGAGTAGGAAAACCTGGACCTGAGGACTGAACCGTACCTAGGGAAAGAGGGAAGGGAAAAAGAAAACAGCAAGTTGGGGGTGATGTCATCCTGATGGTGTCACGGGTGATGCAAGAGGCACGGGATGGCCCCATGACTCCTTCCCCCACGCATCCCATCAAACGCTCAGCTTTCTGGTAATGCTGGGGGGCTCCTCCCTTCGGAGTTCCCACAGTTCTGGGGGGGGGTGGTTCCATCTCACCCAACCCCCAAATCCCGACCCCAAATCCCCACCCAGGTGGCACTCACTCTCTTAGTGCTGCGGGGGTGATCCTCGTTGCTCACGGGTTCTTCGGTGTTAAGGGGTTCCACAATTTTGGGAGGGTCCCCATCCGCCGGGGGGGTCTCGGGGGGGTCCGCGTCCCACCCCAGCTCATCATCATCATCCTCGTCAGGCTCCGGACGGTATAAAAAGGCATGGAGAATGGGGGGCTGCAGGGGGTCCTCAGCCACCATCGGAAGGGCACAGGGGGGTGATATATTCTGAAGGGGAAAACATTAAAATGAGGGGGATATCCAACCTCCTATCGACCCAGGACCCCCACGGCAGACCCCAAAAATACCCCATCCCACCCCTCTGGCTATGGGACTCCCTATATTTAGGGATTTCCCCCAAAATTTTGGGGGTTCCCCCCAATTTTTCAGACCCCCTTCAATGTCTGGGAGCTTCCTGAGTCTAAAACCCCCCCCCAACCTTCGGGACCCTCCCCCAGCCCTCACCTGAGGCTCGCGCTGCTCGCTCCGCATCCAGCTCCATTGTTGTTCTGTGTCCCATCGCTGCTGCGCAACAGAGCGCCGAGCGCCGCCGCCTCTCCATATAAAGGCAGCGGTGACGTCCTTCGGGGAGGGGGGAATTCCCAGGCGCGGGGCGGGGCCTCACCCCGAACACGGCTTTCCATTGGTTGTCAAGCAGAGTGGGGGGCGTGGCTACCCAATAAACCCACTCCTATTGGAGGGGAGGCGGTACTTCCGGAAGGAGGGGGAGGGGAGGGTGCTACTTTCGGATCGTGGCGTTCGGATCGTGACGTTCGGATTGTGATTTTTGGATTGTAACTTCCGGATTACGACTTCCGGTTGTTCTTTGCGCGGGTTCCGGAAGTCGTTCAAGGGCACTTCCGGGCGGCTGAGGCAGCAGTGGGGTGAACTTGAGCGGCTGGCTGCGAGCTGCGAATCTCAGCGTGCACTCCGGTGGGGCCCTGAGGTACGCCTATAGATCCCTAATTGCGCTCTGCCGTGCCCTGAAGCCCTTCTGTTCTGCCACAAAGGCCTTGGAGGCTGAGGAACGCCCATAATTGCGCTCTGCAGTGCCCTGAAGGCCTTCTATTCTGCCATAAAGGCCTTCAGGCCCACCCCAAGGCGTTGGCACAGCGCTAAGCGCCCTTAGGAGGCCTCTGTGCGCTCCAGGCCGTCTCAGTGCTCCCTAATCGAGTCCAGCAACCACCCAGCATGCTCTGCGGGACACCAGGGCCCACATAAAGCTGTCTGATGTGCCCCTGAGGGCTCCTACCATGCCCTGTTTGACACTGGAGCCCCACAGGCCTCCAAGAGCCCCCCTCCCAGTGTGCTTTGGGGACCCCTGAGAGCTCTGGAGGCGTCCATTTTTCTTCCCACAATCGAAGGTGACTGCATGCAGCCTCACGGTTCTCATGGGGTGCATCCCGTGGCATCTTGTTCAGCCTGGAGAAAAGAAAGCTGAGGGGTGACTTCATTGCAGCCTTTCAATACCTGAAAGGAGCCAACAAACAAGAGGGGAATCAACTCTTTGAAAGGGTTGATAACTGCAGGGCAAGGGGAAATGGTTTGAAGTTGAGGGAGGGGAGATTGAGGTTGGATGTCAGGGGGAAGTTCTTTAAAGAGAGAGCGGTGAGGTGCTGGAACAGCTGCCCAGAGAGGCTGTGGATGCCCCGTCCATCCCTGGAGGTGTTCAAGGCCAGGTTGGATGGGGCCCTGGGCAGCCTGGGCTGGTGTGAAATGTGAAGGTTGGTGGCCCTGCGTGTGGCAGGGGGTTGGAGCTTCGTGATCCTTGAGGACTCTTCCAACCCTGGCCGTTCTGCGATTCTGTGATCCTATGATCCCACTGCCTTCTTCGAGTTCCCATCCTATGATCCCACAGACTTCTCCACGCTGGATTTGATCCGATATTCCCTAAGCTAGTTTTATTTTCCCCAAATGAACTCCCAAAGGAATTTCTTGTTGGCTTTGCTCTATAAGGACAGACGCAATTCCATTGGAGTTTTGCTTTCTCAGCTCCATCCCTGGAGGCTTTGGATGATGTCTGTGCATTCCCAGTGTCATCCCACCGTCGTTTGTGCCCAATCTGGGTGAAAAATGGGGTGAAGTGCTGTGAGGAAGGGCAAAGCAGGGGGAAAGGTGGTGGACGACTTTGCAGAGAGAGGAGGCTGACCCCAAGGAACAAGAAAACACGACCTCTGCTGTAGTTCTGAGTGCCCAGAAATGCAGACACAGCCTCTCTCCATTGCCCACTTTCAATGGGGCAAAGTGAATATCAGGGCTCATTGTTCCCCTCCGGCCTCCTGCGTGGCAAATGAGCAACAGCAGAGCTCCAGTGGCTCCAATACAGTGATTGGGGTCATGGCTGCTGTGTGAATAAAGGGCTGTGAGCTGTCAGGTGGCTGATTTGTATTGGGGATGTCACACAGCACCCCCATAAAACACCCTGGGGAGAGGAGGACACCCCCATAAACCACTCTATTGGTTGTTCCGTAGCCAAAAAAAAAAACCAAACCCCTTAAACCACCCCCAAAAATAGCATGCATCGAGGCGAGTTGATTGCTTTATTCTGCTCACGTTTTGCAGGGGGCTGAGATGGGGGAGGGGTCTGTTATGGGGCAGTGCCCCCTGGCCCTACAGCTCCCACCTGGCGCCGTGCCTCATCCATCATCTCAGCAATCAGCTCGCTCTCAGCCAGCGGCATCACGGGGCTCTCAGTCAGCCCTGAAGGGACAGGAGATGAGCAGGACACCCCTCACCACATCATTATGAACCTCCCCACCTTGTTGTTTTGGGACTTTCCCATTATTTGAGACTCCCCCCTCTCCCCCCATCATTTAGAGACCCCTCCATCTTTTAGCGATAACTCCTCCCTCCTCCCCAATACTTTGGACCTCCCGTGTTATTTGTAGGGACACCACATTATTTTGGGACCCCTGCCATTATTTTAGGGATCTCCCATCATTTAGGACCCCCCCCATTATTTAGGACCCCCTCCATTCTTCCCCCCCCCCCCCTCCCCACCACTCACCTTTCAGCAAGCACTCCCGCACGTGCTGGGCCTCGTAGCGCAGCCCCGTGCTGTTGGGGAAGTTCAGGGGTTCCGCGGGGGGAGGCAAGGGGAAAACCTCTCTCTTGCCCTCCCAGATCAGCTCAGTGGGGCAGTTCAGGTGGCTGGGGATCTGCAGGGGAGGAAAACAGCAGTTTGACTCTCCCCCCCTCACCCCCAGGTTTCCCATTCTGCCCCTTATTCCTCTCCATTGAAACGCTCCCTCCACAAAGCCCCCCATATTTTTATGATCACCCCCCCCCCCCCAAATCCCCCCACAGTCCCATTCCTTAGGATCCCAAATGCCCACCTTGTGAAAACGGACCCCAATATCCCCCTCTTAAAAGGAGACCCCCAAACCCTCCGTCTCATGACAGTGCACCCCAATTTCTCTTCCACCTTAAAATCGGACCCCAATATCCCCCCTCCTTACAGACCCCAATATTTCCGCTTTAAAATTAGACCCCAATATCCCCGCTTTAGAAGCCGACCCCAAAATTCCCCCCCCATTGAAAGAGTACCCCAATATCCCACCCTTAAAAGTGACCCCAATATCACCCCATACCAGCCCTCCCCTCACCCTCCACCCCTCTCTGTGCCCCCATTACCCCCCCATTACTCCCCCATACCTCCACCCAGCCACGGGTTCCCCCCAGCACGGCCCCCCCTGGCATCTTTGCATCCATGGACACGGTCAGTGCTGCCTGCTTCCCCCCTTCGTACTGCAGTGTCACCGTCACCGTCTCATCTACCCCTGTTGGGCCCCCATCCCCCCAGAATGACACCATTTGTGACAACGGGACCCTCAAAGTGACCTCATCCAAATTCCCCCCCATCTGCAAACCCTCCCCTCCCCCACCTCAAGAAGACCCTGGGACCCCCCCCACAGCCACACATGGGGGCAGGTAGACTCCTTTGGAACCCCAAACCCTTATGGGAGCCCCTGGATCCCCCATAGGGAACACAAATTCCGCCTCTCACACCCCCATGGGACCCCCCCTCCCCCTGGACTCCATAGGGAATCCATACACCTCTATGTAGTTGTGGGCCCCCCCAGCCACTATGGGGATCCCATATACCCCTATAGGACCTCCCAGATCCCATAATGTCCCCATACACCCTTATTGCAGCTCATAGGTCTCCCTAAAAAAAACAAACCCACCCATAGAAATCCCCCACACCCCTCCAGGCCTTCCCAACACCCCCATAAGGACCCCGTTCACCCCAGTGAGAGCCCCCCACACCCCACAGGACCCCTCCCTTACCTGAGGGGTGCAGGCAGCCCTCTGCCCGTAGCCGTAGGGGTGGGCACCCCCTCCCCAACAAGGCGCTGGCCATCTGCAGCCCATAGCCCCCCAGGTCCAGGAGGGCCCCCCCAGCCAGGCTGGGTTCCCGCACCCGCTCCACAGACCTCAGGGGGAAAGCCAGGGCCCCCTGCAGCACCCGGCATTCCCCCAAGGCCCCTTCATCCACCAGTGCCTTCAGCCGCTTCCAGGCTGGGAAGAAACGGGTCCAGAAGCCCTGGGAAGGAAGAATGGGGGTTCTAGGAGGGACTGGAAGCACTCGGAGGGACTGGAAACACTGGGAATGGGGTTATGGGGGACTGGGAGCACTGGGAGTGGGGTAATATGAGACTGGGAGGAATTGGGAGCACTGGAAACTTTTTTTGGGGAGAATGGGGTTATGAGGAGTTAGGAGAGACTGGGATCATTGGGAGGGATTGGGAGCATTAAGAATGGGGTTATGGGGCACTGGGAGCACTGGGAGTGGGGTTATATGAGACTAGAAGGGACTGGGAGCACAGTACTTGGGAGCACTGGGATTGTGGGGGACTGGGAGTGGGGTTATGTGCAGTTAGTGAGGTCTGGGATCTTTGGGAGGAACTGGGAATACTGGAAATGGGATTATGAGAGACTGGGTAGGGTTATGGGGAACTGGGAGAAGTGGGAATGGTGTTATGGAGGACTGGGAGGACTAAGGGGGACTGGGAGAACTGGAAGGGACTAGGAGTGGGGTTATGGGGTCTAGGAGCACCGGGAGGGAGTGGGATCATGGAGCACTGGAAAAGGGACTGTGGGCACTGGGAAGGACTAGGAATGAGTCCAGAAGCCCTGGGGAGAAGTATGGGCACTGGGAGGGACTGGGAGCACAGGAAATGGCATAATGGGGGACTGGAGAATATAATGGAGAGACTGGGAATGGAATGATGGGCACAGGGAGGGACTGGAAGTACTGGAAATGACACTTACAGGGGATTAAGAGAGACTGGGAATGTATTCAGAAACCCTGGGGTGAAAGGTGTGAGCACTGGGAGGGGCTGGGAATGGGATTACGGGCGCTGGGAGGGACTGGGGGGTACTGGGAATGGCGTTATGGGGCACTGAGGTTACTGGGACCACTACTAATAGGGCTCACCTCCATCAGGAAGACGCCAGCCTCCCGTGCAGCTGCTGCCATCTCCTTGGCCTCGCGGGCGCTGATGCCCATTGGCTTCTCCACCAGCACAGCCTTGCGCGCCCGCAGGAAGAGGAGGGTGTCTGGCAGGTGCTGCGGGTTCACTGTGCCCACGTACACCACGTCTGGGGCGGGGGGATGGGGAGACACCAGTGGGGACAAGGAGAAACCCGTTAGGGAGAATGAGACCCCAGAAGGGGCGAGGAGAACTGACTGTGGACTGGGAGACCCGTTGGGGGCAGTGAGATAACGGTGGGGAGAGACCTCATTTGGACAGGGGAAGCACTGGGGGCAGAGAGACCCCAATGGGGACAGAGACCTCAGTGGGGACAGAGAGACCCCAGTGGGGCCGAGGGGATGCCCGTGATGACGAGATACCACTGGGGACAGAAGGACCCATTGGAGACGGGGAGACCCCACTGGGGACAATGAGACCCTACTGGGGACAGGGACACACCAGTGGGGGCAAGGGGACACCAGTGAAGATAGGGAGATCCCAGTGGGGACAGGGAGATACCAGTAGGGGGCAAAGGGACACCAGTGAGGACAGTGGGAGCTACTGGGGATGGAGAGACCCCACTGGGGACAGTGAGATCCTACTGGGGACAGTGAGACCCCAGTATGGGCAAGGGGACACCAGTGAGGAGAGGGAGACCCCATTGAGGACAGTGAGACCCTCCTGGGGACAGTGAGGCATCAGTAGAGGGTGAAGGGACTCCAGTGAGGAGAGGGAGACCCCACTGGGGACAATGAGACCCTATTGGGGAAGAGAGACACCAGTGGGGGCAAGGGGACACCAGTAAGGAAAGGGAAGCCCCACTGGGGACAGTGAGACCCCACTGGGGACAGTGAGACATGAGTAGAGGGTGAAGGGACACCAGTGAGGAGAGGGAGACCCCACTTGGGACAGTAAGACCCTACTGGGGACAGTGAGACCCCACTGGGGGCAAGGGGACACCAGTGAGGAGAGGGAGACCCCACTGGGGACAGTGAGACCCTACTGGGGACAATAAGACCCTACTGGGGACAGTGAGACCCCACTGGGGGCAAGGGGACACCAGTGAGGAGAGGGAGACCCCACTGGGGACAGTGAGACCCTACTGGGGACAATAAGACCCTACTGGGGACAGTGAGACTCCACTGGGGGCAAGGGGACACCAGTGAGGAGAGGGAGACCCCACTGGGGACAGTGAGACCCTACTGGGGACAATAAGACCCTACTGGGGACAGTGAGACACCAGTAGGGACAGTAAGATCCTACTGGGGACAATGCCATCCCACTGGGAACAGTGAGACCCTACTGGGGACAGAAAGACACCAGTAAGGTCAATGAGAACCACTGGGGACAGAGAGACCTCACTGGGGACAGGGGAACTCCAGTGGGGACACGAGGACACTCCTCACCCCACACACACCACATCTGGTGACAGTGGGGGACATGAGGGGACAGCGCGATGTCCACCCAAATCCCAGTGATCCCATGGGGGTCCCGGCCTCATTATGGAGCATCCCACGGTCCTGTGGGGCGGTGACCCCCCTGTCCCCTTAGGGTTTTCCCTCCCGCCCCCCCAACCCCACTCACCCACTTGGGGGTCTCTTGCCAGCTCCTCGTAGCTCCCATAGGCACGTGCCACCCCGTGCAGCTGTGCATACTGCTGGGCACGGGACAAATCTCGTGCTGCTACAGCCACAGCCTGGGGTGGGGGAGAAGGGACAGGGGGTGATGGGGGGGGGGTCCAATGGGGTGACCCCCCTCCCCAAATCCGGGATCCACCCCCTTACCCACCAGGTGCTCCTCGGCGGGCAATGTGCGCAGGGCCACCAGGAAGTCGTGGCTGATTTTGCCAGCTGAACAGATGCCCCAGCGGGTCGGGGGGGGACAGGTGGTACCTGGGGGGGACTGAGTGGGCTCCTCGGGGGTCACAGTCTCCATTGTTCCTTGGAGGTGGGGGGGGGGGTCCCAGTGGTGGTATGCAGGGGTGTCTATCTGGATCCTGGGGTGTTGCTCCAGATGGTATCCAGTAGGATCCTAATGGTGTTCAATGGGATCCTGGTGGCTTTCAGCAGTTCTTGGGGGGGGGGGAGGTCATGCAACACTCCCCTCTCACCCAGGACAGCCCTATGGGCGCGGGGTGGGGGGGCGGAGCAGCACCTGATTGGGGCCCCCCAGGGTTGGGTGGTGGTGGAAGCCCAATGGGTGCTGGAGGGGGGGGTCAGAGGGCGGGGAACCAAAGGGCTGTCCCAGGGGTGGGGGTTGTTTTGGAGAGATGTGGATGGAGCCTGTATGCTGATGAGGAGGAGGGGGCGTGGCCAACACTCTGCCCCTCCTCGTCGATAGGGGGAACCAAAGGGTTTGGGAACCCCTCCCCTCTCCTCCCCCCCATAAAGAAACAGGCAACAAAATGTGTTGAAAACTGTGGCTTTTACTGATGAGGTTAACAAATAAATACAATAAGTAACGGTGGGGGGAGCTCAGCCCCTCTCGGACCCCACCCTATATCCCTAAGATGTGTTGGGGGGTTCCCCATCAATGGTGGGAGGGTCCCAGCAGGGTCCTGATGGTGTCCTGGGTGATGATGGAAGCACAGAGGCATTCCCGTGTTCAGATTCCAGGGGTTGCTCTCCAGGTCTGGCAATAATAACTCATGGAATGTCACATTTCTTTTCCCAGAAGCAAATGCTGCTCTCCTTCGTGCCTCACCTTTACCTCATTCCTTCTACATTAGTGGGCTGAATTTGATTGCCTAAACTGAATCATTAAATGCCACATGAGGTCCTCTCATGTATTCCTCTTTACCTGTGGGATGGTCACAAGGAGTTTTTCTCTGTCTGTACACGTATCTGGGATTGCCCCAACCCAAGTGCAGCTCTCTGAGGTTCACATGGACCCACTTTCTGAGCCTGCCCAGGTCCCTTTGGATGGCAACCCTTCCTTCTGTTGTGTCATCTGCACCACTCAGCTTGTTGCCATCAGCAAACTGCTGTGGATGCACTCGGTCTCATCATCTCCGTCACTGATAAAGATGCTCAGGAGTACCGGACCCAAGATGGACCCCTGGGGAGCACCACGTATCACTGACCTCCAACTGGACGCAGAGCCATTGACCACAGCCCTCTGGCTGCAACCATCCAAACAATTCCTTATCCATCCCTCTCCAATTCAGAGGTAAGGATGTGCTGCAGAGCCACGTCAGAGGCCTTGCAGAATTCCGGGTAGATGTCATCAGTTGCTTTCTCTTTGTCCACTGATGCTGTCACTCCATCATAGAAGGCCATTGGATTGGTCAGGCACGAACCTTCCCTGGCTGGCTTGGATCACTCACTTTAATATCTCTTCATGTGCTCTAACATCTCCTCCAGGAGGATCTGTTCCATGATATCCCAGGCCCAGAGGTGCAGCTTATCGTCCTGTGGTTCCCCAGGTCTTCCTTTCTCCCTTCCTTAAAACTGAGAGTGATGTTTCCCTTTTTCCAGTCACCAGGGACTTCATCTGACCGCCACAGCTTTTCAAATGCGATGGAGAATGGCTCAGCCCCCACATCACCCCGCTCCTCCAGAACCTTGGGATGCATATCATCCAGCCTCTCCAACTTGCTGTGTGCTTACAGTGGGGGGTGCTTCACTCCTGTGACCCCTGTCCAGAATTTCAAGGACACGAGAGGTGTAGGAACGTGGTGAAGACCGAGGCAACAAGCTCACTGTCTACATCAGGCTTCTCCATGTCTGCTTTAGTCAGTTCTCCCTTCTCACCCATCAGAGGGGTACTCTCTCCTTTGCCTGTCTCTGCTGACCAGTGTGCCTGTAGAATCCCTTGTTTTTCACATCCCTAGCTGTTCTCAGTCTATCCACTTTTTAACACAGAGGGCAATTCTCCACCCCTCCTACCTTGCCTATCCCTTCTGAAACTCTTGGAGCCCTCAATCATTGTATTCCAGTTGTGTGAGTCATCCCACTACCCTTCTGCGTTAGCAATTAGGTCATCATTTCCTAATTGCAGCAGGATTTCCACCTCCTCCTGCTTACTCTTCATTCTGTGTACATCACCAGGCAGGCACTAACAACCCACGGCCAGTGTCTCAACCACTCATCTCTCTGCACCGTGGGCACAGTCTGAGCTGAAACCACGGCGTGGGGAGAGCACAGTGCAGCACCAAACCAAGTCATGGCAAATGCATTTTGATGCATTGATTGAACACAGTCTGGTGTGGAAAAAATATGCATCCATGCTTTCCATGTTTTGATACGGGAATTTGAGAATAGTCTTCAAAATCGGGGAAAAAAAAATAAAAATTAATAGATTTACATTTGCGACTGCATTTTCAATTGATATAAATACATGATCTGCCAGTTTTCAGACGGAATGTGCAGTTGGATATCCAACTCAAATATTTGGTCGTGTCTTTTTGCTAGGCTTTCATCAGACCTCTGTTAGCAGAGAGAAATGTCCCTTGCTTGCTGAATGTTATTGGAGACCCAGCAGAGGATGTGAGCACAGTGGTGCACTTTAGCAGTGGTGACAAAACCCGTGGGTCAGTCCTGCTGGTGGAGGTTTTGACAAACATGGCGTGCAGCCTCTTGTTCATTGCTGGTGGAAATGCATAGCTGGTGGTGGTGATTGATGAAAAATATTGCTTTGTAGCTGAGAATTTGCTCCGTCAAGCAGAGTTACTGTGCTCATCGTTGTAGTTTCCGAGGGAATAAACAGGAGGCATTACTTTTGGAGTGATCTATGGCCCATGACAATTCCTCTTTGCTCAGTGTAGAAGGTTGGACGTTCTAGATCATAGAACTCAAAGCCCTGAGCTCAATACCATCCACACAGCTACTGATTCAACAGGTCTGTTCTCCTTCTGCCTGGATCCCAGTCCCAGTCACAACCTTTATGAAGAAAAAAGGGAATGGAAACGCACAGCTTCTTTGTTTCTGTTTTATTTTTACTGAAACTTTGGTCATATTGTGCTCCTACAGAAACTGTGGGACAGGGGAGCGTGGAGAGGCACAGCTTTACCATTGTCATTTTTTGCTGCGCAGAATTTAAAAGAAGTTTCTTCGTGGTGATGGCAAAAGGAATATAAAGTGGAAAGAAGCTTCCTGCTGGTGGTGTTCTATAAGGCAGTGAGCCAGCACTGGTGGCACTGGGTTGCTTCTCAGTACTGGGGTGCTCCCTGAAGAGTGAGATGAGGCTGAGAATGGAGTCAAATGGGCAAGGGCACAGGGGAAAAATGCAGAACAACGCCCTGTCTGGCATCAAGAGGCTGTATTTAGAAGGAGACTATAAACAAGATGAAGAGCGACTGATTATATGGTCTGATAATAGTTTTAAACTAAGAGGGGAGGTTAAGGTTGTGTGTTAGGAGGGAATTCTTTACTCAGAAGATGGTGAGGTGGTGGTGCAGGCTGCCTAGAGAGGTTGTGGGTACCCTACCCCTGGAGATGCTCAAGGTTGGGTTGGATGGGACCCTTCCTATCTGTCCTACTTCCTGTGATTGATGCCACTGTAGTTGGGTGCGTTCCATTCAACTCTTCTTTGTACCAGGATAGGTTCAGTTTTCTCATGGTCCACAAATTTAGCTTAAGTAAATGCAAATCTTTGGGATGAAAGGAGCGCACCTTTAAGAGCAACGAGTAAAAACACTTTGTACTTGAATTATGGATTCAAATTAGTTAACTAAGCATTACGACGGGGAAAACCAGTCTTAGCTGATCTGCTGCCTATGGGACAAGTAGTTCTCATTCTTAAAGCACCACTGAAATTTTATACTCAGAAAATCCCATCCTCCTCATCTTTGAATTCTCTGTACCTACAAGGGAAGGAGCAATCAAGACCCCTGTTAACTGTGACTGTATTAATTGTTGTGGGATGCTGTAAGAGACTGAGAAGCAAGAGGGCTAATGTCCCAAATGCTGCCTAAAAGTGAAATGAGATCACCACTCTGAGAAGCAGTTGGAGGAGAGGCCTCTTAAAGTTGAAGTAACATCTCTCCAGTGCATCTGATCTTGTAGAACTATGAAGATCTGTCGAGTAACAATGGGAGCTTAGAGGGGAGAGAGAAATCTCCCAAAGTACGTCTGCATACTTGGTTAACTGGCAGTTGTTTGGGCAGGGAGAGAGAGAGACCACCTACAGCCCCTCCAACCCACTGCTCTTGCACATGGTAAAAGCCATACCCCAGCCACGTTGGAGGAGGCAAGACGACCACCTGGACCCCAGACTCATTTACAACCAGTGACAGAACTCCTCCTCGGGTTGTGACAAAGGATTTCAGGAGGCCGAGTGTCCCTGATCTGTGCCCCTTCTATTTGTGGTCATGGTTGACATCACCCACCTGGTGTTCTGCTCTTAATCAGCACCTACCTGGTGTGCTATTCTCAATGAGCACCCGCCTGGTGTTCTAATCTTCGTGAGTTTTCCAGGTCAAGGAATTGTAACGTTGAGGCTTATTGTGGGTTATGCACCTGAACAACACATATGTCAATGCAGCAGTTGAGCCTATTTGTCACACAGCCCCCATCCTACCTCCTCCTCTAATGAGAGGGAAAATGCTGCTTGCTCTTACTTTGCCTTTTGTATGAATTCCTGTCCCAAGGGAGTGCTTATATAGACTGCATGTTCTGGAAAGCCAAGTGGGGATGGGCCCAAATCTTGCACAGTTGATGAAACTGAGCAGTGAGCAACTTGTAATGAGCTGGACCCTCCACACTCATACCCACCAACACCTTTTAAGCCCCTGCAGCTCCTGTTAGCATCTAGGAGCCCCACTGAAACTCAGGTTTGGCCTGTGAATGTATGCTGTAATACAGGTTTGTTGGTCTCAAGCACCACTACAGTCATTCCTGTGCTTGACCATGGGTCCTGCTGATCCTCCCAGTGTGAAAAGCAGGTAGGAAAGCTCACTGTCACTCCACTCTCCTGTAGGAGTTCATAAACATGAATCAGATGTGAAAAAAAAGGACAGCACTACCCTCCAAATTCCTGGCATGCAGTGAGGGGATGTGTGTTACACTCGAGTGAAAAAGAAACCAACCAACACAATTTTATTGAGTTTCAGGCTCTGTTCTCTGAAGAGAACAAGGCTATGTGCTGCTGGTTGATGCTTATTCCCCAGTTATTCTCTCATGAACAGTAACTCAAACATGATTTTTCTTTTTATTTTTTTCCTCCAAGGACGCAGCTTACTGCCCCTTCCACAAAGCTGATTCACCTGAGTGTACACGGGGCATCTCGGTGTGTGTGGCCACATTCTGATGGTGACGTGGACACTGAGACTTGATTTATGCTTAGAAAGTTTTGTGTTTGTTAGGCAGAAGCTAATTGCTTGCAGCTGGGAACCTGTTGAACCAGTGCAACGTTCAGGAAGGAGCAGCTCACATTCCTCCTGCTCTGTGAAGATGTTTCTTCTGCCTTTGCTTTCTTCCTCCTTGCTTTATGCAAAGGCAAAACTGGAGCCGTCAAGATCAATTAGGGAACAAGTCTAACAAATCTAGGACCAGAATTTAGAGACAGGCTGTTTATTTGGTGTTTATTTATTGACAATATCTGCCCCACTTCTTCGTAATGAGGAGTAAATTTGTGGAGCCCTTTTAATTGACATGCATAAAAGCAGTGATGGTGGAGGCACATTTTAAATGCTGAACACAACGACCAGTTGATTGTTGTGCCCCACTATCTGTAACCACACCCTCTACAATCTCTTTTATTTTTTTCCCAATTGCTTTTAAACTGAAAACACCCCCAGAACATATTAGGAACATTCTTGATACGGGGTTTCACTTTCTTTGTCTTTTCACTTTGTTCATGTAATTTCCTTTGGTATTTCTTCAACGTATTTTCACATTTATTCCTCTAATTTGTTCTTGTGTTACTCTTCATTTATATTGCAGAGTTATTAGGAACAAACGCAGCTCACGCTATAAGCAATTATGGTGAATGTAAGAAGGAAGAGTCCCATAAGATGGAAGAGAAAACACTACAACTAATGGTTTTACTGGATTTTATATTCCCCAAAACGTTTGGCATCTGAGTGAGAGGAGTATTTTGCCCTCTTAAAAGCCCAGCACTATTCAGCCACCTGTCCTTATAAATACATTCCTCTCTCCTGCCACAGCTAGTGACAGCTAACAGTAAGAGGTGCAATCAGTGAGACACCAAATGACAGGTGATAAGGAATATTGGTCTCTCCCTCTCAAAAAATGCATTCTCTTATTTCTGATTTTCATAGCGCTGGCTTTAAGATGCAGGTACAGAACACAAGCATAAACTTAGAGAGTAAGCACGGTACAAGACGTTTGAGGTTCAGATTTTAGGCTTAGAAAGGACATGCTAGCTAGAATCTCATACCAAAGAACAATAATTAAAGAAATGAGAGCTGGTCATGCAAAGTAGGCAACAACACAGGGATTCATTACCATGTCTCATGTGGATGTTTAAATTCAACCTCTGATATTTCTTCTACTAGAACCAGAATTGTGGTGCTCTGCAGTGTGGGATCGCATCATAATCCTATTTCCAAGAAGTTATCAATTCCCTTTTCTTGACATTCTGTTCGGTGCTCAGTGCTTCACCAACTCAGAGGACTAAGGAAATCTCCTGTGCCTCTGTGTCACAGAGACTGGCTTTGTTTCGTCATCATGTCAGTGACTGATTAAAGGGCAGAACAGAAGTGAAAATGAAAGCAAACCAAGCAGTGGGCTGCACACCCCCCAGTGGTCTGATTCTCTAGATTTTGAAGGCTGTGTTTTTGCTTTTCAAGGGCTCCGTATAGTCTTCGGGTTTCCTTATCTCATGGACAATCCCATGGCAGCTACATGATTTCTATGTGGGTCTCAGATTCCTCAAAATGACATTGAAATTTGTTCACACAGGGACGTAGAAGTCTTAAATATTCACAGGTGTCTGCATCAGGGCTTATCAGACCCAAGCCCTTCTGCAAATAATGATGATAAAATAAGTACCTCTGTAACAAACAGGTATTTATTCAGTTAAGTGTCTGTATTACCTGGATGGACCTTGGAAAGATGGAATATTTCCAGCGTGTGATGCATAAGTGCAAAATAACATTGAAATTCATTCACATGGGGGCATAGAAGCCTTAAATATTCACAGGTGTGCTTATCAGACACAAACCCTCCTGCATCTAAAGGGAAGAAATGAGTACCTCCATGACCTGAGCTGATGTAGATCAGTTAAGCAGCTGTATTACCTGGATGGACCTCAGAAAGACGGAATGTTTGCACCACATGAGACATCAGTTCAAAAGTCAAGGGATAGAAAGGCAAAGAAGTGGGCAAAAAATCCTTACTACTAACTGTGAAATAAATCTCTTCTTGTTTCTGAATTCATTCCCAATCAATGGATCCTTCCTGAGAAATCATAAAGGAAGGGATATGACAGTGTGAAAGGTGCCTGATGTCCCTGCGAATTGGGGCAGCTGTGACTTTTATGTCCTGCTCCTGTTCCCTGACAGGATGGTTGCTATAAACAACAAGATCTTCAATACCCATCCTATGTCAGTGGGCTCTTAACAGACAGCATCATCTCCACCATCTTCTTCTAAGCACTGAGCCAGTGCCACATGTCCTTTTATGTAAAGGCTGAGTCTGTGTTATGATTTTATATTCAGCTGATTGATCAAAATTCAACCAAATCTGCAGAGCTCATCCAGGGAACAGAGGAGCCTCAGCAACTGAGAATTCTAGACACTGTGTGAAACTAAGCCCTTTAGATAATGTCTACTAAAGAAGATCTCAAAACACACAACAACACTTGTAACCATTAACATTCCTTACCTCTGGACTCAGATTGATAAGGAGATTAATAATTCATCTTGCCTTGAGATAAAGCACATCAAATATGGCAGCACTTCAGAGAGTGCTCTAAAGACTCGGTGCAAGCAAATCAACAGATGGTAGATCTCTGCATTAGCAGACGGTACAGAAGGTCAAGAGCATTTTTGATAAATGATCCCCAGACTGCTTTTGGGTATCACTGTAGGTGTTTGGATCACAGTCTGGCTGCGACACAATCGGAACCTTTGCTTTTTCTCACTGTTCGTCCATGCTGTGCAATAACTGCCCTGAGCTGGGGGACTGAGAGCAGAGAAATTCTGCCTGAATTGACACGCTCAGTGCTGCTACCAGTCAACTTACAGCACCTTTCATCAAAAACCAGCTGGAAGATGGGCAAACACAAGGGGAATCCTGCCCCACAGATCTCAAGCCCTTCCCAAGCTGTGTGGAAACACTCGGCCTGTCTTCATCGTCCAGCCCAGAGCAAAGCAACTGCGGTCATGCGGTGCAAACAGCTGATGTTCTTTGCAGCTCATCAGCCCTCTGCACTCACACACCTCGATGCTTTTGGTCCCTCAGACTGGAGATGTGCAGCTGCTGCTCTCTGAAATGCTGCTTCAAGCCCAGCTCCACACAAGCAAAGCATCATGGAGAAATGCATCGTTTTGAAGGAGCGGTCGGGTGAATCTTGTGTGGGAGGAAAGTTCTCATTTCTAAACAGAAGAGGTGTTACTGTCTGCACAAAGCTGTAGTCTGGCCAGGCCAGAGAGCACTAAGAACGGGGATGCAAAAATAGCACCTGCTGATTTTGAGCACACAGACGGTTCACCACAGAGTGAGTTCTCACACATGGCAACGTTTTGTGGTCTGCAGATTGCGTCCAGCCCTCTGTTGATCACCTCCATGGGCTGATGCAGGGCCAGAGCTCCCAGTGGCTGAGTTCCTCCGTTCTCAGAGCAGACAGCAGAACCGCAGCCGTGGTCCTGCTCTGCCCCTTGACTTCACCATCAGCCCTACATCCAAGCAGGGACACGTTCTCAATTGTGAGCCCAGAGAAAATGTTCTGTGGGACAGAGGAGTGGGGAGAGGCACTAGTTTACTTTTACTGCAAGGAATGAAACTGCAATGGCATTTCCTTGTGGTGACAACAGCAGTGACAGTGAGTGCAAAGAAGTTTCCTGCTGTTGGAGTTCTGCAGGTGATGGGGAGTGTGCAGCAGCACTCAAGGCATTGGGTTGCTTCCAGGCTTCTCACTGCTGGGATGCTCCCAGGAGGGTGAGATTGGGCTGAGAATGCAGTCTGAAGAGTAAAGGAGCAGTGGGGATATGTGGAAAGAACATTAGAGATGCCCTGCCTGGCACACAGAGATTGTATGTAAAGGGACCTTGTAAACAAGATGGACTGTGATTGATTACACAGTTTGACAGTGACAGGACAAAGAGAAAGGTTTTAAAGTAGAAGCGGGGTGATTAAGGTCAGATGCTCGGAAGAAATTCTTGATTCAGTGCGTGTTGAGGCACTGGCACAGGCTGCCCAGAGAAGCAGTGCATGCACCATCCCTGGAGGTGCTCAGGGATGGGATGGATGGGCCGTAGGATTCTATGATTCTAGGGTAAACTGTATTCTCTTTAAGGTCCTTCCAAATCAAACCTTTCTCTTTGATGACTCTGTGATAGACTGGGGGTGGTCGGAAGGTGGGGAGGAGACAGAGCAAGGAGGAGAGCTGACCCCCAGAGACCAAAGGGACACTGCATGCAGAATGAGGCCATGATCAGCAAGGAGATGTGGGGAAAAGAGGGAGAAGGGAGAAGTTTCCTCCCTTCAGGAAACAGGAAACGCGGACCATGCTGAGGTCTCTACTGAAATAAAAGCGGTGTCTCTGCTGACACAACAGATGCACCATAGGCAGCATCACAGCCTCTCGCTGTGAATAACTCTCCGTCAGCTGCAGAAGCACCACAGGATGGGTCCACGGCTCACAACACAAACCTGTGACCATCTGCATCCAGCTCATTGAAAAGCAGGCGCCGGGAGGAGCGATCTGCAAATGATGTGGGTGCAGGCGGGATGGGCCACGCAGTGTCCTCGTGTCGCTGCCCTCCTGCTGCTGCTGGTGTTTGGTGAGTTGGGGATGCTGTGGGGAGCAGAGAACCTTGCGTGGAGCAGGAAACCCACCAGTGAAATTCTTGGGGTGGTGCTGAGAGTGAAGCTGAGAAGGAACATGCATGTAGGCATGTCCGAAAAATTTGAGACTTAGGAATGCTGTCTGAATTTGAATTTGAGGGGACTGCATCTGGAACTGAAAACACATCTGAACTGGGCTTGGGTATGCTGAGAAGGAGATGGAGGAGATGCAGTATGCAAACCACAGATGAGATTGTTCCTACTCCACAATGGGGACATGGGCAGGAAGATGTGGGTGAGCAGGACATTGTCCCCCTAACCAAAACCCTCTCTGTCCCACGGTGCAGGTTCTGGTGTGAGCACCCAGGACATCTGCAGCTCCAGGGCTGAAGGTGAGTGTGAGAATGGGTCCAGAAAATGAAGACATCGTGTGGGAGGAAATGGGAAGAGGGAAAGGAATCTTTCCCAATGAATTCCCAGTGTCCAGCCCTGGAGTGCTGATTGTCCGTGCCTTGGGATACAAGGTGTTTTTCAACTCATGATGCTGGTGGAATCCCTGTGCCATCTCTCCAGGTACTCTCCAGGCTCCAGTCCTGTTCCTTAACGCATCCCGTGCTCAGGAAGGGGACGTTGTCCTGGCTCAGTGTGTTCTTCAGAACCAGTTTCCTGCTACCCGAATTGTCTTCTGCAAGGATGGGTTGGAGGTGTACAGCATGAAAGCCCAAGAGGGCAGGGTCATCAACTCCATGCTGCTGAGCATCACTGAGGGGAGCAGTGGGACATACAAGTGTTTGTACCAGCAGAGGAACGAGGAAGACCGTCTGAAGAGCTCTGCCCTCAGTCCTCCGTGGGACCTGCATGTCACAGGTGGGACATGAGATCAGGGTGGTGGGGACAGAGGTGCCAGTGGGACTGAATGTCACATGGACGTCCCATGTGCAGCAAGAGATGCTATAGAGAGAGGAAGGCTCTGTAAGGGTTATCCAGACTCCATCCCACACTGCAGAAATGGGGGTCTGCAGTGCCCAGGAAGAGAAAGAAAAGATAGGGTGTGGCCATGGAGCCTTTGAAGCCTGGGTAAGGATGCTTCAAGGATTATTGCAATATCATTATGAGCGTATGGAAGGAAAATGGGAGCGATTTCCAGGTGTGAGATTGTTCCTTATGGTGTGAGTTCGTACTCAGGAAGAATATGATGCTGTGGCCATGGTGTGGGGATGGCCCTATGTTGGTGTGCGTTGGGATCCGGGTGTCTCCACCTGCAACAAAACCACCAAAAAGTGCCTTTTGATGGTGTCAGTAAGGGAGATGCAGGCTGCAGTCTTGCAAGTGGGATGCTGCCATCCCATCTAGGCAGAGCAACGTACTAGTCCTTTCTTATCCACAAGGTCTAATCGATACCCATGTGGAGGAGAACACGCATCATTCCACGTGTCTCTGGGGCTCAGTGGACTCCTTCCAATGGCTGTAAGCCGTGCCCCATACCAGTGCACTCCGGAGCCGTGTTCATGCAGAGGTGAGAGTTCAAGGGATACTCAGCCCATCCATTTGTCCCAACAGGCCATGTGTCCGGCTCCACGGAAGGGACAGCAACTGCTGGTGAGGCTTTCCCCTTTACTCCTGCTGTCCCCATGCATCCCAATCTTCCCCTTCTCCTTTCTCCAATCCTATCACTACATCCTCATCACACTCCCATGTCCTCATCACTCCCCTCGGGTTCTACCACACTCCATCAACCCCAAGCTCTCTTTCCCCATCCCTCCTCTCTGTTCCCAGACCCCAACAACCAGCTGGCCTCCGCAGTCACTGTGGTGGCATCAGTGACCATCATCCTCCTCCTTTCTGCAGCGACCTTCTGGACCACCAAGAAAGGTGGGGTCTTGTGGGAACTGTGAGGGATCCATGAGGCCGTCACAGCTCTGATGTGGGACACTTCTTCTTGCAGGTGCCTGCAGGGAGAGATGCCGAAGGTGAGCTGTAATGGTCTGGTCAGGGGTGGGGGATTTAGGCGCAGCTGGAACCCTGTGAAGGGCAGTATGATCTGTGGGTTGCCCCAAGATTTGATGGGATTTCCATTATGTTGGGGAGGAGAGCTTTTCCTCATGGGAATATTTCCAACAGAACCTGGGCACCTGGTGGAGGAGAGATTGCCGTGGGGTTGGATCAAGCGCAATGCCCAGTGTAAGGAGCCATCATTCCAGTGAATATCAATCCTGGACACTTCCCACCAAACACACAGCCCAAATTCATTTCCCTTTCCACCCCAGGCAGCAGCACGTTTCCAGCCAGCAGATGGAAGCCACTGACTACGGAGAAATCCAATGTGAGTGCTGGGCAAGCCCAGACCACAGGGATCCCTTTCCCTTGGATTTCCATTTGCAAACCCACCAGTTCCTCCTTTTCCTCACAAAACAAATTCATCAAGGGACAATTTCTCCATGCTGCTTTCATCCCAGTGCTCATGGTGACAAATCCCACATGCGCAGCTGGTCTCACACTTCAGACGCTGCTGGTCTCACACTTCAGGCTCCACTTTCTTCATTTCTCCTCCCTGTGGTGTTTGTTTGAAGCCCAGCCCAAGGCCCAGCCCCACACTGGAGGATGTGTCTGTGTGCACAGACAGCAGTGGAGAAATGGCTCAACAAGCACGGACAGCCACAAAGAGAGGATGCTGTGGTTGGGGACAGGTTGGGATGCAACCCCACCACGCATGCACCTCGCTCTGTTTGCAGCTCAAATTTCATTGCAGAGCAGCAGGCGGAGATGTGCTGTGTAAAGAGAGACAATGCCTCCAACAATGGGAAAATTCCCCCAAAGCCCAACATCTCTGCTCCTCCATATCTTCCTGCACAGAGTGGGCAAACGGGGTTGGGCAGTCAGATCAGAGCCCAGGATCTGCTGCCCAAACCAATGGTGGGTCTCCTCCCTTCCCATGTTGGTACTGAGCACTCACGGTGTTTTTTTCCCCCACAGATGCTGCCATTGTCCACTTTCAAAGGGACAGGGTGAGTTGGGGCCCTTCCCCCTGCAAATGAAGTGATACCTTCCCCAGACATCTCATGTTATTGTTTGTACACCTTCTCATGCATCTCCTTGTCGTACGTTCTCTTTGCTTGCAGAAAAATGGCAAATCATGAGATACATTCTCCAGCCACAGATCACACTCTCCTCTCTGACTTCTGCAAACACCTCCCCCCTGTTGTGCAGAACTGCAGCCCCTTGTTGCTGCTGCCACAATTGTGTGGTTCCTGCTCAGAAGCTCCAGCAGTTGTTCTATTTGAGGGGCTGGAAGAACATTTCTGAGAGTTTGCAAGAAAGTGGAGGGGGGAAATCTTGCCAACAATTATGAAGAAGAAGGAGTCCATCTAGCTAGAAAGTGCTGCCCCAAATCTGCTCTTGTTTTTGCTGAGTATCTCCCGCCTGCTTCTTCCTGCGTGCGTGGCTCCTTCTGGTGCACCTCAAGTCTCCTTGTGCAGGGCTTGCAGGCTGCAGCTGCAGGAACAGGGCTTTGCTTTCCCCTCCAGCCTCCTGTGCAGCAGACGACCAACAGCAGAGCTCTATAGGCTGCAACGTGGCACGGGCACCAGGGCTGGGTCACGGCCACTGTGTTTCCTTGCAGAGGGCTGCTGGGGTGTAACGTGGGGCTCTTTGTGTTTATGGGGTTTGCTGTCATGTTACATCTAGCAGAATAAGATTTATGACTTGCCTATGTACAGAACACCTACGCTATCAATAAAATATCAGAGATATGCCAAATTGGAGCATAAAGGTATGTCATGCAAATACACAAACTGCACTTTACTGCATCATCAATCTCACCACAGTCCCGAATCAGAGAAATCATCAAGTGATGACGTGTGGTTATGCATTACTGCTGTGGCTTTAGGTGGAAGAAGCTCTGAAGATGCCCAGGCTGGCTGTGTTTTGGTACCCATCGTGAGCTCCAAGCACAAGGATTCTGTCACAGCTGCTGTGCACAGAATGTCGCTCTGAGGGTGCATTCAGAGAGAAGGACATCAGATTCAACTGGGAAGACTAAGGGAATCTTCTGTGCCTCTGCGTCGCAGACTGGCTTTGTTCTCTCACCATGTCAGTGCGTGATTTAATAGCAGAGCAAAAGTGAAAATGAAAGCAAACCCAGCAGTGGGCTGCACACCCCCCCGTGGTCTGATTCTGTACACTTTGAAGCTGTGTGTTTGTTTGTTAAAGGGTCCATATGGTTTTGGGGTTTCCTCATCTCTTGGACAATGTCATGGCAGTTACAGGATTTCTATGTGGACAACAAATTCCTCAAAACAACATTGGAATTTGTTCACACAGGGCCAGACGAGCCTTATTTATTCACAGGGGTGTGCATCAGGGCTTAACAGACTCAAGCCCTCCTGCATCTAAAGAGGAGAAATGAGTACCTCTGAGAGCTGAGCTGAGGCAGCTCAGTGAAGATGCTGTATTGCACGGGTGGATCTCAGAAAGATGAATGTTTCCAGCATGTGAGGCACAAGGGCAAAAGCCAATGAGCACAAAGACAAAGAAGTGGGCAGACATTTAGAAAAACCTTTACTACTGACTGTGCAATGAATTGCTTCTTGTTTCCTAATTCATACCCAACCAGTGGGTCGTTGCTCAGAGATCATGCAAGCAGGTATTGGAGGAGAAACCATGAAAGGTGCCCTGAGGTCCCTGCGAATTGGGGCAGGTGTGATTCTGATGCCCTGCTCCTGCCCCTGGCAGGACTGTTATTATAACCAACCATCCCCATCCTATGTCACCGTGCTGTTCACGGGCAACATCATCTCCAGCAGCATCTTCTTTGCACCGAGCAAGTGACTCACATTCGTTATGTCAAGTCTATGTTGCAATTTTACATTCTACTGATTGATCAAAAATTGGCACAACTTGCAGAGTCCATCCAGGAGACTGAAAAAAACTCAGCACCTGAGAATTCTAGACACTGTGTGAATCTGGATGCCTTGTAGATTAGGTAGGCAGGTTCACTAAAGAAGAGAACTAAGAATGGGGGATGCAAAAATAGCACAGGCTGATTCTGAGCATGCAGGAGGTTCATCGCTCACCACAGAGTGAGTTCTCAGCACATGGCAACGTTCTGTGGGTCTGCAGATTGCGTCCAGCCCTCTGTTGATCATCTCGACGGGCTGATGCAGGGCCAGAGCTCCCAGTGGCTGAGTTTCCAACAGAGGTGTGGGAAGAGGCTCAGGTTCATTTTCCTGCACAGACTGTGAATGAAGGGATAATTGCGTGTAGTGACAACAACTGTAATACTGAGTGCAAGCAACCATTCTGCTGGTGAAGTTCTGAAGATGTTGAGGAGAGTGTAGCAGCACTCAGGGCACTGGGTTTCTCCCAGTGGGAGGGCTTCTCACCGCTGGGATACTCCCTAAAGAGTGAGTTGGGGCTGAGAATGGAGTCAAAGGAGCAAGGGCACAGAGGCAAGATGGGGAGAGCACAGAAGAGAAATCCTGCCTGACGCAGGGAGGCTGTATTTTAAAGGGAGCTTGTAAACAGATGAACAGCAACTGATGACACAGTTTGATAGAGATAGGATAAAGAGAAAGGTTTCCACGAAAGGCAGAGTGATTAAGGTTAGCTCCCAGGAGGATATTGTTGATTCAGAGGGTGTTGAGGCACAGGCTGCCCAGAGAAGCAGTGGATGTCCCATCTCTGGAGGTGCTCAAGGATGGGTTGGATGGGCCGTAGGATTCCATGATTCTATAGTAAACTGTATTCTCTTTAAGGTCCTTCCAAATCAAACCTTTCTCTTTGATGACTCTGTGATAGACTGGGGGTGGTCGGAAGGTTGGGAGAAGACAGAGCAAGGAGGAGAGCTGACCCCCAGAGACCAAAGGGACACTGCATGCAGAATGAGGCCATGATCAGAAGATGTGGGAAAAAGAGAGCGAAGGAGAAGTTTCCTCCCCTCAAGAAACAGGAAACACAGACCATGTTGGGGTGTCTGACATCCCAAATAAAAGCGGGGGCTCTACAGAAACAACAGATGCACCATGGGCTGCATCTCAGCCTCTCGCTGTGGGTAACTCTCTGTCGGCTGCAGACACCACAGGACGGGTCATAAGGTCAGTAAGCAAACCTGTGACCATCTGCATCCTGCTCACAGCAAAGCAGGCAGCGTGAGGAGAGATCTCCAAACGATGTGGAGGCATTCAGAATGGGCCACGCAATGTCCTCATGTCGCTGCCCTCCTGCTGCTGCTGGTGTTTGGTGAGTTGGGGATGCTGTGGGGAGCAGGGAACCTTGCGTGGAGCAGGAAACCCACGAGAAAGAGACTTGGGATGGTGCTGAGTGCAGTGGTAGAGTAGGTGCAGGATGGAGACATATTTCAAAAATACGACAGTTAGCAATGTCGTGTGCTTTAGAAAGATGGGGAACTGTCCCTGAAGCAGCAAACGCACCACAAGTGGACCTGATCTTGCTCAGACACACAGAAGAGAAACAGTATGAGGGCATGCAGGTTGGATGGTGCCTATTCTGCAATGGGAACTTGGGCAGGAACATGTAGGTGAGCAGGACATTGTCCCTCTAACCAAAACCCTCTCTGTCCCACGGTGCAGGTTCTGATGTGAGCACCCAGGACATCTGCAGCTCCAGGGGTGATGGTGAGTGTGAGAATGGGTCCAGAAAATGAAGACATTGTGGGGGAGGAAATGGGAAGAGGGAAAGGAATCTTTCCCAATGAATTCCCAGTGTCCAGCCCTGGAGTGCGGATTGTCCGTGCCTTGGGATACAAGTTGTTTTTCAACTCATGATGCTGGTGGAATCCCTGTGCCATCTCTCCAGGTACTCTCCAGGCTCCAGTCCTGTTCCTCAACGCATCCCGTGCTCAGGAAGGGGACGTTGTCCTGGCTCAGTGTGTTCTTCAGAACCAGTTTCCTGCTACCCGAATTGTCTTCTGCAAGGATGGGTTGGAGGTGTACAGCGTGAAAGCCCAAGAGGGCAGGGTCATCAGCTCCATGCTGTTGAGCATCACTGAGGGGAGCAGTGGGACATACAGGTGTTTGTACCAGCAGAGGAATGAGAAAAACTGGCTGAGGAGCTCTGCCCTCAGTCCTCCATGGGACCTGCATGTCACAGGTGGGACATGAGATCAGGGTGGTGGGGTTGCAGGGCTGGATGTAACACCACATGGATGTCCCATGTGCAGCAAGAGATGTCGTAGAGTGGGGATGGCTCTGAGAGGATTCCCTTCTCCATCCCACACTGCAGAAATGGGGCTTTGCAGTGCCCAGGAAGAGAAAGCAAAAATAGGGGATGGCCATAGAGCCTTTGAAGCCTGGGTAAGGATGCTTCAAGGATTATTGCAATATCATTATGAGCATAACGAAGAGAATTTGGGGTGATTTCCAGGTGTGAGATTGTTCCTTACTGTGTGAGATTCTACTCAGCAAGGTGATGATTCTGTGGCCATAGTCTGGGGATGACCAGATGTTGGTGTGCTTTGGGGTCTGGGTGCCCCTACCTGCAACATAGGCACCAGAAAGAGCCTTTAGATGACAGCAGGAGGGGAAACACTGGATGCAGTCTTCTAAATTTGATGCTGCCATCCCTTACTGTGTGAGTTCCTTCTCAGGAAGAATATGATGCTGTGGCCATGGTGTGGGGATGGCCCTATGTTGGTGTGCTTTGGGATCCGGGTGTCTCCACCTGCAACAAAACCACCAAAAAATGCCTTCTGATGGTGTCAGTAAGGGACATGCAGGAATGCAGTCTTGCAAGTGGGATGCTGCCATCCCATCTAGGCAGAGCAACGTACTAGTCCTTTCTTATCCACAAGGTCAAGGAAGGGAGTTGTGCTGCAGTATCATACAGTGCACAGCTGCATCTCTGCTGTGCATTTCTTAATCCACCATAATTTAAATAATTGATACCGAGGTGTAGGAGTACCCAGATCATTCCAGGTGTTGGAGGAGGGCACCTGTCCGTGTCTTCACGCTCTGCCCTATACCAATACAATCAGGAGCCGTGTTCATGCAGAGGTGAGAGTTCAGGGGATACTCAGCCCATCCATTTGTCCCAACAGGCCATGTGTCCGGCTCCACAGAAGGGACAGCAACTGCTGGTGAGGCTTTCCCCTTTACTCCTGCTGTCCCCAT
The DNA here is from genome assembly GCF_905368555.1 of Meleagris gallopavo. Classification (NCBI taxonomy): domain Eukaryota; kingdom Metazoa; phylum Chordata; class Aves; order Galliformes; family Phasianidae; genus Meleagris; species Meleagris gallopavo. The sequence continues at coordinate 187,352 of NC_139437.1, forward strand.
GCATCCCAATCTTCCCCTTCTCCTTTCTCCAATCCCATCACTACATCCTTATCACACTCCCATGTCCTCATCACTCCCCTCGGATTCTACCACACTCCATCAACCCCAAGCTCTCTGTCCCCATCCCTCCTCTCTGTTCCCAGACCCCAACAACCAGCTGGCCTCCACAGTCACTGTGGTGGCATCAGTGACCATCATCCTCCTCCTTTCTGCAGCGACCTTCTGGACCATCAAGAAAGGTGAGGTCTTGTGGGAACTGTGAGGGATCCATGAGGCCGTCACAGCTCTGATGTGGGACACTCCTTCTTGCAGGTGCCTGCAGGGAGAGATGCCGAAGGTGAGTAGTTTGGGGCTGGTCTGTGGGATCTACGGGCTTTTGGGACCCTAGGGTGCTGCTCCTTGTGCAGTGTCAGCTTTGTCCATGGATTCACAGCTGTGTGGATGAGGGATGGTGATGAGGTTGGAAAACAAAGCAATTCCTATGGGAATGTCTCTAATGGCCCATGTATGCTTGGTGGAACCTCAATGCCTTTCCTCTCTTCTTTCTCTATCTCTCTCCATAGTGTTGGTAGTGCTGAGGAATCTTCTGCTGACTGCGATTCTTACTGTAAGTGCCAGCCCTTGTGCACCCTTCCTCTCCAGGCATTGAGGACAGTGCAGAGATGATCACATATGCACTGTTTTGTATCAACATCATCTCCCTATGCTCGTGACAATCACAGCAGATAAAGTTAATTTTTCAGAATATACTCCCAGTCCCATCCAGGTATCTTCTCTCTAAGCCTCCCTGACAAATATGGCCTGGTTTTCTTCTAAAAGTCTCCACTCCCTTTACTGACACTGCCATGAAATAAGGACAGTTTCACTTTCCATCTCAGCTCTGAGTGGACAGTGTTTCAGGGGAAATGCGACAGTTCAGAGCACTTTTTTTGGGTGAGGACAGGGACAATTCACGCAAACAGCAGCCTCCAACCAATATGCAGAAGCAAAACTTGGCACCTAACATAGGGCGTTATCTTGGGGCTACAAGGCAGACCTCAGGAGCCATTGTAGGAAGCTGTAAGGGTGATGAATTTTGGCATGGGAAGCCCATGGGTGCAGTTGTGCTGGTGACTGGGGTAGGTCTCTCCCCTGCTGATAGCTGGGCACTCATTCAGGATCTCCCTGCAGATGCCAACGTGGATGAAATGAGGAGAGTGAAGGTGAGCTGTGCTCTTCCGGAGGCCTGCAGTTGAGCATGCATTTTTTGCCCACAGAAGGCAAGGCTTTGGAGGGGAAATGCAAACACAGATGTGGTGGTGGTGGTGCTCTGGCTGCAGTCCCCTTCCTGCCACAATCCCATGGGGAACCCTGCGTGGCCGTGCTGTGAGACCACTGTAATTCCTTGTTGGAGTTTTGAAGGCATCTGAAATAAAGAGCTCTGAATTTTGAATGTAAGACAGAATGCCAGAAAGTGTGAGCTGATCCATGCCTTTCCCTGCAAGAACAGTTGGGAAAGCACAGCAAAAGTGTCACTTATCAATAGGGTCTCTGACAGAAATCTTGTGCTTGGGGCTCACAGTGGGTTCAAAAACACAGGCAGGCTGGGAATCTTCAGAGCTTCTTCCACCTAAAGCCACAGCAGTAATGCATAACCACACGTCATCACTTGATGATTCCTCTGATTCAGGACTGTGGTGAGATTGATGATGCAGTAAAGTCAGTTTGTGTATTTGCATGACATACCTTTATGCTCCAATTTGGCATATCTCTGATATTTTATTGATAGCGTAGGTGTTCTGTACATAGGCAAGTCATAAATCTTATTCTGCTAGATGTAACATGACAGCAAACCCCATAAACACAAAGAGCCCCACGTTACACCCCAGCAGCCCTCTGCAAGGAAACACAGTGGCCGTGACCCAGCCCTGGTGCCCGTGCCACGCTGCAGCCTATAGAGCTCTGCTGTTGGTCGTCTGCTGCACAGGAGGCTGGAGGGGAAAGCAAAGCCCTGTTCCTGCAGCTGCAGCCTGCAAGCCCTGCACAAGGAGACTTGAGGTGCACCAGAAGGAGCCACGCACGCACGAAGAAGCAGGCAGGAGATACTCAGCAAAAACAAGAGCAGATTTGGGGCAGCACTTTCTAGCTAGGTGGACTCCTTCTTCTTCATAATTGTTGGCAAGATTTCCCCCCTCCACTTTCTTGCAAACTCTCAGAAATGTTCTTCCAGCCCCTCAAATAGAACAATTGCTGGAGCTTCTGAGCAGGAACCACACAATTGTGGCAGCAGCAACAAGGGGCTGCAGTTCTGCACAACAGGGGGGAGGTGTTTGCAGAAGTCAGAGAGGAGAGTGTGATCTGTGGCTGGAGAATGTATCTCATGATTTGCCATTTTTCTGCAAGCAAAGAGAACGTACGACAAGGAGATGCATGAGAAGGTGTACAAACAATAACATGAGATGTCTGGGGAAGGTATCACTTCATTTGCAGGGGGAAGGGCCCCAACTCACCCTGTCCCTTTGAAAGTGGACAATGGCAGCATCTGTGGGGGAAAAAAACACCGTGAGTGCTCAGTACCAACTTGGGAAGGGAGGAGACCCACCATTGGTTTGGGCAGCAGATCCTGGGCTCTGATCTGACTGCCCAACCCCGTTTGCCCACTCTGTGCAGGAAGATATGGAGGAGCAGAGATGTTGGGCTTTGGGGGAATTTTCCCATTGTTGGAGGCATTGTCTCTCTTTACACAGCACATCTCCGCCTGCTGCTCTGCAATGAAATTTGAGCTGCAAACAGAGCGAGGTGCATGCGTGGTGGGGTTGCATCCCAACCTGTCCCCAACCACAGCATCCTCTCTTTGTGGCTGTCCGTGCTTGTTGAGCCATTTCTCCACTGCTGTCTGTGTACACAGACACATCCTCCAGTGTGGGGCTGGGCCTTGGGCTGGGCTTCAAACAAACACCACAGGGAGGAGAAATGAAGAAAGTGGAGCCTGAAGTGTGAGACCAGCAGCGTCTGAAGTGTGAGACCAGCTGCGCATGTGGGATTTGTCACCATGAGCACTGGGATGAAAGCAGCATGGAGAAATTGTCCCTTGATGAATTTGTTTTGTGAGGAAAAGAAGGAACTGGTGGGTTTGCAAATGGAAATCCAAGGGAAAGGGATCCCTGTGGTCTGGGCTTGCCCAGCACTCACACTGGATTTCTCCATAGTCAGTGGCTTCCATCTGCTGGCTGGAAACGTGCTGCTGCCTGGGGAGGAAAGGGAAATGAATTTGGGCTGTGTGTTTGGTGGGAAGTGTCCAGGATTGATATTCACTGGAATGATGCCTCCTTGCACTGGGCATTGCGCTTGATCCAACCCCACGGCAATCTCTCATCCTCCATGCATCCACGTGCTTTTGCAAATGACCCTGTGAGGAAATGCTTCCTTCTCTAATCCAGTGGCAATCCCTTCTTATTATATCCCACAGATAATGCTGCCCTGCATAAGGAGCCCCCAGAGTCCTAGCTGCACTCAAACATCCCTTCCCAGGCCCTTACTTCTCACCTTTGGCATCTTTCTCTGCAGGCACCTGCAAGAAGCAGAGTCCCACATCAGAGCTGTGACAGCATCATGAATTTCCCACACAGTTCCCACAAGCCCTCACCTTTCTTGATGGTCCAGAAGGTGGCTACAGACAGGAGGAGGGTGAAAACCAGTGATGTCACCGCAATGACTGTGAAATCAGGCAGAGTGTGGGGCACTGGGGAATGAATGGGAAGATGGGGACAGAGGGGAGTTTTGGGGTTTTAGGAGTGTGAAGGGGTTAGAGGGGGGTGATACGAACATTGCGTTTTGATAAGGAGGTAGTGGTGGGATGGGGACACAGGGGATGGATGGGGACAATTGGGAGGGATGGGGACAGTAGGAATAAAGGACAGTCCCTCACCTGTGGGTGCTGTCCCTTTCGTGGAGCTGGACACATGGCCTGGTGGGACAAATGGATGGACTGAGTGACCAAGTGTTCCCAGGTCTGCTAGCACACAGCCCACAGCACACAGTGCATTGGTAGGTGGCAGGGCATGCAGCCTTCGGCAGGTGCCCAGAGAGACACCTCTGTCCCTTGGGACGGGTGGGCTGATGTGGGATTTCTGTGACACAGAGGACTGATAATCTAACTAGAATGAATTAGGAATTGCCTGGCAGAGATGCAGGTGTGCACTGTTTGATACTGCAGCACAATACTCCCCTTGCAGTGTCTGTGAAAATTAGAAAGGACTCATATGTTCCTCTGTGCCTATGGGAAGGCAGCATCCCACTGTCAAGACTGCAGCCTGCATCTCCCTTACTGACACCATACAAAGACTCTTTCTGATGCCATTGTTCCAGGTGGAGAGCCCAAAGCACAACAACTTAGGGCCATCCCCACACCATGGCCACAGCATCATATTCTTCCTGAGTACGAACTCACACCGTAAGGAACAATCTCACACCTGGAAATCGCTCCCATTTCCCTTCCATACGCTCATAATGATATTGCAATAATCCTTGAAGCATCCTTACCCAGGCTTCAAAGGCACCATGGCCACCCCCTATCTTTTCTTTCTCTTCCTGGGCACTGCAGACCCCCATTTCTGTAGCACGGGATGGAGTCTGGATAACCCTTACAGAGCCTTCCTCTCTCTATAGCATCTCATGCTGCACATGGGACATCCATGTGACATTCAGTCCCACTGGCACCTCTGTCCCCACCACCCTGATCTCATGTCCCACCTGTGACATGCAGGTCCCACGGAGGACTGAGGGCAGAGCTCCTCAGCCAGTTTTTCTCGTTCCTCTGCAGGTACAAACACTTGTATGTCCCACTGCTCCCCTCAGTGATGCTCAGCAGCATGGAGTTGATGACCCTGCCCTCTTGGGCTTTCATGCTGTACACCTCCAACCCATCCTTGCAGAAGACAATTCGGGTAGCAGGAAACTGGTTCTGAAGAACACACTGAGCCAGGACAACGTCCCCTTCCTGAGCACGGGATGCGTTAAGGAACAGGACTGGAGCCTGGAGAGTACCTGGAGAGATGGCACAGGGATTCCACCAGCATCATGAGTTGAAAAACACCTTGTATCCCAAGGCACGGACAATCCGCACTCCAGGGCTGGACATTGGGAATTCATTGGGAAAGATTCCTTTCCCTCTTCCCATCTCCTCCCACACGATGTCTTCATTTTCTGGACCCATTCTCACACTCACCTTCAGCCCTGGAGCTGCAGATGTCCTGGGTGCTCACACCAGAACCTGCACCGTGGGACAGAGAGGGTTTTGGTTAGGGGGACAATGTCCTGCTCACCCACATCTTCCTGCCCATGTCCCCATTGTGGAGTAGGAACAATCTCATCTGTGTTTTGCATACTGCATCTCCTCCATCTCCTTCTCAGCATACCCAAGCCCAGTTCAGATGTGTTTTCAGTTCCAGATGCAGTCCCCTCAAATTCAAATTCAGACAGCATTCCTAAGTCTCAAATTTTTCGGACATGCCTACATGCATGTTCCTTCTCAGCTTCACTCTCAGCACCACCCCAAGAATTTCACTGGTGGGTTTCCTGCTCCACGCAAGGTTCTCTGCTCCCCACAGCATCCCCAACTCACCAAACACCAGCAGCAGCAGGAGGGCAGCGACACGAGGACACTGCGTGGCCCATCCCGCCTGCACCCACATCGTTTGCAGATCGCTCCTCCCGGCGCCTGCTTTTCAATGAGCTGGATGCAGATGGTCACAGGTTTGTGTTGTGAGCCGTGGACCCATCCTGCGGTGCTTCTGCAGCTGACGGAGAGTTATTCACAGCGAGAGGCTGTGATGCTGCCTATGGTGCATCTGTTGCGTCAGCAGAGACACCGCTTTTATTTCAGTAGAGACCTCAGCATGGTCCGCGTTTCCTGTTTCCTGAAGGGAGGAAACTTCTCCCTTCTCCCTCTTTTCCCCACATCTCCTTGCTGATCATGGCCTCATTCTGCATGCAGTGTCCCTTTGGTCTCTGGGGGTCAGCTCTCCTCCTTGCTCTGTCTCCTCCCAACCTTCCGACCACCCCCAGTCTATCACAGAGTCATCAGAGAGAAAGGTTTGATTTGGAAGGACCTTAAAGAGAATACAGTTTACCGTAGAATCATAGAATCCTACGGCCCATCCATCCCATCCCTGAGCACCTCCAGGGATGGTGCATGCACTGCTTCTCTGGGCAGCCTGTGCCAGTGCCTCAACACGCACTGAATCAAGAATTTCTTCCGAGCATCTGACCTTAATCACCCCGCTTCTACTTTAAAACCTTTCTCTTTGTCCTGTCACTGTCAAACTGTGCAATCAATCACAGTCCATCTTGTTTACAAGGTCCCTTTACATACAATCTCTGTGTGCCAGGCAAGGCATCTCTAATGTTCTTTCCACATATCCCCACTGCTCCTTTACTCTTCAGACTGCATTCTCAGCCCAATCTCACCCTCCTGGGAGCATCCCAGCAGTGAGAAGCCTGGAAGCAACCCAATGCCTTGAGTGCATTGCTGCTGCACACTCCCCATCACCTGCAGAACTCCAACAGCAGAAAACTTCCTTGCACTCACTGTCACTGCTGTTGTCACCACAAGGAAATGCCATTGCAGTTTCATTCCTTGCAGTAAAAGTAAACTAGTGCCTCTCCCCACTCCTCTGTCCCACAAAACATTTTCTCTGGGCTCACAATTGAGAACGTGTCCCTGCTTGGATATAGGGCTGATGGTGAAGTCAAGGGGCAGAGCAGGACCACGGCTGCGGTTCTGCTGTCTGCTCTGAGAACGGAGGAACTCAGCCACTGGGAGCTCTGGCCCTGCATCAGCCCATGGAGGTGATCAACAGAGGGCTGGACGCAATCTGCAGACCACAAAACGTTGCCATGTGTGAGAACTCACTCTGTGGTGAACCGTCTGCGTGCTCAAAATCAGCAGGTGCTATTTTTGCATCCCCGTTCTTAGTGCTCTCTGGCCTGGCCAGACTACAGCTTTGTGCAGACAGTAACACCTCTTCTGTTTAGAAATGAGAACTTTCCTCCCACACAAGATTCACCCGACCGCTCCTTCAAAACGATGCATTTCTCCCTGATGCTTTGCTTGTGTGGAGCTGGGCTTGAAGCAGCATTTCAGAGAGCAGCAGCTGCACATCTCCAGTCTGAGGGACCAAAAGCATCGAGGTGTGTGAGTGCAGAGGGCTGATGAGCTGCAAAGAACATCAGCTGTTTGCACCGCATGACCGCAGTTGCTTTGCTCTGGGCTGGACGATGAAGGCAGGCCGAGTGTTTCCACACAGCTTGGGAAGGGCTTGAGATCTGTGGGGCAGGATTCCCCTTGTGTTTGCCCATCTTCCAGCTGGTTTTTGATGAAAGGTGCTGTAAGTTGACTGGTAGCAGCACTGAGCGTGTCAATTCAGGCAGAATTTCTCTGCTCTCAGTCTCCCAGCTCGGGGCAGTTATTGCACAGCATGGATGAACAGTGAGAAAAAGCAAAGGTTCCGATTGTGTCGCAGCCTGACTGTAATCCAAACACCTACAATGAGACCCAAAAGCAGTTTGGGGATCGTTTATCAAAAATGCCCTTGACATTTTTCATCTTCTTCTTGTGCAGAGAGCTCCGATTTGGTAACTTGCTCACATTGAGTCTTTAGAGCACCTTCTCCATATTTGATGTGCTTCATCTCAAGGCAAGATGAATTACTAATTTCCTTATCAATCTGGGTCCAGATGTAAGGAATGTTAATGATTATCAAGTGTTGTTGTGTCTTTTGAGATCTTTGCCTTACCAGATTCTTGCCTACATTACCTGTAAGATACCTCCATGTGGATGAATGAATCCTACTCTTCATTCTGGGCTAACTTAATTCTTCCACTTTCAATTCACATTATAATGTTAAATCCCTGGATGTAGATGAACTGACACCCCGTTTATCTCCCACAGTCATGTAAGAAGGGTAGAAAGGAGAGCCCTGGGAGCTACCGATCTGTCAGCCTCACTTCTGCGCCAGGAAAGATCAAGCAGCAGATCCTCCTGGAATCTATGCACAGAATTATTACAGAATAACCAGCACGGCATCACCAAGTGCAAATCCTGCCTGACCAACCAAGTGGCTTTCTATGATAGTGTAACTGCATCAGTGGACAAAGGAAGAGACACTGATACCATGTGTCTGGACCTCAGTGAGGCCTTTGACATGGTCCTCATTCCTAATTGGAAATATATGAATTTGATGGGTGAGCTGTCTGATAGATGAGGAACTGGTTACGAGATTGAACCCAGAGAATGGTAGTCAACATCTCAGTGTCTGGATGGAGATCAGTGACAAGTGGTGTCCCGTGGGGGTCAGTACTGTGACGAGCAAGTACATGACATCAACAGTGAGATCGAGTGCACCCTCAGCAAGTTTGCAGATGACACCAAGCTTTGGGGTGCAGTCAACACACACAAGAGATGGGATGCCATCCAGAAGGACTCAGGCGATCTGAGCCCAGGAGAACATCATGAGATTCAACAAAGCCAAGTACAAGATCTTGCACCTGGATCATGGCAACCCTTACTAGAAGTACAAATTAGGGAATGAAAGGATAGAGCACAGCTCTGTCGAAAAGGATCTGGTGTACTGGAGGACCGCAGCTGGACATGAGCCAGCAATGTACATTTGCAGCCCAGAAAGCCAACTGTATGCAAAGCTATGTGGTGAGCAGGTCAGGGAGGTGACCCTGCCTCTCTGCTCTGCACTTTGATACCTGACTACTGTGTTCAGATGTGGAGCCCTCAGTACAGGATAGATATGGACCTGCTGGAGAGTGTCCAGAGGAGGGATACAAAAATGATCCCAGGGATGGAACACCTCCTTACAAGGACAGACAGCTGGAGCTGTGCAGCCTGGAAAGGAGAAGTCTCTGGGGAGAGCTGAGAGTGACCTGTTAGTAATAGGCTGTAAGAAAGAAGGGGACAGACTCTTCAGCAGGGTCTGTTGTGATAGGACAAGAGGAGATCGTTTCAAACTAAAGAAAAGGAGATTTAGATGGGGTATAAGGAAGAAGTTGTTCTTTTTTTTAGCATTAAGGGTGGTGAGACACTGTCACAGGTTGTCCGGAGAGGTGATGGATACCCTGTCCTTGGAGACAGGCAGGCTGGACAGGGCTCTGAGTACTTGATAGAGCTCTAGGCGTCCCTGTTCATTACAGGGGATTTAAACTGGATGACCCTTAAGAGCCCCTTCCAACTAAAATGATTCTACAATTCTATGATCCTGCCTTTCCATTAGGTGGTGGAATGGTTGACCCTGGAAAACATTTCCAGGCACACAAAGGAGTATCAGGAATAGTCAGCATGGATTCCCCAAGGGGAAGTCATGCTTTATAAATATAAGAATCTTTTATAATGAAATCAGCAGCTTGATGGAAGAGTCAGTAGCGTTGTATCCACTCTTAAAATTTGGAAGTGTTACATAAATGAGAACATGAACCACAAAAAATCAGAAAGAAAAACGAGATATGACTTTTAAAAAACAAACAAACAAACAAAAAACAACAGAGCAGGACATTCATTTATAGTCTAAGCAGCCAGATTTCCAATGCTCCCAAACTTCCCACATAGTGATACCTGGGTTTAATCACTTGTGAAGCTTAGGAAGGTGGGAACAGTAGCTGAGTGTACTGAGACAAGAAAAACTCCGGATAACAAATTTCTCTTTTGTACTGGACTTAAACCGTATCCTCAGAGGAAGGGCAGCTTCTCTCAAGGGAAGAACCTTAAGGCAAAAATTAAGCACCACATTAATCGAGACCTGGAGTCTGTACTAAGACTCCTTCCCACCTGAAAACAATGACATCAGCTAAATGACTGCAAAGGACTTCCAGGAATAAGAACATGGATATATGGGAGTCTAACACAACCTGAGCAGGAAAGGCTTCAGATCCCCCTTGAATAGCAAATTAACAGGAAGTCAGGAAAATATCTCAGCACCACAGGAAAAGTCACCGTTTCCCATTTTGTCTTCTGTTTAATGGAGAGAAACATGGAGTGCAAAAGCACAGGAACAGCAAATCCAGTTCCCTTTTGGGGACGTGACAAGTCTTTTGCCCTCCCCAGTGACCAGATCCCAGTTTCAGAAAGATTATCCCAGCTCCCTCCTTTCAGACTCTCCCTCGCAGTCTCTGTCAGCACTCTCACCTGTCTGTCCTGTTCATACATCAACTGCAGCTCCCAGTAATGATGCTCAGGAGCAAAGTCCTCCCTACCCGGGGTGATGGGAAGATGATTCTCAATGATGGAGCCCTTAGCAGGGGGCTTGTGATGGACTGTTCTGTGATCAGGGGACAGGACAAGCTCAGGGTTCTTCCATGCTTCATCTGGGGTGATGGGAACTGAGAAGAGAGAGGAGGAGCTACTAGTTAAAAATTAAAAAAGAATGAGAATTCCGGGCATAAGGATCTTTAAGGACCCTTATGAGAAGAGGAACTTGGTGTCTTTTATAGACATAGAACTCCAGCTCTTATATCAGGCTTGTAGCTAAAGGGTGATGCCAGCTTTCTGGAAGGGATGACTGCTTCATTCCCAAGAGGACTGCTCATGTGTTGGTACTGTGGGACATCACACTGATGTAACTAGACCTAGGGGAGGTGCCAACCCTTGTTCATAAGTGCTCAGTAAAGTGATGTTTTGGCCAGTTAGTTCCAGAAGGAGGCTTATTTCTAGCTTTGACACTTGGATTTGATGTCTAACCTTGGTGTCTTATTGCAAGTCCACATACCCATGTATCTTCGAGCTTTTCTGTAGTCTGTTGAGGGAAAAAAAAAATAGATCAAAATGCCCAATGTAGTATCCATGTTCCTCACAAGGAAAGGAGCAAGTTTTCTGTTATGGTTTTAGGACAGGAGGAGTATCCTGCTGCATGGAGCTGGAACATGCCATTGAAGGAGTATGAGAGAAGTCGGGTCATAATTCATTGCCTTTTTGGATCCCAGAGAGTCTCACTCCAGCTCCCCAGGGACATGGGACAGAGCATCTCAATTAGCTTAGGAAAATCTAAATAGCACTTCCTCAGTATGGAGAAAGTAATTTTACCTTACCTGCACTTGAAGTCATTCTCTCAATTTTTTTCAGTTTCTGCATGAGAAAGAAAAAAACACAGGAGTTAGCTAGCAAGCAATGGCTTGATATCTGTAAGACTCCTTGCAGAATCTTATAGGGAACTGGATGGAACATGGGTAGTTATGGCCCTGGCAGTGGAAATATTGGGTACCTGAGAAAAAGGCACTGAACTGTATAGAGGGCCACACTCCTGGTGCCTTTGCTAGATTGAAGGATGGGAAAAGAAGGGGTCTGAAGACATCTGATAGGGAAATGGCAAGGGGAAGGAACTGATCTTCCTGTGCTGGAGCCAGAAATGATCTTACAGATCTGCCTGTTTTTCACATCATCATAAATTTTTCAGTTTAGATGAGAGGATAAGTGCTTTATAATTTCCCTTATGAGTACAAGGAAATCTCTCTCCAGATAAAGGACAGATAGTTGTGAGTGGTTCTCTAAGTGAGTTCTCAGAGAAGGAGATCACAGAATTACAGAATCATTGGTGTTGAAAAAGACCACAGAGATATCTAGTCCATCCATCTGCCTTACCTTGCTTTTTTAAAGATTCTTCTTCCTTGGATTTTTTTCTTAGAAGCTTTCTTTTTTTTTTTTGCTTCAACACTTAAATAAGCAAAGGAAATAACTATTGAAGCACAGAGGAAATGTTCAGTGCCCACATGTGAAAGAACACCTCAGTTCACTCAGGGCAGAGCATTACAAGTTGCATAGCCATAGGTAGGACGTGTGAACTCATCATACCAGAAATGAAGAAACAGAGAACTTGTATTTAGTTAAACCACATCACACTTTATGAAACTGTAAAGTTTTTTGTTGTTTTGTTGTGTTTTTTTTTTTTTCTTCCTATGTTTTGCCACTCTATTATTGGCCCTGTTGTTTCCCTGAGTGTTCTTTAAATGTTCCAGCTCACTGTGTACTACGAAGATCAGATCAGGAGTATTGGACTCCTGTCCAATACTGTCTCCTCACTGTCTCCTCTATGTCTTAACTGCCATAGGAGGGAAGTATCCTTGTATTGCAATTAGATGCAAAGGGTACTTTGGTGTTACAGAAAGGAAGACTTGGATGTCCACTGCCTGTGATCAACATTGAGCCTTATTTCAGAATTAAAAATTGTATTTCAGCTATTTCCCATTAGGAAGGGACTCCACATCTTAAGTCTATAGATCAAAGAGAGTGAACTCTGAACAGTGGAACTGAAATGAAGATTGAGACATTAAAGATTAACTCACGGTGTAGCTCTGCCTGAAGGTCAGCTGCTGTTTTACTGTAATACCAGTACTTTCTTGTCAAGGTGCATTGTAAACTGAGACTTTTTGTCCTTGGGTCTTGGCAGATATCACTGAAAAAACTTGGTTTGAAGTGGGGGTGACTTTGAAGGAGATCATGCCTTCGAATACAGATGTTCTTGGATTTTCACTGGACTTACCTCTTAATATTACCTCTCACGACTGTTTCTTCCTTGAAATATAAAGCAGCAAGTGCTGCATACGTGGGTTGGCAGTGACAGGACGAAGGAGAATGGCTTTAATGGTTTTAAATGGTTTTAAGACAGGGGAGATTTAAGTTAGATATTAGGAGGAAGTTTTTCACTCAGAGTGGTGAGGCACTGGAACAGGTTGCCCAAGGAGGTTGTGGATGCCCCATCCCTGGGGGCATTCAAGGCCAGGCTGGATGTGGCTCTGGGTCAGCCTGGTCTGCTGGTTGGCAGCCCTGCCAAGGCAGGGGGTTGAAACCGGATGAGCATCGTGGTCCTTTTCAACCCAGTCCATTCTATGATTCTATGAAGTATTTTTAGCTGCCTTAGAAACAAAACTGAATTTTCTTCAAGAAAGTGAAGAGAAGAAGGAGGAAGAAGAATGCTGTCCTTGGTGGAGGAGAGCCATGTTAGCGAGTACTCAAAAGTAATATAACATACATGAATCCATGGTGCCCGACAGGCTGCATCCACCAGTTCTGAGGGAGCTGGCTGATGTCATTGAAAGACCACTCCCAGTTATCTTTGGAAGCTCATAGCAGTTTGGAGAGAAGGAAGAGAGCAAAAATCAACTGCAACTTCAAGAAAGGCAGAAGGAAGACTCAGGTAACTACAGGCCAAACAGTTTCATCAGTCCCTGGGAAGGAGCTGGAGAAACCCCTCCAAACAAAACAAGAACGTAATTGAGTACAGTCAGCATGGCTCTGTGAAGGGCAAATCATGCCTTATTAATCTGAAAGATTTCTACAATGAGGAAACAACCTCAGTAGATGGTAAGAAAGCAGAGGAAGCTGTTCACCTGCTCTTGGTGATAGGTTTTTGATACTGTCTCCTGTAATATCCTTGTAGAGATACTGAGTGGAACGTTCAATGAAATGGAAATCAGTTGAACAGCCAGGCTGCGTTGGATTTTCATGCCAATATAAAGGAGAGAGGATGACTTTAGTGTGGAGCAGGTTGATCCTAAAGGACTGCGGCCACTGGAAAGGACCCACGCTGTGGGGAAAGGTCCCACAGCAGGGAAAAGTGTGAGGAAGAAGGAGCAGAAGATAATAATTTACAGGCTCATTCCCTGTGTCCTGTGCAACTCAGTGGGGTTGGGAATAAAAGGGTGAAAATGAGCCCAGGAAGGGCAGCAGAAGTAAGAAAAGTGTTGGTTCAATTTTGTCTTTGGTTTTCACCACTCGTATCTATTTTAATTTGCAATAAATTGAATTTTCACCAGAGTGAATCTGCTTTACCTGTTGTGATAACTGGTAACTGACCTCCTTGCCTTTATCTCAATTTATGATCTTTTTCATCTTATTCTCTGTGTCTTGTTGAGGAGGGGGAGTGAAAACAGCTGGGTGGGCATCTGACATCTGGACAAGACACCAAACTGGGAAGAATGTCTTTTACATCAGAATTGTCTGGTTGCCATTTAGATACACCTGGAAAGGCAAGTGGGAAACTCATGAAGCTCAGGAGGAAGAACGAAATCCTACCAATGGGGAAGAACAGTCACGGATGCCAGCACCACCTTCTTTCATGTGATTCATAATTGCCTTTCTTTTTATGCCATGCGCTGTTTATATTTAACTGTGCAGTCAGAGTTCCAGTTGAATTTATGAGTTCACCGATTTCTGTACAGGTAAATTCTCATATATCCATTTCTATGTATATATTTTTAATTTCCTTCTGATCTATAACTTCAAATTGTATGTATTTCCATTTGTTGGCTTCTGTGGATTAGACTCGTATTTTTAAAATAGTTATATTTGGTTTAAAGATGGGATTCATCTGTCTAAATGACTCTACCTGTGGTTCAGCTGACATTTGGGATGCTTGGCCTTTATCTTGAGACCAGGTGCTAAATTCTTTCAGCTGAGGAGAGGCACGTAGTAACTGTACTGTTACTCCAAAATGTGGCAAATGTCGCATGAATGTCTGGCAGCCCTGTGTAAAAGTCACAAGACGGGGGTGGGGGGTGGGGATACTATGGAAAAAGGCTCATTGGATGAGATGAAGACAAGAAATGAATATATTAATTATTGTTACTACTGGTACCAGCTCAGTATAGGGGAGATTAATGTAGTTTATTGGTAATTGATAGAAGACCAGAGAAAAGTGAACTAAAGCAAACTAAAACCACCTTCCTCCCATCCACCCACTCCTACCTCATCCCCTCAAGCAGCACAGGGGAATAGGGCTTATGGTGGGCAAAGCATTTAGAGGAAAAAGCCAAGAGAGCTGACCAAAGGTTTGTCACGTACCGTGGGACATTGTGCTCAGCAATAAAAGCTCAAAGGAGGAAAGTGAAAGAGTTGATGGTTACAGAGAAATAAACATGCACTGAGAAGGTGTCAGCTACTCAGGTGCAAACATAACCCACCCTGTCAGCAGGAAAGATCAACCAATAGTATAGAATCAGTGACTGTGTTTTGTCGTGTGGTTTTGTTTTTGCCACTGCTTCCTCTGAATTATCTTTCAGGTCAGATTTAAAGGCATTGCAAGAAACAATGTGGCAGGTGAACAGTCTTGAGATGAGCTGTTGTTTCTTCTGTGTTATGCTTCTGCTCCAGATCACTCCTGCAGGTAAATGCCTCCTCTCTGTAACATCTGAGAGCTTCTCATAAGTAAGTAAATAAATAAGTAAATAAATTTTAAAAAGCAGCGCAGCCTTTTGCATTCCTGTATTCAGACACTAGGGGGTGCTCTCCAGTTCTGGTAATAGTTCATGGCTTTCGGCTTCTTCATTTCCTTCTCCTGGAAATGAAGAGTTCAACCCCCCTCTTCTTTTCACTCTACCTTTAGCTGTTTAATTCATTCCAGCTCCACCTCTCGTAATTGTAGTAACAACAGTTTTATTTTTGTGTAGCAGAGCAAAAGAAAACACAAATCCAAATAAAGGATTGGATAAGTTCCTATAAACAAAATCTATCAAATGCTACTGTGGACAAACGTGACTCGGGAGGTCTGTGGATCACTCAGTGCTGGAAGACAGGAGAGAACAGTATGGGAATATAATAATCTCCTTGCTCTGCTCTTATCTCCATGTGGAGTCATCCTACACTGTCCACACTGGGAGGCTGAATTTGGTTGCCTAAACCATTTAATGCCATGTGAGGTCCTCTCCTTTTCTGCAGAAGGACGTGGGAGCCCTGTGGGTTTTGACTAAATCCTACTTTAAAATCACAACTGAATACTTCGATGTAGGCTTCTAAATTCAGGAGTCTAACTTTTTCTTTTTTCTTTTTTTTTCTTTTTTTTCTGCTAGAAACCCTTGATGTATCCAAATCTATTGAAGATAACCACAACCTCCTCATAGGTGTCACTGCTTTAGTCTCCATTCTCCTTCTCATCGTCATCATCATTGTGTTCTACTATTGCTGCTGTTCAGGTACAGGCATTTTCTCCCAACATCTGCAGCTTGTATGTGCTCCTACAGCATAACTCCAAGTTCTGCTGTCCTCATTCCATCCTTATTTACATGGCATCCTGGTGACAATGCTGGGTTAGAGTGAAGCACCTCGACCATACCTTGCCAAAGTGTGAGGAGTAACTGCAGAATCGATTATCATTCTTCCCAATCCTTCAATTATCACTGTTGGGTACATCTAATCTATGTAGTCCATGCCATAAAACCTGTCTCTGATCTTGGCATTAATGGTCTTCTCTGAGGTGCTGACCTTCACCGTAAGGTTATACATGTTTTTGCAGGATTGGAGAAGGCAACAGTTTGACTGTTCTCATATGTTGTTGTTCCCATGAGACTCAGAAAAAAAAAAAAAAAAAAAAGAAAGAAAGAAAAAAAAGAACAAAAAGCTAATTTCTCAGTATATTCATTGTACATGCTTACAGGTCACTCTTCCCTCTGCACCAAAGTGTGCCTGTTATTTTTTTATGGCTTCATCTTCCTGATGAGAGGGAAAAGGAACAAGAAGAGAGTACAACTAGATTGATTTCCATTCAGTAGCACCTCCTTCTTGATTTGTTTGAATCAAGCTGTCCAGACACTAGATGATCCCAAAACTTCAAGACATCAATATTTTATAGAAAGTTTAACATTTAAGCTTTCACATCTACTGTGGAGTTTTCATGCTCTCTCTCTCTTTTCTTTTTTTTTTTTTCTTTTTCTTTTTTTCAGTTAATCATTCAAAGGATCCTGAAAGAGATTCTGAAAAAGGTAAAGTGTAGATTAGAGTAGAGTAAATGTTGATGATTACAGATGTCTTCGTTAGTGCTTGATTGTGTATCTGTTTGGAGTGTGCATTTCAGAGATGCTAAGGTATATATGGGATCATGGGATGTGACCCAAATGTGATTCCCAGATGATGTAAGGAATGAATCAAATTGAGAGTATGAGAGACTTTGCAAGTTTTGAGGTGCGTGCCTTGCTGTAACTTCAGACTGAAATGCAGTGTCATCACCAATATCCAAGACTCATTTGCAGAAATACAAGCATGAATGTCATTTCAGGTGTCATAAGACACTGTTTGTCTTCCAAGCAGATCTGTGCACCCCTAGCACACGCTAAGTCTCTACATATCTTTGTAAGGGAAAGTGAATCTAGGCCCACACATCCATTTTCCATCAAAGGGCAACTCAAGGAGACAGCTCTTCTCTCCCAAGGCAGATCAAAAGAAAAGGGGAAGAGGGAAGATGGATTCTGGGAGCTTTAGTTGGTAGTAAGTTGAATTTGAATGAATGGTCTGCCTTAGCAGTCAAAAAGGGCTGAACCCTGTGGGTTCCTTCCAGCTCAGGATATTCTATGATTCTATTAATTACTCCTGGAGCTGAGAATCCATCCTGAGTGATCAACTGAAATAAGAACATTAAATTTTTCAACTAATATTTTTTGTTTGGATGGACATAGGAACAAGAACACTAACCTCTGTTCTTTATTTCCTCTTTAGGGTTACTCATTCCTGAAAATTCTGAAGGTAAGAGTTATGGTGTACAAAGTAGTAAAAAACGAATATCTATGCCATATTCAACCTCTAAAGCAGGATCTCAGAAGTTTGTAAGATTGCATGTGTCTTCCATTTAAGTTAATACTGGCAAGAGTCTCCACGGCTCTGTCATCTACTGGATCTGCTGTGAGAGCAGCACCATTCTAAAGGTGGTTAAAGAGTGATTTTTATCAGCTGCCTCTATTCTCAAGCAGTCACAAAGGAATTTTAGTAAAAGCACTTTTTTCTTTTTTCTTTTTTCTTTTTTTTTTCTATTTTTCTTTTTTCTTTTTTCTTTTTTCTTTTTTCTTCTTTCTTTTTTTCTTCTTTCTTCTTTCTTTTTTCTTCTTTTTTTCCTTTTTTTTTTTTTTCCTTTTTCTTTTTTCCTTTTTCTTTTTTTCTATTTCCTTTTTTCTCTTTCCTCTTCTCTTTTTTTCCTTTTCCTTCCTTTCCTTTCTTCCTTTCTTCCTTCCTTCCTTCCTTCCTTCCTTCCTTCCTTCTTTCCTTCCTTCCTTCCTTCCTTCCTTCCTTCCTTCCTTCCTTTCTTCCTTCCTTCCTTCCTTCCTTCCTTCCTTCCTTCCTTCCTTCCTTCCTTCCTTCCTTCCTTTCTTCCTTCCTTCCTTCCTTCCTTCCTTCCTTCCTTCTTCCTTCCTTCCTTCCTTCCTTCCTTCCTTCCTTCCTTCCTTCCTTCCTTCCTTCCTTCCTTCCTTCCTTCCTTCCTTCCTTCCTTCCTTCCTTCCTTCCTTCCTTCCTTCCTTCCTTCCTTCCTTCCTTCCTTCCTTCCTTCCTTCCTTCCTTCCTTCCTTCCTTCCTTCCTTCCTTCCTCCTTCCCTCCTTCCCTCCTTCCCTCCTTCCCTCCTTCCTTTTCTTCCCTCCTTCCCTCCTTCCTTTTCTTTCCTTCTTTCCCCCTTTCCTTCTTTCTCCCTTTCTCCATTTCTTCCCTTTTTCCTTTCTTTTTTTTTTTTTCCTGAAAGATTATTAGAAAAACCACAAGAGCTGTTTGGATCTGTTCTCTGTTTGGCCATTTAAAGTATCGTTTTGCAGCCCAAGATCCCTTGGAGGAAGGCATGGGTTCAAACTGGTAGATTGTATTACCAGAAATACTTTGTAACCCAGGGGTTATGCACTGACTGAAAGTGCTTTTGATCTTTTGCAGGAAAAACCCCTGCAGAAGAAGGTAAGTTTGTACAATCTCTGTGCAGAGTAGGTGCTAACAAAATAATGTATAGTTACTGTTTCTAATATCGACACTTCGCAGCTCAGAATGATGTTGGAGGGGCAAAAAGGAATCTAGTACAGCACCTGGTCAGACAAGCGTACCAACTAGCCAGACTTTGTCATCCTTTCTTTCTGAGATTCCTCCCAAGTCCACCTCAACAACTCCTTTCTACCTTCTAGCATTTCCCTAAGTATCCTGCACTAAATTTTGCCCAAAATCTCTTTAAAGCTTCCCATGAGAAGCTTTAAGCTACTCCTCCTTCTCCCCAGTCCTAGAATAATTTTACTCTCTTGTGGGATCCATGAAAATCTTTTTTTCCCCCTTTCTGAACAGTGAAGTCCTGGTTATAAAGGACTGCAAAGGACATTTGTTTCAAAGTCTTGTGGCTAAGCAGGTATTCCTTGCAGCCCATGGCTCTAAGGCACTAAGGGACATAGTTTAGTGATGAAACAGATTCGTGGTTGGACTTGATGATTTTGAAAGTCTTTTCCAGCCTAAATGGACAAATAATTCTACGATTCTATCGTTCAAATAATTAACCCTGAAAGTTGAACATTACATGTGTTTTTTTTTGTTTTGTTTTGTTATTGTTGTTTGCTTTTGTTTAGTTTCACCTTCAGAAGAAACCATTATCTCAGCTTCAGAAAAAGTTGATAAGACAGGTAAGTGAATCTATCCCCCACCTATTAGTCTTAAAGGAGCTTGCATAAGTGGTAAAAATTAAACAAAAAACAAATGCAACGTAATCAGTTCCATTGCGACACACTCTTATTCCTTCTGACCCTAAAATGCACTCTACTGACTTGCTTCTGATCCCTGCTGCTTGCTGTTTTCCAGGCTGGCTGATGTTCTTGTCTCGTTTAATTTCTATTTTTCCCTCTTGGATGGCAGTTTAACTCCGAGATTTTTGTCCTAACCTTATATCTTCAAAAGACTACTTGCATCTCAATCAGCTATGTGTCTTCTTTTTCCTTAATAGAAATGCTGAGATCTTAAAAAATGTTTCAATTTAATTTAATGTGATTTATATTCTTTTGCAGAATCCGTAAGGAGAAGAATTGGTAAGCTTTTCCGACCTTTGATTTGATTTTTTCTCTGCAAGTAAACCACAGAAAAAGGGAGATTTTTGCAGTCAGGAGGTCCCAGACTATTCTCATAGCACTTCAGTGGGAAGGATTTTGAAGGTTATCATCTGTGATACGAAGTGAAATTATGGTGGAAAATAACTTAAAAACTGCAGCAGAACATGTAGTTAGGAGGTTGATGTGCGTCCTGTTCATATGAGCAGTTGAACTGTGTTCTGTGCCAGTCCTTTATATAATTTTTGATTGACAACCACATAATCTTGCAGACGACAAGGATGCTGAAGGCTCAGTTGGCTTGTCTGTGTATTAAGCTCTTGTGGAACGTATGGAGCAACTCAAGAGTGAGCACTGCCACCAGCTGTGGAGATGCCCACTCTAATCTGGAAGATCATTATTTTCCATTATGCAAATCATCGCCTTCTGAGCTGATCTGACTTACTCACTATTTTCATGTCTTTATCTGCAGAATACCTGGAGAAACTCGTCTTTTGGGGTGAGAGCTCTTGAACTTGTTGGGAAGTGGGAGAATCCTGGGTAATGTTCTCACTCTGACAACTGTATGTTGCATGTGGAACAAGACCCAAGAATGAGTTGTCTCATTTGCTCAAAGTTTTGCTTCTTAAGAAATCTGCTGTGCACTAGTAACAATGCACAGGGTGCATTCGTAGCAGTGTGAATGCACCTTTTGCACATCCCAGAGTGCCACACATGCACACTTGAGTGTCTTCATTGGTGACAAACCTGCAGTACAAGCCACAGATTTATTCCCTTCTGAACTTAAGATCCTGTGCGACAACGACAAGTGTGTTCAGCCTGATAATTACCTTAATGATGGATCAAACAGAAAACGTGGTATCTTTGTGACAAAGACTGCTGATTTCATTTCTATAGATTTCCACCCATTTCCTCCCTTCAATCCCACTTTCTTGTCATTGCCATTACACTAGTGGTAACTGTCACCAGTGAAATCTTTGCCCTGCTGCAATGCACGTCTCTCTTCCCTGTATCAGCATGTCAGATACAGACAGTGTAGAGGGACTAAAAGTTGCCTCCACTGCACTTGTTTTTATTCATTGTGTAGGAGCTAAGGAAATAAGAATACAGTTGGTTGGGTTCTATTTTTTGCTTTTGGGGTGACGATTCAGATTGCCTGATTGACTATTATCCAGAGGAGGAAGAGCTAGTAAGATTATTTCTGCTTTTTTTTTTTTCAGAAAAAAATTCTGTAACCTTAGATGCTGACACAGCTCACCCTAGACTGGAAGTCTTCAATGAAGGAAAGAGTGTAAAGGATACAGGGACTATTAGAGATGTGGCCATGAATAGCAAAAGGTTCGACTCCCACATCTTCATCTTGGCAACTGAGGGTTTCAACACTGGCAAGCACTATTGGGAAGTGGATGTGGGAAAGAAAAATAACTGGGAACTGGGAGTAGCTTCTGAAGCTGTGACTAGGAAAGGGACAGTGATTCTCTGCCCCAGAAATGGCTTTTGGGTCATGGCACTGTCTGATGGGATAGAATACTGGGCCTGCACTGACCCTTGGACGCGTTTGAATGTAAGGTCGAAACCACAAAAGATTGGGATACTACTGGACATCTCAGCTGGGCAGCTATCATTCTATGATCCCCAAGGTCAAATGACTCTCTATACTTTCAACATTGCTGAGAGTGATAAGAAAGGGAAGTTCTTTCCCTTTTTTTCCTTGGGTAGCAGCGCTGGAAAGAAAGACCCTGAGCCAATAACGTTGTGTTCTTATGGTGAGTAGTCAGTGAAATCTGCTGTAGGCATTAACACACGTATCTTCATGGAGAAAACTATCTTGCTGCCTTGCCTCATTCTCCTTGTATCCTCATGCCACTGCTGATTTGCACAGACCTTGGAACAGATTATGTGTCCCTTCATTTGCCTACAGAGTGCCTCCATCACTTTAGGACTTGTCAAGGTGAATCTTTATTGGGACTCTTGGGCTCATCACTACACATTGGAACTGCATCGTCATGTAGGTATTAACCTGTCAAACAATGATCTCCATTTTTGCTTTTAATGTGAAGAATAAAATCAGTATTTTCCCAGACTGATTTACTGGTGTTTGTTCTTTCCATAGCTTTCTTTCTACACAGCCTCACAGCAGGCCTTTTCTAAAGACTCCTTGGGTTATGTCCTAGAGTGGGGTGCGTCATGCACAAAAACATGATTTGAAAGCTTTCCTAGAAAAAGTAATATTCTTCATGTGATTTCATCACTGTATCTCCAGTAAGGATAACGTGGTGGATTCCTGGAGAGGATGTTCTTTTAGCACAAGAACAAAGGGAAATCCCTTAGTATAATATTTTGGGAAAGGGTTCTGTAGATCTCTCTATTCTTGTATCACCACTCTTCCTATGACCTAGCCTTGTATGTTCCTAAGTGAAACATCTAGCTTTCAAAGGAATGCATGTCAGCCACTGTCCTTGCATGCAGATCACATCTTTTCCATGAATGCTTCGTTACCTCTAGATCTTGAAAAGCTGCGTGGTCAGAGGCAAAGGCCATCTTTGTCCTCACATGGGCCAAGTTTTGGTGTTGCTCTGGGCTCACCTTGTACGGAATTCCTTCTTCATGCGTTTCTTTCCCTTGTCTGCTGATGACTATCTACTCATTAGTTCTGTTCTCCAAACGTTTTCCCCTGTACTTGTTGTTCAACTTCAAGCAGAAGACACCTGATTTGTTGCACACGGGGGGCAATTCTGCTATGCATCATTTTGGTTTTCCAAGGGTTTAGTGCTTGCTCTCTGCAGTGGTAGCTGAAAGCTCAGTGCTATGGCAGCAATGGGGTCTGTGGGATCCATTTCCCCATCACTGACCAAACCTTCCAAACCTATTACCTGATCTTCTATGATTCTGGGTAATGCAGAGCTCCTGGTGTGAGTGCAACATATGTGGCTGTGTGTTCAACATTTGTGGTAGTGGTAAGGCTTGGAAGGATTTTTGTATTCCTGGAAGGTAGAAACAAAAGCAACCATGACAACAAAAGCAAAACTCACAAAACCAAACAGATGGCATTTGAAAAGGCTCGTGAATACGTACTTCAGAAAGGAAGCCCACTCCTGTTTCTAACAGTGACATTTGGATTACAGGGAAGGAGGTTATGAAGCATTTGGGCTCACATGTAGACCCTTGGATCCATTTGGCTAAGTGTGGAAAAATAAACAAGAAAAACATCTTCCTGGGCACCTCATCCAAGCAGCTCTCACTCCACAATATCCATCCACAGACTTGAAGTCACTGATCATTTGGAAGGAGTGTTTTATCCTTTCTTTTTGGTGTGTGTTCTTCTGCTAAGTAAATAGGAAGCCCCTAAAAACATTCTAATTTAAAGAATCACAAAAAAAAATATTCTAATTAAAAGGAATCAGGATGTGACATGGAGCTAAAATCACCAGATTTCCTATTCTGCCCAGAGCCTCCTCCTGGTGATGAGAAGCAGCATAGCTACAGCTGTGAAGTTGTTTCAACATTGTCTCCATCTTCTATATAATACATCCTCTCTCTGTCTTCCCACACTGAAAATCCTGTTTTTTTTTTACTGAAGGGAAGATGTTAACTTTCTATTTCCACAAATTCTGCAATACCATTACAGCTGTACATGACTAGCATACCTCACATTCCCAATTTTCACTTGAAATATTCACTCTAACCCCGTTTTACAGGCAGTGGTTTAATCCTGATAATATGTTGACTTTGGACTTTGTTGGGCATGATTTCCTCAGTGCTGAGACAGTGCTTCTGAGTCACTGGTTACTAAGAAAAGCATTTTCATTTGGAGAAAAGCAGAAAAGAAGGCTGAAAGTTTTCTCTGGATTTGTTGGTCTCAACTGAAGTGGAACTTGACTATTACTTAAAAGGAACAAAAACTGTGATTTCTGCTTATAGGAGAACAGGTAAGAACGAACAGGAACATGGCACTAATGGACATGGTTGTGATGGGACTTGATAGGTCAAGTTGATGGTAGGGCATGATGGTTTGAAGTTCTTTTCTACCCTAATTGATTCTACAATTTTGCTATTGTTTAAAATGAAAAAAAAAAACAACAAACAAACAAACAAAAACCAATCTGCACATAAAGTCCATGCATCTTCTAAAATATGTACTTGGAGAAATATGGAAATATGGAGAAAGACAATAATGATGTAGTTAATGGGGTAACCTCTTGTTCTGACATCCTATGAAGACTGTTTTTTAGCTTCAAGTCATTTGCATGCAGCAAATAATGATGGAAGTAGCTCACTGCTTCTCTCAGACTTTCCTTTCTCTTTATGTCAGTCACTGACAGAATTAAAGTTCTCTGTGTTAATTTGGCTGCTGCTGCTATCCCTATGGTGTGCATGTAATTTCATGAAGAATGTTAGATAATCCTCTGAAAGAAAAAGAAAAGAAACTGCTTATAAAACAGTCCATATTTTTGAAAAAGGAAGATTGCTAAAATGTCCACTTGCCACTGTTGTGTTTATGAAACGGAGTGCTGGATCATTTCCTTGTGGTGACCACTAATAAGCTCAGTGAGGTTGCATTATTTTGTTTTATTAACTGGCTAATATTTTTATTTCTGGGCTCTACGGTGAAATGTTGTCAGACGTAAATGAGTATCTAGAGAGTTTGGAAGTTTAATTTGTAGTGGAAAAATGAATCCCTAGGTACAAGACCACAGAAGAAGTAATGGCTTTTAATACAGTTTCTTGTAAGGTCTCCTTACCAAAAAAGACTAGGGGACTCCAGGAACCTGTTCTTTATTCCCATCTTATTTACATCAAATTCCAGCTCAGGAGCAATAAACAAAACCAGAGGAAGAGAGAATAAAATTAAGAAATCTAGGATTACAAGGCTCAGCATGGAACAAGGAGTGATCTTCATATGAGGATCAATGATATAGCTAAAGGATTTTCAACTCAGAAATGAACTAGTAAAATGAATAGGGAACTGTTTCTCCCAGCAGAAGCTGCTGCAGTCATGAAGGGAAAGAATTACATTGTGGATTCAAAGCCAAATATTTTCCCCGTGGTTACTGCTGTGTTGTGATACTCACTTTGGCAGAGTTGTGGGATTGACATTTCCTCAGAAAAGATATGGGGAGCTCAGCACAAAAGAAAACAAACAAAGCCCTAAAACATCTACCTAAATTGAATGCAAAAGTAGGATTCATCCAGTGAAATGTCAGTCTGTAGTGGAGATTTTCACATCTGAATTAGGCGCTCTGACTTCTGTTAATATACAGAAGTGATCAGCATTGGAGTGGTAGTCATACCATCCTGAAGAGTATATCAAATAAAAGCCCCATGAGTCTTGCTTCCTCCACTCTCACTTTCAACCAGTAAAAAACCATTTCACAACAGGGTATTACTTGGGGTGATGATTATTTTCCATTTCCTTCAAACTATGGCACCTGAACGCTTCATGTGGGCTATGGTACCACCAAGAAGAAGTTCCAAATGCTAGCTTGTACTGTTAATTATGAATAATGCTCCAACAGTGTCTATTTTTCCTTTTCCTTAAAGAGTTCACTTTATTGGTCTCTAAAGTAGGGAGACTTGAAAGGTTGAAGCCTTTGTCCCTTCAAATGTTTGGTACTCACAATAAACGTGATACAATACGTGACCATGATGAATGTTTAGTACTCTCGAGGTGTAACGTGGCAGGCAGATAAGCATCACACAGCTAATTGCTCACTCCCTCACAGTGGGATGAGAGAGGAAAGGTCAAAGTACAAGAACACGTTGGTTAAGAATGGTTTAATATGAAAGAAAGGGGAAAATGAAGACAGAAGAAAAACAAGCAATTGCTCATTAGACCAGATGACAACTAGAAGTCCCTTAAGCATTCCATGACTCATCAGGGTTTTGAAAAAGAAGACAGGGAATTGCATTTTTTATGGATGGATGTTATGGGAATTCAAAGAGGGACCACAAAAAAAAAAAGTTACCTTGGGGAGTAGCAGAACAAGAGCAAAGCAGAACATATTGTTTCACCTTGTGACTAGTGTGCTGGCAATCTGTATCAATGTCAAAATTAGAATGAGTAATTTGAAACAAACAGAAAGGGGAGCTGGTGAGGAAACACCAGAGAGAAAATTCTGTTTGGGCTGAGTCATGTTCTTCCTCTGCCTTGGAGAAGCTAGTGAAGATGGCTGAAAGGATTCATTATTGCTTGAAACATTCTACCTTTCTGTGGATCACGAAAAAAAAAATAAATCATCTAACTGAGATAATGTTGAAACAGCAAATAGAGTAATGAGGGCTATTTCTAACTTTGAGAGAGGAGTCAAAGAGAAGAATCAAAGTCTTTTCTCTAAGAGGGACATGTAACAAAATTACTGAAAATCCCATTATTTTTATGGATAAAATTATGCAACGCACAGGGTATGCAAATATTCATAAGCTGGATTAAGAATGGAGAGAATGGATGGAAGAGAATGCACTGAAGATAGCAATTATTGTTTGGACTTGTCCTGAAGGTAGCTTCCAGGAATTAGCATAATCAAAGACATGGAATCTCTGTGACTTTCCATGCCTACAACATGACCAAGGAATCAGAAACCACACAGAGGAACGTAACAGTGTGCTGACTTGATCTTTCACTTTCAGTGACAGCCATGGCAGAAAACCACAAGTTCAAATTACAATGTATGGCACGGGATGGAATAAAAAAAGTTTGTGCCATCAGGTAATGGACATTCATGGCATTTCATGCTCCTTCAGCATGAAAAAACCTGACTGAGAAGAGAGTTTGGGGGGCTTTGCAGTTCTTATCCAACTGATCCACAATAGGTCATTTGAATGGCATTCATTCCTTTAAGAGCAATAATAGCATTTTTCTGAATCATGTGCTCAAGAATGGGTATACCATAGGATGCAGTTCCTTTGTTTCACCCAATTCTAATTAAATTTTTAGTGAGTGACATGGTGGAGAAGATGAAATCCTCACTGAGCAGAGTACTACCAACTTTCTGTATCCTATCAGGTAAGGGCAGTTGGATTTCCAATCCAAGTCTCTTTGGAATAAAAAAGAACAAGACTGGCAACTGTCTTTGTCAATGGAGCTATGGGGCTGTGGACCTGGTTTGGAGAATGGAGCGGAGGCAGAGTGGGGATGGCAAGAAAAGTACCAGAGCTCACCAAATATAACCATCTCTGGTGGTTTTCTTCTTTTTTTGTGACCAAGCAAGCATTAAAGTGGATGACCTCAAGAGCAGAAAAATCCAGTGAGGTGCTGAGGTGGCTTTGGAGGGGTCAGGATGAATCCCAGCCAAGCACAGGCAATTCCTGTACTGCAAGGGTGTATCAGAGTGGTTTTAATACTGAGGGAGGATACTTGGAGATGAGGTGATGTTGCTAGAGTGGATGCGTGTCTGAATGATTGTACAGTGCTCAGTGTTTCTATTAACATGCCCATTAGATGAAGGACGGGGAGGGAAGGATCTCTGCTTGGTGCTCTGCATTCTCTAGAGCTGCAGGTGGGAATCTCCATTCTAAAGACAGATTCTGGTGTGGAAATTGCATGGTGCACAACCTCTGTTTGAAGTGTAAGGACTGTATGAAGCCCCCTTGTCACAGTCCACATGCCTAGCTATTGGTGGTAGAGATGAGCCATGTGGGAGCTTGTTGGATGAGGAAATGGCTTGCTGTAGGCCTTGGTGAACGTGGGCAGAGAGCTCTTCCTCTTGGTCTTGCATGGGCAATCTACTGTCAGAGTAGGAGGAAGGGGAACGAAGTAGAAAACATGACTATGAGAGTGAAGTGAATACATGAGAATAGTGCATGGGGCTTTACCATGAGTGTTTCTCAGATTTTGGGGTGCTTTGCAGCATAGAAAGGAAATGCTGCCAACATCGTAGTGCTAAGAGGAAGTCAGGAGGTTTAGCTTGTAAGCTGCTTTGACTGCCTATGTCTTTCCATGCCCATGACATGACCTGAGGACGGAAAGCTACAGGACAGGCTTTACCCTTTTCTTTCATGTCCATTATTTCATGCAGTAATAGACATGGTGAAGCTGAAGCTCTCACTGATTTACAAACGACTGTGCAGCATGCTACCAACTCAATTCTTCTCATCAGGTAAGGGTAGTTGGATTGCCAAGCTAATTCTCTTTGGCTAAGCATCATTTATGGGTGTGTGGCTGTGGTGAGGGTTTGGTTTTCTCCTATCTGCCTTTTAATTGTTGGGACTTTTCCTGTCTGGGATGTGATCAGGCCCTGAAAAACCTGAAGTTGGTCTTTCAGTTTTGCTCCTTTTCTACATGATTTCCAGCTAATGATCTGGCAGAAACACTCCAGCATTCAATTTCTGACGCATGGAGTTATATTCTGGGAAGATGGTATTTCCCATTTGGGAGGACAGTTTTGGCAGATGAAGTACATTCTGTGGGCATGCCAAAGAGACCTCATCAGCGGTGGAATGTGTTTTCTGTTATATCATATTAGTGGTCAGTGTCAAGGGAAGAAAGGGGAGGAAGAACAGAAAGTTGACATGGGAATTAACAAGCATTTTCAGTGCTCACTTGCCTAGAAGGCGCTGGAAGGACCAAACAGAAACAACTATCAGCTACTAGTGAAGAATTTTTCATAGGAGTCTGGCATTGGCATGGATAGAATTGGATCCTTTCTGATACTTTACAAGCTGCAAGAGAGCCAGGAGGCGTGGAATAAGCATGAGTGTGTGAGAAAGGGGTGGGCATAGGGGAAGGGCAGGAGGCTGACTGATGGCAGTGCGCTACACCAAGAGCTGAGGTCTGTCTTGGTTTCTTGGACAGAAATTTTGATGCAAATCTGGCTTAGGCGCAGGGTGAAGGGAATAGTTGTTGCCAGGACTGCATACAATGGGATGGAAGAGAGAGATTCTGCTGCTGAGCACCCAGAGAGCACATTTGAATCTCGTTTTGCTTTGCCTGTGATGTGATCAGGCCAGGGAAAGAGGTGGTATGGTCCTTGACACTTTGATCAATTCCACTTCCACTTTCAGTGACTGACAAAGCAGAAAAGGTCGCACCTGCAACAGACTATTTGTGAATACAACCAAAGGATAATTTTCCATCAAGTCAGCAAAACCATTATCCATGGGAATGTCGAAGATGTGATCAGCTGTGAGCACTGTTTTAAGATCTGGTGGGCATATGCTTTAGTAGGAGAAAAGGGAAGTGAAGAAAAAATAGAGGCTAATATTTCCAGGGTTAATAACAGGTTTTATGAAGACTTTATTTTCTTGCTTGCCTTGAAAGAGCAACTGGGCCCATGCATGAGTGGTTATCATCTGTAGAGAGAGAAAGAATATCATTTGGAGAGAATGCTGATCTCGGGCAGGAAGCGTGACTTCTGTCTGGAGTAAGACAGTGTTTCAGTTGGGAAAGAACTTAAGGACGTCTAGTTCAGAGGCAGCAAATCCTTGACACGTGAGAACATCTAGGTGGATTATTTGTAGGTCTTGTTTCTCTCTTGAATTTCTGATACGGATTACATTTGCGTGCAGACACGAGTCACTGCCGTTGTGGGTCATGTCAGAAGGATCATCCGTTGAGTTTGCACTCGCATTATACTTCTACTTCCTTCCTTACTTTTCATTCTTTTCTGCTTACCTTTTCAGGGATTGGTGTATTATGGAGGTTCATTTACTCATGGAAGAACAAACCTGTGCATCAGTTTTCCCCTTCAGGTAATCCTAGTTTTAGTGTT
This sequence comes from Meleagris gallopavo, assembly GCF_905368555.1. NCBI lineage: Eukaryota > Metazoa > Chordata > Aves > Galliformes > Phasianidae > Meleagris > Meleagris gallopavo. Next base: position 216,851 of record NC_139437.1, read on the forward strand.
AATCACTTTTCCTTGGTTCTTCCAAAGACCTTTTCAGCAGCAGGACCTATTCAGTGGTCTTTTCTGGGAGAGCAGAAAGAGTCCGAAGAAGAAGCAGCAAAGGTAGCTTTTAGCAATCCAAGGCAGTGCTACAGGCTTGGGGCAGAGTGTCTAGAAGACTGCTTAGAGGAAACAGATGTGGGGGTACTGGTCGATACTCTGCTGAACATGAGCCAGCAGTGTGCCCAGGTGGCCAAGAAGGCCAATGGCATCCAGGGTTGTATCAGGAATAGCATTGTCAGCAGGAGCAGGGAGTGATCATCCTTCTGTACTCAGCTCCGGTGAGGCGGTGAGGCTGCACCTCGAGTGCTGTGTTCAGTTCTGGGCACCTCACTGCAAGAAAGACATTGAGGCTCTGGAACGTGTTCAGAGAAGGGCAACAAAGCTGTGAGTGATCTGGAGGACAAATGTGATGGGCAGCAGCTGAGGGAACTGGAAATCTTCAATCTGAAGAAGAAGAGGCTCAGGTGTGACCTTATTGCTCTCTAGAACTGCCTGAATGGAGGATATGGTGAGGTGGGGTTGGCCTCTTCTCCTATGCAAGTAGTGACAGGATAAGAGGGAATGGCTTCAAGTAGTGCCAGGGGAGATTTAGGTTCGATGTTAGGAAATTTTTCTTCTCTGAAAGCATGGTCAGGTGCTGGAATGGGCTCCCCAGGGAGGAAATAGAGTCATCAACCCTGGAAGTGTTCAAGAGATGTTTGGATATCATACTACAGCACACGTTTTAGTGGGAGCTATTGCTGATAGGTGAACGGTTTGACTGGGTGATGCTCTTAGAGGTCTTTTCCAACCGTGGTGATTCTATGATTCTGTGATTCTCTGGTTCTACTTAAAAGCTGCTGTTAGAGTGGTGCTGGTGAGTGACTGCAGGCATGCCTGTGACCTGCACAACATATCTTCTTGTTTCCTGTATGTGAGCCTGAGTGTATAAGAGTGAAACGTGTGCCTTAGAATCGGCTTAATCAGAGACTCGTGGTCTGATGTGCAGCTGGTGAGATACACTAGAAGTGAACTACTGTGGAGGCTCTAAGTTAAAAGGGTAACAGGAATAAAGGCTCTCAGGAGAGTCAGCAGATTCTGAACAAGATTCATTTGACGCACATTTCTCACAAGGTTTCGGATAAATATCTGCCATGTTTATACAATTATGAACATCTTGTGTGCTGAACAGGTTCTAAATGGCAGATGTTTAGCACACAGAAGATGAATAGAATATTTTTGATATTTCCAGCATTCTTCAGGTTTCTCGTTATTTTGTCATTGATGAAGAAAACTGTCTGTGTTTTTACATATTCTTTGAATTTCATCATTCTCGTTCATGCAAATGCTTTTACAGTGTCATCCACTGATGTACTCCTATTGTTAGAACAATGCTTGGTGTAGATAACTCACAATCATTGCTCAGAACAATCCCATGCCACTTATAAATTCTTATGCTCAGAGGTACTGACATAGATTAGCAAGTGCTTTCTCTAAGGAAGTCATGTTTCCTCTTTTGAATAATTGTTTGCATGGCTTCTGTGCAGTCTGCTGAGCTCGGTCTTGGCTGTCATGGAAGCAAAGAGCTACACTGAAGTTTCTGAGCACAGTCATGGCATTCTTGCTGCATGCCACCGGATTTCCTTACTGATGTACTTGCACTGTATGATATGGATGTGTTGGAGATGGCTAGAATATGTGGAGACTCTTTTAAGAAATGGTTTTCAAGTACCTTGTACCTTATTTGCTCACATCCATTCAGCTGAGACACCAGCTGACCATCCTTTTTCTACTCTGTTCTGGGTTTCTACTGGAGTCAGGAAATTAATCCCCTATCGGATTCCCTGAGATGTTTCTGAGATGCAATTGGAGCCCTGTGCCCCATTCCTGGGGAAAAAGAAAGCTAATTGTTTTTTTCTCTCTTTCAGATTATGACAAACTGAGGACTGAATTAGGTAGGAGAAGCCAATTGCTGACTTCTGAAAATATCACAAAACCCACAGGGATGATTCACACAGAAAAATACCAGAAGGCAAAAGCTATGATAGGTCACAGGCTTGATTTAATACACTATAAGGGAAAGGTTCCAATGGAGAAGACCTACAAGCCAGTAGTTAATACTTGGGAAGAGGTTTAACTGTTGGTGATGAAAATTTATCCCTATATTAAAATGATCTTTGGCAAAGACTCCAAGGCCTGAAAGAGCACTGAAACTCAAACTTCATCCTCCAATCCAGTAGAAACCAGAGATGCCTCACTCTGGCAAATTATTTTCATGTTCCCCATTCTCTCGCCAATGCCACTGAGACTCCTTCTGTTCAGAAATCTGCTTAGGTTTCAGGTTGGATTAGAGACCTTTCTAACAGTGGGTTGGTAGACAATGTGGGCTGTGTTTTAGTGTGACAGACACACTTACTACCTATGTTACTCATTTTCCTACAGAACTTGTGAAACGACAACGCTACAAAGGTGAGAGTAAAACTACTTGTGGTCCTGAGCCCTTTGATCACAACAGCAGTTTGGAAAAATAGCATTTTCCTTAGAGAGCAGTTCAGAGAATATTTCTGTCTATGGAACGATGATTTCTTCCCTTTCAGAAGCTGTTATTACAGCTAAATGGCATTCTTTCCCCTTAGGAAGAAAGGCCCTTTATATCTTTCTTTATTTATTTAACTGTCAGCATGAATGAAAGACTTACTTTGAAGATTTTAGTTGGAGCAGTTCCATGGAACCTGTTATGACTTCCAGTTAATTAGCACACATCTGACCATCAGAAAACGACCCAAGCTGGGTTTCAGCTGTGTTTTGCTGTAACGTAGCCCTATATTTGACCATGATAATTTGATAACCATAATTAAATGAAAGGTTGTTTTGAGCTTTTGGCTTTACCAACAGGGGAATGTGAGGCAACGTATTTTCCCTCATGTCATATCTACTGACCTTCAAAGATGAAGGGACAAGTTTATAAATCTCTCATGCTCCACCTTGGAGCTGTAGCTTGGAAATAGATAGGCATCTGCTAGGTGTTTATTATTTGTCAGATAGCAGCCACCCCAACATGGGAGACAAGAGGCATAGGAATAATAATAGTAATAGGAAAGCAGAGTCTGGAGGTGTCTTCAAGCAGGAGGCTCTTACATCTGACAGGGGTGGTGGAGAATGAACAAGTAAAACGTGGATGAAGTGACACAACAGAAAGCCTCAGTAAATCAGACCTTGTGATTCCTGCTACTTACAACATGACTTGATCATTGCAGTTGATGTCACCCTGAATGCTGACACGGCTCATCCCAGACTGGAAGTGTCTGAAGATGGGAAGAGCATGAATGATACCGGTGTGATCAGACAGGTGCCCAGCAAGGAGGAGAGATTTGATTGTCACATTTTTGTGTTGGCGAAGGATGGATACACATCTGGGAGACAATACTGGGAAGTGGATGTTGGAAAGAGAAGAAACTGGATGTTGGGTGTTGCTTCTGAGTCTGTGGCTCGTAAAGGGACCGTGACTGTATCCCCAAAGAATGGCTTTTGGGTCATAGGGTTAGCAGATGGGCAAGAGTATTGGGCCCACACGGATCCTTGGACTCGTTTGACAGTGAGTGGTAGACCACAGAAGATTGGGATCTTCCTGGACATCTCTGCCAACAAGCTCTCATTTTACAATGTCAAAAAGAAATTGGCTTTGTACACTTTTACCAATCTTGGTGATAGCAGACTGCAAAGGAAATTTGTTCCCTTCTTCTCAACAGGTTCTGGTGTTTCAGTGCTTGACACTGAGCCATTGAAAATCGTGCAGGGGTTTGATGATGACTGGTTGTATGACTAAAACACAGAAGTGAGACCAGACTGTAGTCAAAAAAAGCCCCTGATTTTGTATTTTTCCAAGAGAAACTGTCTACATCCCATTACTTTCATGAGATTGAAAGCAAATATTTCAGTAACTGTTTCTCTTTATTTTAGAAAGCATTCCAACAATCCTGAGAGGGTACATTTAGAAAGAATATAAAGAAGGAATTCTTCACTGCGATCATAGAGAGTCAGTGGAAGACGATACCCTGAATAGCTGTGACTGCTCTATCGACAGAATTGCTGTAAGTGAGGTTTGATAGGGTTTGAGCAACCTGCTCTAGAGGGGAGACGTCCATTTCCATGGCACAAAGGTTAGACAAGATGATCTGTAAGGGTCTCTTCCTAATCAAATTATTCTAAGCAGGTAAAACTGTAATAACAAGTAGAGCGTGGTGTGAAGGAAGATCATGAGAAGCAATTTGTGGCAGATTTTTTTGGCAGAAGCCCAGCAGCAGGCATGGGAAAGTTAGGAGACAAAGATATTATGCCACGCACACGAAATATATTCTTTTGTAATATTGGAAGTTCATGTTAACATCTATTAGAATTTGAATGAATGCAAGTATGGTAATGTTACCGTATAACTTTATGTAATCACAGTTTAAATAGCAATAAATGATCTCTTTTTCGCAGATATTTGTCCACAGATCTTACTATTTTCTGGTTTCTTTTGTTAATCCTATAAACATCCAAGGGGTTTACAGAATGACTAAGGTTAGAAGGAACCTATGGAGGTCCTCTGCTGTTCAATCAGGGGCACCCAGTGTAGGAGGAGTTGGCAAAAATGCCTTCAGACTGCACGGATTAACAAGAAGATCCTGGCCAAACTCAAACAGAAGAAGAAAGCCTACAGAGTCTAGAAGAAAGACAGGTAACTGGGATGGAACACGAGACATTGTTCATGTAGCTAAAGATCATGTTAAGAAAGCTAAAGCCCAGATAGTGTTAAAAACTTGCTGTCTGCACTCTTTGTTTCTTACAGCCTTAACCCTAACAAGGTTTTCCCATCCCTCCTCTTCCCCCCCTCCCCTCCCCCCCCCCCCTTTTTATTCCCATCTTGTTATTTTGCCTGATATCACTCTCCTTGCTTGGTATCTGCAAACCCTGAAAATCATGGTAGTGACACGTGGATCACAACATGAAATGGGCATGAAAATTGCCCATCTCTCCCCAGTTCAGTTTCTTCACTTCATAGTGGAGAAAAATAATTGTAATGTACAGGAAAGTAGATCGCAGTGATTTCGTATTGATAAATATGATCTAGCAATACAAGTGCCAGGACACTACACAGCCAATCGATACGCAACCTTCTTGACTGATTGGTGTAATCCCCATTTCACCTAATTTGAACCTCACACTCAGTAGTATTGAACCAGTGCTCTCCATTTTAACTCAAAATTACTCTTTCCTGTCAAAAATTCTTCTCTGGGTCAGGAGATAAAATTGCTGAAGATATATTCTCTAACTTTTCTACATGCACAGTTTCCTATAGGAAAATCTAATTTGTAGTTAATACCCAGCACAGGAAATCTCCTTTCTAGGGGATATTTCAGCTGATTCAGCCAATTTCAGTTGATTCATCTAGTTCATTTGATTCACTTTCTGCATGCTGTAGAGCAGATTACATTAGAGCAGTTCTTGCCTTTCAAGTCCATAGTCAAGATTTTGTGTGAGGGAAGTCAGAACACTGATAACTGCCTTGATTTGTGTTTCCAACTCTGAAAAAGAGTTTGGAGTTGTGATTCAAGGAGATGTTGGATACCTACAAACTTCTGATCCAATAAATTCTTCATGTCCTGATGGCTGAATCTAATCCCAACCATCAGTCATTTGATCAGAAGCCATTGTGATTACCTGAGGTGAGCAAAGTAGAAGATATTCATGAATACCAGGCACTGGTATTCCTTTCTCACAGCTATTGATAGGTAGGATCACATGGAAGACTGGCAGGAAGGGCAAAGTGAAACAGAAGAGCTAGCAATTCATTAGGATGACAAGAAGGAGACAGAATGGGGCAACTCTGAGCTCACATGGGGAAAAATACACATGGAATGTAGAAACAGGGACAAACAGCCAGAGGAAATGACCAAAAACTATGCATGCTTGCATGGTTAAAAAGAGGAAGAACACAACTTGGCCTGGATTGGAAATGGTGTGGGATGTGAAGGTCATCCTGAAAGCTCAAAGAAATCTTAGTTCTGCTGCCAAAGGGTGAGAGTGAACTAAAGGTGACATGCCTGGGCTCTCATATAACCACAAGAGCGCTTACACTGATGGACGCAGAGCGGTGACATTACACACCTTCGCTTTAGGGAACTCATCCTCCACAGCAACTGGGATAATGTGTATCTTGGCAATTACCAAATCAGGCTTTGACCAAGGTACCATCACAAAAGGTCATAATCCACCAAAGTAAACCCCAACAAAATAACTTCTACAATTTATAAGACTTCTACTCATTCTCGGTATGGGAAAATGGTATTCACTTCTTGGGGTGTTTGGTCAGAGACATACAAAGAACAGTGGTTCACTTCTTTTTAATTTCATTCTATAGATTTTAACTAAATAATGATTTCTGATTTTTTCTATTTCTATTTCGTAGTCAAAACACTTAGAGAAAGAATGTTCTGATTGCCTAATGTTACTTTGTCAAGTGTGGTGAAACTTTTTTGCAAGTTTCAAGTGGAGGACATTCAGGTCTCTCCTACTGCAGATGAAAACAGCAAAAGAATAAATGCAAAAATGTTACGCTTCTTAAAGATACCTGGCCATCATCCTGTGTCAGAGCACAGCAATAAAGAAAATTTATAGAGATGGTTTTTTGCTGACAGTTCAAATGCAACTGGGAAAAGATTTGGATTTCCTAAGACTGGTTCTATCCATCTTGGAGCAAACCTGAAAACTGTGTTTCTCTGGTCCCACCTCATCAGTAGATGCGTAGAACACAGTCAGCAGTAGGCAAAGAGTGCTTTGATGTCATCTTAGAACTGATGTACGTCTGGGTAGAGAAATCACACCCTGAACTCAGAGCTCACCCATTCCCTTTGTCATGGTCCTTCTCCTGGTGTAGAACGATGGATGCTGTCAGATATTTGTTAAACCTCATTACTTCCAGGCACTTCTTTCAGTATAGAGTGAACAAGCTGAATAAAACTTTCTACATCTACTGTCCTGCAGCCCAGCTGAACTCAAAAGCCAACTGAGTCGAAACACAGAGACCTCTTGAGATTTCTGGAAATGTTTCCAATGATGTTTGGGTGACCAGTGGCACATAAATCACTGTCAGAGTCAGTACTTCAAATGAAGCAAGCTGCCCTGTCCACCAGCTCCCCTATAAGTTACACTGTCATGCTGTTTCTTCACCTCCTGAGCACAGCCAGCTGCTTACCACTTCTTTAAATCAAACAGCCAGACATTATTTCTTGCCAGACAAAACTCACCATAGTTGCTTAATTAAATGAATAGAAAGAAAACATGTAGAAGTAAACCTGTCCCAGCAGTGATCACTGCCAGCCTCAAGTTTGCTTCTTGGTTTCAGATTTCTCTTCCTGATATACACAGATAACTATATAATGCAGGCAGCATTAAGTATGTGGACTTCAGCCTTAATTACCAGTAATGAGGCTCATAAAAATTTTCCCATATAGGATGAAGGGCAACTGTTCAAATACACACTGCAGGATACACCTGGAGAGTGTGATGGAAGTTTTCTGGTCTACTACTTGACCATTTGACCAGAGGAGGGGCTCTGTGGATTCTGGAATTAAGGGTATTTCTGTGATTGCATCTAAACTGCAACAGCAAATCTGGGACATTTCTGAAGGCCCTAACTACCACTGCTTTTGGAGAAGACAGGAGAGAGGATGCCCTGCAATGAACATCTTCCAGGCTTACTGTTACCAGAGGTACAGAGCTGCCATGTGCCCTGATGAGGATACTTGACCCTGCAGCCCCCACAAGAGCTCCCTCCCAATCCCCAATTATGCTGCAGATACTTTGCATGAAACTGTAGTTTCAAGACTTCATTATTTCTAACCACAACCATTCAAAAGGCATGTGTACAAGATCGTGCTGTCTTCTCTTTGCAGAACTGAGAAAACAAACAACTCCCGAGCATATAAAGTCACACTGCCCCATTTTATAGCAGGTACTCACAACCTCTGTAACACTAAACCACAAATGCTTTTGCTTTTTGCCCTACACACATTAGTTTAGTGAGTGAAGTGTTTGTACAGGATAGAGAGATCAGCTAGGAATGCAGAATTATTGTGAGCCTAAGGAATTGTGAAATAAATTCTGCTTAGTTTCTGTGGTACCACAAAGGTGGTAGTCACCATTCAAGAAATGCTTAGATGTTCTGTTAAGGGACATGTTTTACTGGGGAAATATTGGCAGTAGGTGGAAGTTTGGAGTGGATGACCTTGGAGGTCCTTATCAACTTTGGTGGTTCAATGATTCTATGCTATGAAAAAGGAATAAAGGATGGGTTTTTCTCCTTCTGCTAAGCTCGTTTGTGTATTTTTCAGTGTCTGTTCAAGGATTTTTCAAGAAAGTCATCTCTGTCCTTTGTGATATCAGCGGAGTGAACTATTCCTGAAATTACAGCTGTTTTTCTCTTCGGGGTCAACCTGCACTGTGTAGGAGCCATTCATATGTTATCCATACCAGAGGCATACCTAAGATAACTCCACCTGCACATCATGTATGTCCTGCAAATGTTCTTCCTCACAGTACAAGCAGGTATTCCTTAAAAAGAAACACAACACTCAAATAAGAATTATATTTGGAACAAGACTTGCCCAGGGTGATAAAAACTCTTCTGCCAGGCAGTGAAAGGGCAAGGGCTGACATCTGAGCAGTTTTAATGAGTTTCCTGTAACTGCACAAAGTCCAACGGCACCCTATGCTTCCAGTAACTGCATTGTTTTACTTCAAGTGAAAGCCAGTTCAGCCAAGAAGAAACACCACTGAGGTGAGAATTCTTTCAAGGTAAGTTACTGTATCTTTATATAAATTCAGCATTATTCTCTAAGAAGGCATCGCTCTTTGGCCAGGAAAAAAATCTCTCAGAATGCCGAGTGTTCTATGTGACCTGGTGTTCCTTTCTGACTACGGAGGAAAGGAATGTAGTCTAAAGGAATGAAGCTTTATTTAACCGTGTTAAACCCCTGCGGAGAAGGATTTGGGGATCCTGGTGGATGAGAAGCTGGACATGAGCCAGCAAGCCAGCAGTATGTGCATGCAGCCCGGAAGGCCAACTGTGTTCTGGGCTGCATTAAAAAAGGGGTGGCCAGCAGGGAGAGGGAGGTGATTTTCTCCCTCTACTCAGCTCTTGTGAGGCCTCATCTGGAGTACTGCAACCTGGCCTGGGGCCCCAAGCACAAGAAAGATATGGACCTCTTGGAATGGGTCCAGAGGAGGCCAACTGAGATGATGGAAGGATAGAAGAAAGCACTACCTGTGCCTCGGATACGCTAACCAATTGCCCCAGTAGTCCAAAGTCTCTCTTGCTTGCTCTTGGGCTTCTCTTCTAAACCAAATCTGTACTGCCCATGTTGTCAATTGAAAAGTAATTCTCCTCTCTTTGTCTCGACGAGGAGCTTTGTCGTTCTTTTTTCCTTCCCAATTAGCAGAGGAGGGGAAACGGGATAGACTGGCTTGGTGATGCCAGTCCAGGCCTACAAGCCACAGTCCTTTGAAAATAGTTTGGTCAGGATCGCTTCCAGCCCTGGAGTTAGTTTGAAGGGAAAGGCGGAATATGACTACATTCTCTGCCTCAGTGGAAAAGAGTGGCAGGTGTCAAGTGCCTCCTGCTGCATCCTGCAGATGCCGGACGTGTTTGGCATTTTGACCATTTGTGTGAGTGTAAGGATGATCAGACAGCTGCACTGTCCCCAAAGCATGGTAGTGACCAGCATCTGGTCATCCCACTGACACTGCCTGCTGTTCTCCTGGCCTGTGACAACCACAAGGTTCTGAAAAATATTTTCCTTTGTCTTGCAGACTGGCCTTTTAGAAAAGGATTGGAGAAAGCAGAAAGCAGGAGATGTCTTGGAAACCAGGTAAGAGTGGAATTTCTTGTGTGTTTAGACACTATGTAAGAGAAAGCAAACCTGGGAGTATTATGAAAAGTCCAGGACTTCAGGGGCTCATTAAGGCCTTCCACTTGCCTCTTGCCCCTCTTCTGTTCACAGAAGCATCATCCCAGGTCACTTTAGCTACAGGGAATGTGACTGCTCTCCCCTTGGTGTACAGCAGGACACTTGTGTCCCAAGAGAGTAAGGTAGAAACACAGAGAGCAACAGCCAAGCAAAATCACGCTAAGAAGATCATAGGGAAGGGCAGCACAGAGGATGAATCTCCCAGTCCTAGCAATGCTATGTCTTAATTTTACCCAATTAGAATGAAGTGATTAGCATTGCAATTAATTTCAATACGTTTCAGTGTGAGTGGATGAGTATGTTAAAGATGCTACAGTGGCACTGACAAGAATTCTATGTGCAGCATGGGAGAAATGTCCCTGGATATTCTCTGACATATTCAACGAGCTGTCCGCAAGATGCCTTTTCTACTAATTTTATTTTTCTTGTTTCCATATTTCATAATTTATTCATTTTGCATTGCAGAACTTCCTCTCTCTGCGCCTGCTATAACGATACGTGAGAGTGGTAAGGTCAACATGGAGAGTCGGTATAATTCTTATGAATTATGACAGTATAGAAAGAGTGCTTGTTGCCAAATATAGTTTTGGTAGTCTATGCCACAAATACACATTTTCGAAGTGATCTTTTGTCTTTATAATGTGGACACCGGGAACCAGACATATACAAGCTAAAGATGCATAAATAAGAAGAGTCTCATAAAGAAAAAAGGCTTCTAAGATCACACCGTACAATCTAAACTCTTTCATTGCATAAGAAGACTGAAGCTTTAATAAAAGACATTCATTCCATCACTGGAACTGTTAATATGCCTTAAAACTACATGTTCTGTATTTCACACTAAAGCAGTGACACAAAGGAGTCTACACTCAATTCAGTGAGACCTGGCCAACATCAGACTGTATTTTCTGTGTTCCCAACTGGAAAGCAAATGAAGCCTTAGGAAGAGTTCATGATCCACTTGGAGGCATCCCTGATCTAATTGCTATGGGTACAAATTGCTTTTCCTATGACTGCTGATTAAAACCCTGATTGCCTTTTCCAGCTTTCAGCAATGTACCACAGCCTGCCACTCAGAACAAAAGTAGAGTGGATTCACATAACAGAAATGAGGAAAGATTCTCTAAACTGAGCAATGGAAAAGGAATTCCAGAAACTCAGGAAAGAGGTAATTATAGCTGAGAGAGGACCTCTGCCCACCACGCAGGACATTCATCCCGGGGTTAGCCCTTCCCCTCACCACACAGCCAAATCCCCTCTCTGTGGAGCTTTCTCTGCAGTTTGAGATGTGGATCACACCCTCTTCCCAGTGTCTGACATGTCCCATTATCCTCTCCCCACTGGAAAAACAGTAGTGGCAGTGAAGAGCCACCACCTTCCCCCTGGGCTGCCTACACGACGTGTTATTTCACAAAAGCTGTTCAGTATATTTATGTGGTTCTTCACTGAAAAAAACTTTCTTACATTTCCTCTTTTCTGTATCTTTCATTTGAACATAAAGATCCAGAATCCCAACAGAATTCTTGCAGAGTTGAAGAATTAAAGAAGATATTTGAGCCTCCAGGTAAGTCTGCTGGATCGTATTTATGTAGCCTATTATCATATCACAGAACATGTTGGGTGTTATGTGTGAGAGTGCAGGGAAATGTGCCCTGAGGGGTCTGTCCCTCTGAGCACGACTTAGCTGTATGCTAAGTCCTGCAGCTCTGTGGGACCACAGAGCTCAGGCATCTCCTCAGTCCTCTCCACTGTGTTTATGAACTGGCTTAACTCTCAGTTCTGCGAGCTGGAGCAGGGCCCTGCAAAGCAAGCAGGAGGGGGGCTGTGCATAAGGGCTGCTTTCAATGCTATGAAGCAACTGTTCTTGGACAGACCAGGCTGATCCTTCCCTAACATCAGGTCCCAACTCATACTGCTCCCCCATCATGGAGTTCTGAACAGTCAACTCCATGTGGCCAGTAGAGTGAGCGACATGTTCCTTCCCTCTGCTCTGCCCTGGTGAGGCCACACCTGGAATTCTGTGTCCAGTTCTTATCAGAGAAGTGGTTAAAAAAAGGAATATAGGCAGTTCCACACAAATACACAGAGGACAAACTTTATAGTGAGAACTTCTTTACAGTGTTCCAGCGAGCACTGGAACAAGCTGCTCAGAGAGGTGGTGGAGTCTCTGTCTTTGGAGATGTTCACAACCCATCTGGAAACCTACAACGTAGGTGTGGCCTACCGTAGGGAATCTGATTTAGCAGGGAGGCTGGACTCCACGATGGATAGATGTCCCTTCCAACCCCTGCAATTCTGTGACTCGGTGATGCATGAGTGGCTGAGGGATCCTCGGGAAAGGAGCATTAAATAACAGGGAATGCCCAGGAGGGAAGGACAAGCTCTATGTCCAGGAGATGTGGCCTATGGGAAATAATGACTTTTCTTTGTTCTCCTACCTGATGCTGTCATTGTCCCCTATGTTGCTTCTTGCAAAGGCTTCCTTTCAGGTCTTTGTCCTGCAGGACAATTAAGTGCAGGCGTCCCAGAGGGCACATCGTGACCTGACGAAGGGTGAATAATACAGATATGTGCCAGGCCAGAGCAGTAGTGATCTGCGTCTGGACAGAGCTGAGTCTGTGCGGAATCTCATCCATCCTGGCACGTAGGACGAGGTCTTTTCCTGCCCCTGCTCTTTCCAGGTGGCCTACTGTAGTGGTTTAACTACAGCCACAGATTAGAATTGGAGCACACCACAGATGCTTGCTCACTCTCAAACCTGCTTCAAGCCAGATGAATGCAGGTAGAGAAATGGAATGGGCTAAGTCAGAAAACTCAGGCATGGTTAAATGTTGTTAAATGCTTGCCTTGTTGCTCATGTTTTCAGCCTTAACCCATGGGCCAGAGAAACCCCCACAGAAGGAAAGCAGAGTGGAGTCACCAAAGAGAGTCCAAACCAACTGCTCCAAGCAGAGCAAGGGAGATGAAGATCCAGTAATTCTGGAAAGAGGTAACTGGGGCTGGGAGAAGAACTGTGCACACAGTGTTGGACCCTCACCTCAGGGTTAGCGCTACTACTCAGCTCACTGCCACATTCCCACTCTGTGGGGTCTTCTTTGCAGTCTGGGAATTGGCTCACCTCCTGCCATCAGAGTCTGGCAGATCTCCTTTTCTTTCCTTCGCTGTACACACTGCAGCTGGGGTGATGTATCACCACCTCCCAGCTGCTTTCCCACCACGTGCACATGCAATTTCCTCATCTGGGTTGGAATTCTCCTCATTCTCCTTCCATCAGGAATTGGAATTGGTGCTGGCTTAGCACTTGGATGGCTGTGGACTTTCTCCTCTGCAATAGGACTGTGTGATAGAGACCTGAACTCTTCTCACTTAGAATAACAGAATCCTCGGAGTTGGGAGGGACCTCTGAAGGCCAGCTAGTCCAATTTCCCTGCAAGGAACAGGGACACCACAGCTGGATCAGGTGATGGAGGGCATTAGCCAGCCTCGCCTTGAAAGTCTTCAGGCATCTAGCAAATCTCAGGGCAACCTGTTCCAGTGCTTCACCATCTTCACTGTAAAAGATTGTTTCCTTCTATCCAACCTAAATCTACCCTCTTTGAGCTTGAAACCATTTCTCCTTGTTCTAATGCCGCAGGGCGTTTCCTGTAGCTCTTCTTTCCTGTAGCCCCCCTTTAGATACTGAAAAGCCACTATCTGGTCACAGCATTCTGTTCTCCAGGCTGCACAGCCCAGCTCTTTCAGCCTGTCCTCATAGAAGATGCGTCCCATTCCATTCAGTCATTTTTATGTCCCTTCCCTGGTTGCACTCCAAAAGATCTATGTCTCTCCTGTACTGAAGACAAGCTTGCTGAGGTGCACAGGACACCACCATCAATGTCACTGACGAAGATACTGAAGAGTGTCAGCCCCAGCACCGACCTCTGGGGGACACCACGTATCCCCTCACATCCATCCAGACACTGAGCCACTGACCACCACTCTCTGGACTCGATCCTGCAGCCTGTTCTTTCTCTATCAAACTGTCCACCCATCAAATCCGTATCATTCCAATTAGGAGAGAAGGATGTTTTGGGGTACCATGTCAAACGCCTTACTGAATTCAAGACAGGGGACATCAGTGGCTCTTCCATTGTCCACTGATGCAGTGACACCAAACTTAGCAGTGTTTAGCACCACATTGGAGAAAGCCCTAAGCTAGGTGCTCAGAAGTCAGGATACATCCTCGTTTCAATAGGAGAATCCACTGAAGATCTCCTGAGCTCCTTCCCAAACCAAACCAATTCAGTCTGTGCTGAATCTCTTCCTTCCCAGCATGGAGGACGTGCTCTTTTCCTGCCCCTGCTCTTTCCTGGTGGCCTGCTGGTGTAGTTTAACCACAGCTACAGATCAGAATTGAAGCACTCCACAGATGCTTGCTCACTCTCAGACCTGCAGCAATCAGAATGAACACGGAGGGAGAAGTGGAATGGACCAAGTCAGAGAAGTCAGGCACAGTTGTTGTTAAATGATTACCATGATGCTGTCATTTTCTTTTTCAGCCTTAACCCACAAGCCAGTGAAATCATCCCAGAAGGAAAGCAGCATGGATTCACATAAGAGAGTCCAAGCAAGTCGCTCTAAGTCGAGCAAAGGGAATGAAGATCCAGAAATTCTGGAAAGAGGTAACTGAGAGGTAGCTGAAAGAAGTCCTGTGCCCACCGTATTGGATCCTCACCTAGGTTTAGCCACTGGTTCCCAGGATTAGTATACTGAATCCCAGTTCTCCTGATTCTGGTCACCACTTGGAATGGCTCAGGGCAGTTGTAACAGAGGGAGCCCTGAGGGGTGTGAGCAAGAAGTGGGGAGAAGCCCTCCTGGTCCCAGTCAGAAGACATGGCCACTTGTGGTCAGAGGAACAGAGCTCTCTGGTGTCAGACACATTGCTCTGTAGCAGTGTACTGCTTGTTGTTGGGAGCCAAAGGCACCGGCTCATATCCTTCCCCCAGAGTCTGGCAGGTCCCATTTTCTCCTCCGCACAGTACACACTGCAGCTGGGATGATGTTCCACCACCTCCCCACTGCTTTACCAGGGTCACAGCTCACTGGTGTCAGACGCAACCTACTCTATGTGTGTATGGATTCTGGTTCGTAGAAGAAGGCAGGGAAGACATGATCATTACCTCTAAAAATCCTCTAGCTGGTGGGAGGTAGAGGTAGGTCCTACAGGTCTTCAGCTGACAAAAGCAAAAAAGAGCATCCTTTTCATGCTGTTAACAGTCTGACTTCATCACTGTTGACTGGGACTTGTAAGTTAGGGAGAGCAATGCTGGGAAATTAGCAAGGGAGAATAAAAGACACAGGGGGAGAGGTGAAGGGAAGGAACTCCAGGTCAGGCGTTTGCTTTCCCCACTTCCATGGGGGTGACAAGACTGCAGGTCGTAACAATCCTTCATCTCTCCTCCTCTTTGAAGGCAAAGAGTGTTTGAGGAGCTCTCAGTGCTCCTTACACACTGTGAAGGACCCTGCTACAATCTCTCCCTTTCACCACTCATATTTGCTAATCGACGAAGAGCCTTCTATCCCACAGTGATATGAGATTATGGCTTGTAGACATGGCATAGGACAATTCCTACCACCTGTTCTGCCCTGACAGACTCTGCAAATCCTTCAGGCAGAATCTCAAGGCCCGCGCCCTTTTCTCATCTCTCTGGCACTCAATCAATCCAAATCAACGCAGCGGAGGTGGATTTTTGTTCCCACTTTTCTTCCCTTCCATCCAGAGTTGGTATGCCTTGTACCATGGGGAAGGATTTCCTTCCTTTAGCAATACTCGTGAGAGGCAGATCGGTCTCAGTGGAGAGGGAGGGAAGAAACTCTGGGTCAGGCACTTGGTTTCCCCTCTTCTCCTGCACTGGATAAGGAACAGAAAATAAGTCCTGCAATGAATTTCTCTCTATATACCCATTCTTGCAATGTACGGTGTCCCTTTCTGCTGAAAAGAGCTTCTGAAGGCCATATTTTGGGCTTCAGCATATTCTCATGAATGTTCACTTAGGAACTAAAACTAAAAGATTGCTTCCCCTGACATTCCCAACATGAACAGCACCACCTGCTCTGAGAGACAAGGCCTCAAATGATGGGAGATTGTGTGAGTTTCCAGTGACTCCTCTCTTTCTTCTCAGGAAGGACAGTGGAGATGAGCACATCGGGGGTCGTGGAATCCATGAGGGACGAGATGGAGAAGATTCTGAGTGAAAAACTGGCTGTGTTGCAGAGACAGCTGGAAATGACCCAGCAAGCAATCCCACCCATGAAGGAAATGACCAACTCCTGGACTTCCCTTCAGAAAATCTCTGAGAATGTGCAAGCCATGCACAAAGGTTTGGAGAACATGCAGGTGGAAACAAAGGAAGACCTTCATATGCTCAGAGCAGAGCTGGAGGAAAGAGTACCAAAAGCATGGAATACACCCAAAAGGTCTGAGTCTGAAGAGAATCTGCTGCAGGTGGAGGATCATGCAGGTGAGCATAGAAACACCCAAGCAGGCTTTCATCTCCCTGTGTTGGATCTCCTACAGGCAGCTCAATGGCACATAATCACTCAATCTCCTCTAATGAGATGGGAGGGAGAACTGAAACAGTAAAGGAGAGGAAACAGCATGTTTGAGAGAAGGGAATTGAACAGGTGAAGTGAACAGTGGGCACACATGAAAATGAAAATCGGGAATTCATTGTCTACTTCTCACTGGCAGGCAGATTTCAGGTGTTTCCAGGAAAGCAGGGCTAAATTGTGTATAGTTTTAATGCAGGCCGACAAACACTGTAGGATCATCATGCCACCAGGAAGGTCCTTGCAGGCGTGTAAGCACTGCTCAGAAGAACCTAAACATCTCTTTGCTGTTGATGTTATTTTCATCACAGATTTCATATACCGAACCATAAAAGACTGTGAGGAAAATGTGTGATATACCAGTCCTAACATGGACAGGCTCCCTGAATTCAAATAGTCTGAGACAGTGAGTGAGCCCAAAGCATTTTCTCAGTGATAGCAGAGGACTGCCATCCCCTTTCCTGTGTGCCTTTTCTCTGAGAAATCTCCACGCGGGTGACAAGTCTGCAGGGGGTAACAATCCTTCATCTGTCCTCCTCTTGGAAAGCAGAGAGTGTTTGAGGAGCTCTCAGTGCTCCTTACACACAGTGAAGGATCCTGCTGGGCCTCTCGTATCTGCAGCCTATTTAACCTGCTACAGTCTCTCCCTTTCAAAACTCATACTGCTAATCAGTAAAGAGCCTTCTATCCCACAGTGCACGGACTGTGGCTTGAAGAGATGGCATAGGGCAGTTCCTACCACCAGTTCTGCCCTGACAGACTCTGCAAATCCTTCAGGCAGAATCTCAAGGCCCGCGCCCTTTTCTCATCTCTCTGGCACTCAATCAATCCAAATCAACGCAGCGGAGGTGGATTTTTGTTCCCACTTTTCTTCCCTTCCATCCAGAGTTGGTATGCCTTGTACCATGGGGAAGGATTTCCTTCCTTTAGCAATACTCGTGAGAGGCAGATCGGTCTCAGTGGAGAGGGAGGGAAGGAACTCTGGGTCAGGCACTTGGTTTCCCCTCTTCTCCTGCACTGGATAAGGAACAGAAAATAAGTCCTGCAATGAATTTCTCTCTATATACCCATTCTTGCAATCTACGGTGTCCCTTTCTGCTGAAAAGAGCTTCTGAAGGCCATATTTTGGGCTTCAGCATATTCTCATGAATGTTCACTTAGGAACTAAAACAAAAAGATTGCTTCCCCTGACATTCCCAACATGAACAGCACCACCTGCTCTGAGAGACAAGGCCTCAAATGATGGGAGATTGTGTGAGTTTCCAGTGACTCCTCTCTTTCTTCTCAGGAAGGACAGTGGAGATGAGCACATCGGGGGTCATGGAATCCATGAGGGACGAGATAGAGAAGATTCTGAGTGAAAAACTGGCTATGTTGCAGAGACAGCTGGAAATGACCCAGCAAGCAATCCCACCCATGAAGGAAATGACCAACTCCTGGACTTCCCTTCAGAAAATCTCTGAGAATGTGCAAGCCCTGCACAAAGGTTTGGAGAACATGCAGGTGGAAACAAAGGAAGACCTTCATATGCTCAGAGCAGAGCTGGAGGAAAGAGTACCAAAAGCACGGAATACACCCAAAAGGTCTGAGTCTGAAGAGAATCTGCTGCAGGTGGAGGATCATGCAGGTGAGCATAGAAACACCCAAGCAGGCTTTCATCTCCCTGTGTTGGATCTCCTACAGGCAGCTCAATGGCACATAATCACTCAATCTCCTCTAATGAGATGGGAGGGAGAACTGAAACAGTAAAGGAGAGGAAACAGCATGTTTGAGAGAAGGGAATTGAACAGGTGAAGTGAACAGTGGGCACACATGAAAATGAAAATCGGGAATTCATTGTCTACTTCTCACTGGCAGGCAGATTTCAGGTGTTTCCAGGAAAGCAGGGCTAAATTGTGTATAGTTTTAATGCAGGCCGACAAACACTGTAGGATCATCATGCCACCAGGAAGGTCCTTGCAGGCGTGTAAGCACTGCTCAGAAGAACCTAAACATCTCTTTGCTGTTGATGTTATTTTCATCACAGATTTCATATACCGAACCATAAAAGACTGTGAGGAAAATGTGTGATATACCAGTCCTAACATGGACAGGCTCCCTGAATTCAAATAGTCTGAGACAGTGAGTGAGCCCAAAGCATTTTCTCAGTGATAGCAGAGGACTGCCATCCCCTTTCCTGTGTGCCTTTTCTCTGAGAAATCTCCACGCGGGTGACAAGTCTGCAGGGGGTAACAATCCTTCATCTGTCCTCCTCTTGGAAAGCAGAGAGTGTTTGAGGAGCTCTCAGTGCTCCTTACACACAGTGAAGGATCCTGCTGGGCCTCTCGTATCTGCAGCCTATTTAACCTGCTACAATCTCTCCCTTTCAAAACTCATACTGCTAATCAGTAAAGAGCCTTCTATCCCACAGTGCACGGACTGTGGCTTGAAGAGATGGCATAGGGCAGTTCCTACCACCAGTTCTGCCCTGACAGACTCTGCAAATCCTTCAGGCAGAATCTCAAGGCCCGCGCCCTTTTCTCATCTCTCTGGCACTCAATCAATCCAAATCAACGCAGCGGAGGTGGATTTTTGTTCCCACTTTTCTTCCCTTCCATCCAGAGTTGGTATGCCTTGTACCATGGGGAAGGATTTCCTTCCTTTAGCAATACTCGTGAGAGGCAGATCGGTCTCAGTGGAGAGGGAGGGAAGGAACTCTGGGTCAGGCACTTGGTTTCCCCTCTTCTCCTGCACTGGATAAGGAACAGAAAATAAGTCCTGCAATGAATTTCTCTCTATATACCCATTCTTGCAATCTACGGTGTCCCTTTCTGCTGAAAAGAGCTTCTGAAGGCCATATTTTGGGCTTCAGCATATTCTCATGAATGTTCACTTAGGAACTAAAACAAAAAGATTGCTTCCCCTGACATTCCCAACATGAACAGCACCACCTGCTCTGAGAGACAAGGCCTCAAATGATGGGAGATTGTGTGAGTTTCCAGTGACTCCTCTCTTTCTTCTCAGGAAGGACAGTGGAGATGAGCACATCGGGGGTCGTGGAATCCATGAGGGACGAGATGGAGAAGATTCTGAGTGAAAAACTGGCTGTGTTGCAGAGACAGCTGGAAATGACCCAGCAAGCAATCCCACCCATGAAGGAAATGACCAACTCCTGGACTTCCCTTCAGAAAATCTCTGAGAATGTGCAAGCCCTGCACAAAGGTTTGGAGAACATGCAGGCGGCCACAAAGGAAGACCTTCATATGCTCAGAGCAGAGCTGGAGGAAAGAGTACCAAAAGCATGGAATACACCCAAAAGGTCTGAGTCTGAAGAGAATCTGCTGCAGGTGGAGGATCATGCAGGTGAGCATAGAAACACCCAAGCAGGCTTTCATCTCCCTGTGTTGGATCTCCTACAGGCAGCTCAATGGCACATAATCACTCAATCTCCTCTAATGAGATGGGAGGGAGAACTGAAACAGTAAAGGAGAGGAAACAGCATGTTTGAGAGAAGGGAATTGAACAGGTGAAGTGAACAGTGGGCACACATGAAAATGAAAATCGGGAATTCATTGTCTACTTCTCACTGGCAGGCAGATTTCAGGTGTTTCCAGGAAAGCAGGGCTAAATTGTGTATAGTTTTAATGCAGGCCGACAAACACTGTAGGATCATCATGCCACCAGGAAGGTCCTTGCAGGCGTGTAAGCACTGCTCAGAAGAACCTAAACATCTCTTTGCTGTTGATGTTATTTTCATCACAGATTTCATATACCGAACCATAAAAGACTGTGAGGAAAATGTGTGATATACCAGTCCTAACATGGACAGGCTCCCTGAATTCAAATAGTCTGAGACAGTGAGTGAGCCCAAAGCATTTTCTCAGTGATAGCAGAGGACTGCCATCCCCTTTCCTGTGTGCCTTTTCTCTGAGAAATCTCCACGCGGGTGACAAGTCTGCAGGGGGTAACAATCCTTCATCTGTCCTCCTCTTGGAAAGCAGAGAGTGTTTGAGGAGCTCTCAGTGCTCCTTACACACAGTGAAGGATCCTGCTGGGCCTCTCGTATCTGCAGCCTATTTAACCTGCTACAATCTCTCCCTTTCAAAACTCATACTGCTAATCAGTAAAGAGCCTTCTATCCCACAGTGCACGGACTGTGGCTTGAAGAGATGGCATAGGGCAGTTCCTACCACCAGTTCTGCCCTGACAGACTCTGCAAATCCTTCAGGCAGAATCTCAAGGCCCGCGCCCTTTTCTCATCTCTCTGGCACTCAATCAATCCAAATCAACGCAGCGGAGGTGGATTTTTGTTCCCACTTTTCTTCCCTTCCATCCAGAGTTGGTATGCCTTGTACCATGGGGAAGGATTTCCTTCCTTTAGCAATACTCGTGAGAGGCAGATCGGTCTCAGTGGAGAGGGAGGGAAGGAACTCTGGGTCAGGCACTTGGTTTCCCCTCTTCTCCTGCACTGGATAAGGAACAGAAAATAAGTCCTGCAATGAATTTCTCTCTATATACCCATTCTTGCAATCTACGGTGTCCCTTTCTGCTGAAAAGAGCTTCTGAAGGCCATATTTTGGGCTTCAGCATATTCTCATGAATGTTCACTTAGGAACTAAAACAAAAAGATTGCTTCCCCTGACATTCCCAACATGAACAGCACCACCTGCTCTGAGAGACAAGGCCTCAAATGATGGGAGATTGTGTGAGTTTCCAGTGACTCCTCTCTTTCTTCTCAGGAAGGACAGTGGAGATGAGCACATCGGGGGTCGTGGAATCCATGAGGGACGAGATGGAGAAGATTCTGAGTGAAAAACTGGCTGTGTTGCAGAGACAGCTGGAAATGACCCAGCAAGCAATCCCACCCATGAAGGAAATGACCAACTCCTGGACTTCCCTTCAGAAAATCTCTGAGAATGTGCAAGCCCTGCACAAAGGTTTGGAGAACATGCAGGCGGCCACAAAGGAAGACCTTCATATGCTCAGAGCAGAGCTGGAGGAAAGAGTACCAAAAGCATGGAATACACCCAAAAGGTCTGAGTCTGAAGAGAATCTGCTGCAGGTGGAGGATCATGCAGGTGAGCATAGAAACACCCAAGCAGGCTTTCATCTCCCTGTGTTGGATCTCCTACAGGCAGCTCAATGGCACATAATCACTCAATCTCCTCTAATGAGATGGGAGGGAGAACTGAAACAGTAAAGGAGAGGAAACAGCATGTTTGAGAGAAGGGAATTGAACAGGTGAAGTGAACAGTGGGCACACATGAAAATGAAAATCGGGAATTCATTGTCTACTTCTCACTGGCAGGCAGATTTCAGGTGTTTCCAGGAAAGCAGGGCTAAATTGTGTATAGTTTTAATGCAGGCCGACAAACACTGTAGGATCATCATGCCACCAGGAAGGTCCTTGCAGGCGTGTAAGCACTGCTCAGAAGAACCTAAACATCTCTTTGCTGTTGATGTTATTTTCATCACAGATTTCATATACCGAACCATAAAAGACTGTGAGGAAAATGTGTGATATACCAGTCCTAACATGGACAGGCTCCCTGAATTCAAATAGTCTGAGACAGTGAGTGAGCCCAAAGCATTTTCTCAGTGATAGCAGAGGACTGCCATCCCCTTTCCTGTGTGCCTTTTCTCTGAGAAATCTCCACGCGGGTGACAAGTCTGCAGGGGGTAACAATCCTTCATCTGTCCTCCTCTTGGAAAGCAGAGAGTGTTTGAGGAGCTCTCAGTGCTCCTTACACACAGTGAAGGATCCTGCTGGGCCTCTCGTATCTGCAGCCTATTTAACCTGCTACAATCTCTCCCTTTCAAAACTCATACTGCTAATCAGTAAAGAGCCTTCTATCCCACAGTGCACGGACTGTGGCTTGAAGAGATGGCATAGGGCAGTTCCTACCACCAGTTCTGCCCTGACAGACTCTGCAAATCCTTCAGGCAGAATCTCAAGGCCCGCGCCCTTTTCTCATCTCTCTGGCACTCAATCAATCCAAATCAACGCAGCGGAGGTGGATTTTTGTTCCCACTTTTCTTCCCTTCCATCCAGAGTTGGTATGCCTTGTACCATGGGGAAGGATTTCCTTCCTTTAGCAATACTCGTGAGAGACAGATCGGTCTCAGTGGAGAGGGAGGGAAGGAACTCTGGGTCAGGCACTTGGTTTCCCCTCTTCTCCTGCACTGGATAAGGAACAGAAAATAAGTCCTGTAATGAATTTCTCTCTATATACCCATTCTTGCAATCTACGGTGTCCCTTTCTGCTGAAAAGAGCTTCTGAAGGCCATATTTTGGGCTTCAGCATATTCTCATGAATGTTCACTTAGGAACTAAAACTAAAAGATTGCTTCCCCTGACATTCCCAACATGAACAGCACCACCTGCTCTGAGAGACAAGGCCTCAAATGATGGGAGATTGTGTGAGTTTCCAGTGACTCCTCTCTTTCTTCTCAGGAAGGACAGTGGAGATGAGCACATCGGGGGTCGTGGAATCCATGAGGGACGAGATGGAGAAGATTCTGAGTGAAAAACTGGCTGTGTTGCAGAGACAGCTGGAAATGACCCAGCAAGCAATCCCACCCATGAAGGAAATGACCAACTCCTGGACTTCCCTTCAGAAAATCTCTGAGAATGTGCAAGCCCTGCACAAAGGTTTGGAGAACATGCAGGTGGCCACAAAGGAAGACCTTCATATGCTCAGAGCAGAGCTGGAGGAAAGAGTACCAAAAGCACGGAATACACCCAAGAGTTCTGAGTCTGAAGAGAATCTGCTGCAGGTTGAGAACCATGCAGGTGAGCATAGAAACACCCAAGCAGGCTTTCATCTCCCTGTGTTGGATCTCCTACAGGCAGCTCAATGGCACATAATCACTCAATCTCCTCTAGTGAGATGGGAGGGAGAACTGAAACAGTAAAGGAGAGGAAACAGCATGTTTGAGAGAAGGGAATTGAACAGGTGAAGTGAACAGTGGGCACACATGAAAATGAAAATCGAGAATTCATTGTCCACTTCCCACTGGCAAGATTTGAGGCATTTCCAGGGTAGTCCATTGTCAGGAAGAGCATTTCAGCAAGAACTCCTTTGCTCCTGTTGTGTGAGAAACCTGAGAGGCTGCCCTCTAAAAACTACACCTCCTTGTTCCCTATCCCTTCTTCCCTGATGTGAACTTCTTGTCTTCTTTCTTCTATTCAAAAATTCCTCCCTTAAAAGATCACTGAAAATAGTGCAGGGGTTTGATGATGATGAGTAGCATACTCTACATAGTGAATTTCTATTATGTGTAGTCAGAGTGAACTGACCAAGTTGCTATCAGGTCACCATCTAGATTGTTAATCTTGAACAAATATGGAAACTCTGATGGCAGACACTCTGTTGTGAAATGGAGTCTGCAAAAATGAATGGTGTGACCAATCCTTCATTCCTTCAGCAAGTATTTCTCAAGTGAAAAAGAATTAGAGGCTCAGCTGATCTCACAGCAGCTTTATATCCTCCATCAACTTCCCAGGAAACTAGTGTAGACACTCTGTGCCAAGTGTCAAGAAGCAAAAATATACACCTAAAGAATTATTCTTGTCTCTCCAGAATTGGTTATTTGTCCTGTCTGTGGTCAGTGAATGTGTCTCTACAGTTGCCTTTCAGGCCTCTTGGTCTAGATCTAAATAAGATCTAAATAGGAATGAGGTTTCTCACCCATGAGTCACACTGAGACATAAGGGTTGATAAAAGCATGTGTGTGTGTGGCAGGTGGCGTGGGTCTGGGTGCTACATAAGGCAGATAGTTAGAAAACGGTGTTTAGATTTTATTCCTCTTTTCTTCTGTGTGGGGGCACATTCTGAGAGGAATCAAAAGCTGGAAGCAACAATGGACAAGCAGCAGATTTAAAGGGACAGTAGGATAAGTGTTTCATTGAGCTTCAGCTGCAAGTATGATTTAGTTAGGAAGTGTTTGTGCTCCTGGCATCCCTAAATATGATCACCTGCATTCAGGACAAACTGAGGTAACTCTGCAAGTTCATGTCCCTTGTTCTCTACTCATTCCTTCCATGCCACAAGTATGACCTTGCCTTTCTTACCTTTAGTTATTCCTACCTTGAATTTAAGTTTGGTTACAGTTTGGCTACTGGGAGCTATTGGGCTACTACTCCCAATGGCCTGAGACTTCACCTTCTATGGTGGATGGCACAGAGGCATTAGACATGCTTACCCAACTACAGAACTAACATGGCATGTAGGAGTACACTGGACTTTCGGTTGGCAGCACAGACTGTGTCTTATTCTTGAGACCATCACGCCTTGAGAAATCCACTTACTGTCTGCTTTAATTTTTTCCCACAGGTTTTCTCAAAACCCAGCGCTACAAAGGTAAGCAAAAAGGAGACGATGGACATGAATCCTCAGAGCCTGATTGCACCTCTCAAATACAAATCCAGCTCAGGTGCAGAGTTGTATGGAAGACAACATGCTCAGAGGAAGGAATGTTTGATAACTCTTTTCTTCCTTGTGCACTGCCAGAGACCTTATGTATGCTTGATAGGAAGCATTTTTGCTTTGTGTAGCCTGGAGTGGCTGCCTGCACTGACCTCTGTAACACACTCTTATCTTTGCCCTCTTTGGAGTGAAAGAGGATCTGTTCACAGCATTGCACCTTGCTAGAGTCCTGTCCAGGGATGATCTTGTACAGAGGTTAGCTGGGTGAAATGAGGGAAGAAACATTTCCTTGTTATTGTGCCAGTGAAAATCACTCATTCTGACCAACTTTATAAAAACATCTGAGTGTGGTCAAGAGAAATTCAAAGATGGAAGAAAAGATGTAGTTGAGCCCACAGAGTCTTCCTTGATGCTGAGTGCTTTTTTCAAATCATCCCTGTTAGAGTTCCTTGCAGTTCATGCACCCTGGGTGGGCATCACAGTCTCAGTAGCACATCAAGTATCATAGAATCGTAAAATCAGCATGGCTGGAAAAGAATCCTAAGATCATCCAGTGCATCCATGTTGAACTTCATCCCATTGGCCACAATCCAGCAATCAGCCTGTCCAGATCCCTCTGTCGGGCCTTGCTACCCCCAGGCAGTTCAACACAAACTTCAAGTATGGGAATGAAGGGACCTGGGATTATGGGAGGGTAGAAGCTTGGGTACCCTGAGGCAATTGGCTGCTGAGTGCACCCTGAGTAAAGGGAAGGTAAGAGTTGAGTGAGAACAAAGTAAAAAAACAAACAACCAAACCAAACCAAAACAAAACAAAAAAACACCTAAATCAAACCTTGTGATTCCTGCTACTTACAACATGACTTGATCATTGCAGTTGATGTCACCCTGAATGCTGACACGGCTCATCCCAGACTGGAAGTGTCTGAAGATGGGAAGAGCATGAATGATACCGGTGTGATCAGACAGGTGCCCAACAAGGAGGAGAGATTTGATTCTCACATTTTTGTGTTGGCAAAGGAAGGATACACATCTGGGAGACAATACTGGGAAGTGGATGTTGGAAAGAGAAGAAACTGGATGTTGGGTGTTGCTTCTGAGTCTGTGGCTCGTAAAGGGACCGTGACTGTATCCCCAAAGAATGGCTTTTGGGTCATAGAGTTAGCAGATGGGCAAGAGTATTGGGCCCACACGGATCCTTGGACTCGTTTGACAGTGAGTGGTAGACCACAGAAGATTGGGATCTTCCTGGACATCTCTGCCAACAAGCTCTCATTTTACAATGCCAAAAAGAAATTGGCTTTGTACACTTTTACCAATCTTGGTGATAGCAGACTGCAAAGGAAATTTGTTCCCTTCTTCTCAACAGGTTCTGGTGTTTCAGTGCTTGACACTGAGCCATTGAAAATCGTGCAGGGGTTTGATGATGATGATTGAATGCGTGATTAAATACAGATTGTGAGATCTGACTGATATGTTGTCAAAAAATCCCCAACTTTGTGCTTCCCAATGGAAACTGGCTAGGTAGTTGATACCAGAATTTTTCAGCACTGCTTGCTATCCCTGCCGTGAGACAGAAGGAAGATGTTCTAGAGATCATGTTGATAAATGGGATATAACACTCAGTATCCTTATGAACTCCTTATAAAACATGAGTTTTATTAAAGACTCATGTGGGGAATTGAAATGTCTTTTCAGAGCAGGAGGTGCAAGATGTACCTTTCAATTTGATAGCCCCTGGCTGTTTTTTCCCACCTCAATCACACGGAACTAAATTCAGTATCCAGGAGTGTCCAAAAGCAGATCACATCAGACTCATATATTTAAATCTGCATCAGTCACATCATGCCTCTTTTCTTCAGTTCAATTCATACGTATCTTCCATGCCATTTCTGTAGGTGTGAAGATCAGTTTGTGGTTGAAGTTCCTGTTCCTCTCCAGAGGCATCAAAGCATAGCAAAGGTTAGTCTGTTATTCCTAAGAGTCTAAAAGATCTGAGAACAAATTTTATCCACAGATACCAAATAGAGAATTATTAGGATTTTGCTATTTCTCCTACTAAAGCCTCAACTGACTACTCCAACAATCCTTTAAAAATGGTGTGGAAGTCATTCATATCCCCTTATTCCACCAGGAAATCTGAAGCATGGATGAGGGGTTTTGTAGTGTTTCAATGTCCTTCATTTCCCAACCAGTGATGATTGACATATTCCACTTAGCAGAATCAAGGTGCCAAAACTTCCTGCTTCACTCTGGGCACTGTAGACCACTCCAGCCTTCCTTCTAATTACAATTGCACACAATCAGTCAATTAAGGCTCTCCTTTCTGAATCTTCATGGAGCGTCTTTCTCAAAAAGGATTACAAGTCCCAGCAGTTCCATGAAATTGGAAGCTTGTATTTCAGTAACTCTTTTCCTATTTTCTACAGTAGTCTAAATTCTGTCAATGGAATTGTTCTAAATCATGTTTGATGAGATTGAACAACCTGCTTTAAGGTGAAGATGTCCATTCCCATGGCATAGAGTTTAAAGGACAATCTCTAAAGGTCTTTTCCTACTCAGACCATCCCAAATGTCTATGAAATGAAAGCATGTAAAATCATATAGTAGCAAGTGGAGAATCAAACAGTATGTGAAGGAAGATCACGAGAAGCATTCAATGGAAGTTTTTGACAAATGAATAGCACTAATTTTGGAAGAATTAGGAGATAGAGATATTACAGCAAGCAGAAAAAAAAATGTTCTTCTTTCATATTGTAATTTCTGGTTAGTGCCTATGAGTATCTACATAAATCAAAGTGTAAAAATCCTAGCCTGTAATTCAGTGTAATCACAGTTTAAATAGAAATAATTTCCTTTCTATTATTTGTCCATGTCTTATTATTTTCCACTTACGTTTGCTTATGTCTCCAACTTGCAAGGGGTTTACAGACTGACTGAAGTTGGGGAGATACCCAGAGCAGGGAAGTCCACAAGCCCTGCATGAGTGAACAAGAATATCCCAGAAAAACTCAAACACAAAAAAAAGGGTCTGTTTTTAAATAGGTAGGGCATTATGTGGTACTTGTCATACAGTATGGATCTGGGGTTAGATAGAGGCAGTAAACCCTTAGACAGGAATACACAAATGTACCTTGATCACCAAGGTCAGCTGCTTTGGAGCTGTCCCAGCCAGAACAGCAGCGAGTGATCGCAAAGTACAGGGGGATTCGTTCAGTTCCTTCATCCAGGGAACTCTGAGATAACAGAGCAGCCCAGTAACTCTTGCCAGAGTGGCTGATGTGTGACATGACCATTGCCAGGGCAATTAGCCCTGCTAATGAGTCTGCTGGTTTGCCATGTCTGCACCCTGGTGGAAGGCTATTGCCAGGAAAAATATGACGACCGGGACCTCAGTCTAGGTCCTATGCACACTAGGGAAGGCTCCTGCTAAGAAAAATGTGGGGATTCATACTGAGGTACTGAAACAACACCCTAGTGCACAGGTCTCTGGCTGCAGTGAGTGCCAGAGCCTGGCCCTTGCACTGTTAGACAATGGAGACAGTGCTTGTGTTAGATACAACCAGGTAAATGACTTACTCAGCCTTGTGGCTGACCTGAAGGAGAAGATGGAGAGGCTGAGGAGGGAATGTGAGAGGGAGATTGATTGGTGGTACCAGACCCTATCGGCCCTGAGATCTAGGCAGCCAGCTTAGGCTCCACATGGATCACATCACCCCACCTTGTAAAAAGGGGTAGAGGAGAGCTGGCAGGCAGTCAGTGTTCCTACTACAGTGAACCCTCTGTCCTCTTCTCCTCCTAACAACAATGATAAAGAATAGACTCTCCAGTCCATTCAGGTCCGCTTGAATGGCAGCACAGCCTTCAGATGTGTCAGCCACTCCTCTCAGCTTTGTGTCATCAGCAAGCTTGCTGGGGGTCAACTCTATCCCTTCATCCAGGCCACTAATTAAGATAGTGAAGAAGACCAGATCCAGCACTTATCCCTGGAGAACACTGCTAGTTACAGACTTCCAACCACACTCTGTGCCACAGCCTTCTGAACTCTGCCACTCAGCCAGTTCTCAATCCACCTCACCATCTACTCATCTATTCCACGCTACCTTAATGTGGCACTTGCTGAAGTCACCTAGACTTTACTGTTCTTCTCCCATCTATCAGCCAGTGATGTCATCATAGAAGGTTACCAGGTTAGTGCAACGTGATTTCCCCTTCGTGAATTCATGTTGACTTCTGATAACCTTCTTCTCTTCCAGTTACTGGGAGATGACATTCAGAACAAGTTGTTGTGCCATCCCTTTTCCAGTGATGGAGGTGAAGCTGACTGCCCTGTAGTATCTTAGATAATCTTCCTTGCACTTTTTGAAGACTGAAGTGACATTGGCCATCCTCCAGTCTTCAGGCATCTCCCCCCTTTGCCAAGACCTTTTGAAGATGATAGAGAACAGTTCAGCAATTACTACTGCCAGCTCCCTCAGCACGTGTGTGTGTACCCCATTAGGGCCCATTAGGATTTGTGTGTGTTGATGACCATGTCCTCCTCAACCCTAGGGAAGCCTTCAATTCTCCAGACTTTCCCTCTTACCTATAGGGTCTGGGATTCCCAAGGGGTGGTCTTTGTAGTAAAGACTGAAGCAAAAATGTCATTCATTATCTCTGCCTTTTCAGCATCCTCTGTTACCAGAGCATTCACCTCACTTAGTAGGGGACTCATATTTTCTCTAGCCTTTCTGTTACTGTTGACTTACTTACAAAAACCTTTCTTGTTATCCTTGACCTCCTTTGCAAGATTAAATACCAAGAGGGGCCTTAACCTTCCTCATGCATCCCTACAGGCCCTTACAACATTCCTATGTTCTTCCTAAGTGAACAGGCCTTTTTTTCTACATTTCACAGACCTTCTGTTTTCCTTTTAATTTATCCACAAATTCCTTTGTTTATCCACACAGGCCTCCTGTCACCTGCCCTGATTTTTATTCTTAGGAATGCACCAATCTTGAACTCAGCAGAAGTGGTGTTAAAGTGTCAACCAGCTCTCATAGGCCCCCTTACCTTCTAGCGCTCTAGCCTATCTTATACCTCCAAGTAGCTGGGTAGAAATGGTGAATCTAACCAAGTCTTGAAACTGCAGTAGAGGAGATTTTAAACCAAGTGTCCGCAGCACAGAGGTAGTTATTGTGGGGCTCTGATAGGTGGAGTATCCTCATCAGGGTGCACGGCAGCCACCCTACTTTTCTGGGAGATGTTTGTTGTGGTGCATCCCCTTCTCCTGACTTCTCCAGAAGCACTGGTAGTTATGACCCTGAGTAATGTCCCAAATAGGACATTGTACTCCAGATGCAGTTTCAGGTATACTCTTGATTTGGGAATCCAAATCTGGATTCCCAAATCCAGTGAAATTCCATTTCACTCTGGTGTGATGGTCAAGTACTAGAAGAGAAATCTTCCTCCACATACTTCAGAAGTCTCCTGCACTGTGTGCTAGAATGGCTGTCCTTTAACCTCCAGGAGAGTTCTTTATAAAACTCATTTACAGCTTTGAAGCTGAAGTAAAATCTGAAATCAAGAACAAGTTGGCAGTTGTCAGTGCTGGGATAGATTTACTTCTGCATATTTTCTTTGTATTCCATTAATGAGGACATCCTGATGAGTTTTTCTGACAGATCTTAATGACTGAGTGCTTGATTTAAAGAATTATTGGGCACTAACTGCACTCAGGAAGTGAAGCATGACAGAGTAACTTATGAGGAAGCTGGTGGACAGAGTAGCTTGCTTCTTTTGAAGTAATAACTCTTATAGTGATTTATGTGACATCAGTCAACCAAATATCATTGAAAAATTTACAGAAATCTTATGAGAACTTAATGCTGAGATTGAGCTGGCCCTTGAGTTCACCTAGGACCAAGAATGCCTATAGAAGCAGGGATTTCAGTTTGTAATATGTCAGCAGCCATGTTTTCCATTGTAATGGACAAGAGTTCACACAGAATACTGAATATACATAAAGTAATGAAAATATCATACTGAAAATGCCATTGGGACTGAGATTGGAATGGTCAACCACGTGCTAGGAATGTCACAGTGCACAAAAAGGCAAAAGACAAGAGAAATGTATGCTTTTTTGGAAGAGTGCATCGAAATTGACCCTCACAGAATGTGAGGCTGGGTTAATTAGTTGCATGAAATCTGGTGTAAGCTCTGATTGCAGTCTGCAGTCTCATTATTTTCAGGGAGTGATTTATCTTTCTTTCAAACGTATGTACAGGATTGGCTAAACAGCCCTTCTTCCTTCCTTTCCCCATCTCAGAGCAAGAACGGAGATTTAATCTGGTGTGCTAATTCATGTGTCCATCAAATTTTGCAGAAAGCAGGAGTTTAATTTTTTTCCCTTACATACCCCATGATAATTTTGTGGAAGTATGTTAGACTGCAAGAAGTTCCCCCAGTGTTAAATGGGAATCTGGGCAGGAATTGTTTTTTTCTAAGGCTAAACTTGACTGAGTGCTTGGGAAAGTGAGTTAGTGTAATTCAAGAAACACTGGAAGGGCTTAGGGCAGATTTCCCTTCTGTTAAACTTCCCTTCTTTGCCTGTTTCAGATCAGCTGAACAATAGTTCCATTAATGTAACTGTAGGTATGAAACAGAAATGGCTTCTGTTCACTTTTGTTTCCCCTAATAATCATACTCATTTGAATGGATTGGTTGAATAACCAAACAATTCTGATGTTACTTTTACAATTCAATCTTCAATTTTCTTCATACCCATTCTTCTTAGATCACTCAGAAGGAAGAATTAAGGAACTATTTTTTTTGCCTGGACAGATTTACCATGGTGCTTTGTTTTTTTGTGGTTGTTTATACATGACTTGGAATTCACACCCAATCTCGAGAATACTCTCAACCAAAGTCAGAAACTGTTCATATTCTCTTAGTTGAGAACAAATAAGATAAAAGCTATTTCACTTCAAACTAATTTTTTTTTCCTACTTTGCAACACTGAAATTTTGCCCCATTTGTCTTTTTTTCCCATGTTTTCCTTTTTTTTTCTTGAATTCTACTTTCCTTATTTTATGACATCCTGAGACGATGTCACCTCTCCTCCCCTCTGCCCTGACCACTTAAAATACAAAACAAACAAAAAAATTTTGCAATTAAAAAAAAAAAAAACAAAAACAAACACTTTGATTCTATAAGACACTTTATTCAAAATCCCATTTTACAGTGGCTCCAAAGGGACAGGGGCTAATACTGGGTGGATAACAGGTGTGTCTGCCTCTCCTCCTTTGGATAAAAATGGGAAAAACATTTCTGTAGGTTCCTTTCCAAGACTTATAGAGATTTTTACCATGATGGTCATCTGATGAGTTTCATAAAAGTTTATTCGTGCTTCCTCCAAGTCCAGAAGCACACCAATCACTGAGTCATTCATCTCCTCCTTCTCAAGACTGATGTCTCCCTTGATAGAGAAAATCTCTCCCTTGGATCTCTGCAGAGCCCAGTAGTCCTCCCCAGCAAGTGTCCCTTGCTCTTCTTGTTTCCCTTTCTGCCTTATGACCCCCAGCATCCAGTCCTGCTGCTGGCCCACCTCCACTTCCCAGTAGTGTTTCCCAGATGCAAACCCTTCCTTTGCCACCAGGATGGGGACTGTGGAGGGGCTGCTCAGGTCAGCAGGTTCACATGCATTGTCCTCAACATCTGGAGCTCTTGGCACTTGGATCTCGAGGAGCTGGCATTCAGGATTCACAGTAATGGGAACTGGAGGGGAAAATGAAAATGATGCAGCGACAACAGTGCTTCAGGGACCTCTATCTTCAGGGTGAGATGGGTTGAAGCATTTGAGGATCTGAGAAGCCCTGGCATGATTTGACAAGGAATTGAAACATTTCCCCATAACAGGGCAGGAATCAATCACATATGAACTAACAGGACCTTGGAGTTGTCATAGCCATAGTACTCTTGTGGGCAATTCCAGGTGATTCCCTCCCTCTCCATACACTTTAAAATCAAATAATACAATAGCCACATCCAAGCCTCGTTCCCTTCTAACCAAGCCAGGTGAAGGTTTACTCCTCTGACTCCAGCTCAGTTGTTCAATTTCTAAGATCACAGCACTCTCATTTCATGGTAACTTGGTCAGAGAATTTTTGCACTCTCCTTCCTTTCAGTTTTACCTGCATGGCTCTGGGCTTCCCAGAAATCTGCAGAAAGGAGAGAGGTGATAGGGTTTTATTATTCCATTAGGCAATTGCAGACTTCTGAAACTAACGTACTGAAAAAATTACCCCCATGCAATTCTTGTCACCTCTGATTCTCTATCAGTTTTGGCTTTGCTCCTCTTAACTCCACAATTCTTCTCCTTGTTATCATTTTTAATGACTTACCCAGCTCAGCTTTCAGTTTACCTGCAAGGGAAAAATATTTCAGTCAATAACACTTGCTTCTTTTTATGTTTTCATTACAGTTTTACAAAGCAGAGCAACCCTAGGGCATGAAATAGGGGAGAATTCTGGAAGCTGTAGTGGGGAACATTTTTATTCATGCTATTTAAATACCAGCATCAGTGCTCCAAAGGGAGGGACACAGAGCTTGTCCTCCAGACTCCATCAGCTCTGCATTTACACAGCATTACCTCAGAAATGTCTTGAAAAACCCTTTAGTAAAGCAGGTGGGGAACATCTGAAGGACAACTTAGATGGGATTATTCAAGGAGAATTCTAGTTTTATCTCTGGGCCTCTTTTTGCTCTCAGAAAGATGTGTTCTTGTACTTTAAATCTGATCTGGATGTCTGTGTGTCTTAACTGCTCTCATGACAAGGATGCCTGACTTTCTGAGAAGATAAGACAGGTCTGGATCACCTGGCTCCCAGTAGAAGGGTTCTACTTTGTGCTGAGAGGCCAGGTTATTTCTGTGGGCATTCTGGAAGCAGTTGAATCCAAAACAAGCTCCCTAATAGGCTCTGGATTTTCACAAAATCCTGAAATATACTCTTCAGAAGAGAGAAGGCCAAAAGTATATCAGAATAAATCTGATTCTGCCTAAAAGCCTAGTGGTGAGAGCCTTTCATAAAAAGAGAGTGGGGCAACATTTCTTGTCTGCTACTTCACCAGAAGAGTTTGGAACTGACCTTTTTTCTCTCCAGGAAATGCATTAGTGCCACAGTGATGAAGAGTGCTCCACCTACTTGTTTTCACGAGCTTGCACATTCAAGTCAGAGGGCTGTTCTAACTGACTAGGAGAAAGAGTTGCCTATCTTGCAGCACTCCCTGCTACCAAAACCTTGGCATGTCATTCCAGTGCAGTTTCTAACTGCAATGTGACCAATTTGACTGAAGCAGCTCTAAATATTTTTTCCTGACAAATGGTTCAGAGACTGAATAAAAGACTTACTGTCCCCTCAGCCTGCGGAGACAGGTGCAAAAAGATGAAATAAAGTGGAAAAAAAAGTGCATGTAGTATGAAGATAAGTTTATATATAGTATATATTTTATGAGGATTGCTCTGAAGGTAATGTCTGCTATTTTATTCTGTTGGCCGACCATGTCAGAGGCATGTGCTGGTGAGATGGCAATAGAAGTAGAACCTTCTTGCCAATAATTCATTACATTTTGTTGCCGTGTGACAGATGGCAGCAGAGGGGCACTCTGGCAAATTGGCATCTGACATGGAAATGCATATGAAGCAAAGGTGTGTAATTGAATTCCTCCATGAAGAAATAATTGCACCCTATTGACATTCACTGATGCTCGCTGAATGTTCATGGAGACCAAACAGTGTATGTGAGTACAGTGAGGTGGGGGGTGGTATATTTCAGCAGTAGTAACAGTGAGAGTGGATCACCTCTGTTAGTGCAGTTCTTCTCTAGGATAAAATCCATTAGAAATCAGTGGTATCTAAATCTTTATTGTGAAGTTAGGTCTGGAAATCTTGTGGCCAAGAAAAGGTAGTCTAGGCTAGTCATACAGTAAAGCAGCAGGACAGCAACCCTGGTGATAATTTTTTTAAGAAAAAAACAGAATCTTATAGGTGGATGTCTCACTGTATTTGTTCAATTCCACAATCCGGGATGGCACTGACAAACTCACCTAGAATTGTATTATTGTTTCTAAGCTAGACGGGATTGTAGGATATCTATAAAATGTGTTTTCTTACCAAAGCGGGCTTTGAGTTTGGATTTTTCTGAAAA
Source organism: Meleagris gallopavo (assembly GCF_905368555.1). NCBI lineage: Eukaryota > Metazoa > Chordata > Aves > Galliformes > Phasianidae > Meleagris > Meleagris gallopavo. The sequence goes on from NC_139437.1 coordinate 252,061, forward strand.
ATAAGAACATAAATAAGCGATACAAGAACTCGAGGAAAAAAAAAAAAAAGGAGAAAAAAACAACAAGAAGCATTTGTGAAAATAACATAATTGTTACATGCTTATTCTTTCCTTCTGATAATGGGCAGAGCATACACTCCAGTTGAAGGTAGAGAGGTGAATATCATCAATTTTCTGCCATCTAATCATCTCTATTAACATGACCAAGAAGTCATTTAAACTAAAACCAAGCTTATTAAATAAAGCAATTTATTCCATTGTGTCTGAACTGCATCCATCCTCAATTATTTAAGAAAATGAGATTTACCTCTTCGATTTGTGGCTTTCACTTGTTCTAATCAGTTCAGCAGATAGAATGAAAGAAAAAAAAACACACATAAACGGGGTAGTTATTAGATATAAACTTACTAAGTGGACTATTACATTTTATATGTATGGACTTTCCATAAAGCTTCACTGTTAAACTTGTGTAAATATTTTGGAAAAACACTCTTAATGTTATACTGCTGTACAACTAGGCACACATGCACACACACAAAATCTACAGTGCTTAGCCTTTCCTTATTGCCTTATTTCACATGAAAATAATCCAATTCATTTAAATCCTTTGTTCAAATTAAAGAGCACTATCAAGACTAGTAATCACATCTAAACCAATTGACAAACAAACAAACAAACAAAAAATCAGAAAATTCTCCAAATGGTCGCATCTTCAGTGCAAAGGCATAATATTTAATGAACAGCAAAAACATCTTACCTAGCATCAACTTCAGATGTTCATTTTCTAGAAAAGACAATACACAGACACCAATGTATCCTGTGACAGAATGGTTCAAAAATACAAATATGCAAACTGCAAAATCACATAGCATGGTGTCCTTGTGTGTCCTTGGAGCTTGGCTACTTTCACTGCACTGTCAACTGCTTTAAGCAGGTGTAAATCCAGAGGAAACCAAATAATTCACCCATGAGTGGATCACAATATTTTAACTGTATTGGGTGTAGGTAACTGATAAAACTTGAGCAAGGTGGAAAGACAACTTATTTGTACTGCTGGTACGTGGAACACCTCCCTACAAGGACAAACTGAGAGAGCTGGAGATGTGCAGCTTGGAGAAGAGAAGGCTCCAAGGAGAGATGAGAGTGGTATGTCAGTATCTAAAGGAGGCTATAAAAAAGAACAGACAGATTCTTTAGCATGGTCTGCTGTGACAGAACAGGGAAAAATCGTTTCAAACCTGAAGAGAAGAGAGATATTTAGACTGGATATAGGGAAGAAGTTTTTTATAGTAGATCTGTTGAAGCACTGGAACAACTTAACATCATCACAAATGCAAAGGGATTTTACCTTCTTCCATCTTTTTCTTCAATTTTACTAAAAAACAGAGAAAAGTAGATCATCATGTTGGCTACTCCTGTATACGCCGCTTATTCTGCAATAGTGAATTTTATGTGTCAACAGACATAAGTGGGGTTAAAAGTTAAATTTAGTTTAACCTAGTATATTTTCTGAGGCTCCCTGTTAGCCCTACCTTTCCAGACCAAGAGGTATATAATTTCTAATAGGGTTGTTACACACACACACAAAAGGGAAGATGTATGAAGAGCTGCTGAAGTCACTTCATTTGTTTAGAGTAGAGAAGAGGAGCCTGAGGGAAGACCTCATTACTGTTTATTTATTAAAGAATCTGAGGAATGCTTTTGATGCCTTCATTAACTCTTGCATGATTAGACAGGAATGATAGAAAATGTCAGTCAAATTCAGTCCACATATAGTAATGAGTAGGGCTTAATGAAAGCAGGAGCGGACTGCTTATAAAATACAGATGAAAAAAACTCATGCAAGATGTTGTTACACTGTGTGGTACAAAACTAAAGTGAAAAACTAAGACATTTGTCTACAGCTAGAATTGCTAAATAGTCCATAAATATTTCCTTTATTGAAATATAAATAACCCATACGCTTTACAAAGTGTCATATTCTTCATCTTCATCATCTCTTACCTGAATTAATTGTTTCCTTGCGGTTACCTGGTTAACAACAACAAAAAAGAACAAAAGAGTATTGAAGAGTAATACTGAGAGTGATCATTTCTCTGATTTATCTCTGGTGTCATGGGTAACTATCTGGAATTATGTCCCTAATGAATACAGAGAGGGTCTTAGACATGTAGTTTAGCTCATAGAGCTATTCTTGTCAGACCTAATGTTGTCTGAGGTAAGGACAAGCAGAAGTGTCTTACAACTTGTTCAGCCCATGTGCTTCCCCACTCTTTTATTGTTGTTCTATTTCCTGAATTCAGTTGTGAAATAATCACAGGTCATTTTGATTGTAAGCTTTTGTTACAATCATGAATTTCAATATGATACTTCTATACATTAATTGAAAGACTATATGAAGAAATACTTACTTTTTAGCTTAAAAAATACAGCACAAATTAGGACTGCGATAGCACATAAAATTGCCAGGTAGGCAACCAGCCATTTTGAAATGGAGGGGAAGAAAGTATCTGCAAAAATGAACAAAAGGTGTTGTATTATGTTAACGAGCTAAATAAAAAGACACTTGTAACTCAGGATGTAGTCAAGGAGATGGGGAGTTTGTATTTTTCTTTAATTTTCCTAATAATATTGCTGAAGAAGAGGAGATCTAGCACCCAGGCAGCAGTAATTCAGGGAGAGTCTTTCTGTGGATACCAAATTTGTAAGGTCAAAACAGAAATTTGAGATATAGAGAAAGCTTTGTGTAGTTCATAAATCTGAAAGAAAGAAGTATTCTCTCCTTTTTTCCCCACAAGTGTGTTGCATTTCATACTGAACTGACCACAAAGCAGGCGATTTAAAGAAGGAAGAAGTCATCAATGCTGAGCAAGAAGAAAACATTCACTCCTAATGTATTTGACAAAAGGAATATTCTGATTCATGCTGCAGAGTATGGTGCATAAACCTGGAAAAGCAATAGAATTTCAGACATTTCCTACTTTCTCTCTTTCTTTTTTATTGTTTCTTCCCAAGTCTCTCCACATTTAATTTTCTGGGATTTCTTCATTACATCCTGAAAGGGAGTTTACTTGCACACTTCTTCAAGAGCACTACCCTTCACTCTGGTTCCCATTCCAGACTGCACATTGGCTTTGTGGTAAGGAATTTCTTTTTGGGTTCCATCCCTGCAAGTCTTGCTTGAATCTACCTAATGCCTGTCTATTTACCCAACAAACAGAGATGTGTGAAGTGCTACAAAGCACAGGAAAACATAACATGGTCCACCCTACAATGATTTAAAAGTAAGATATGTATTAATAAGAGTGAAGGTTAAGAGCAAAGGTTAAAAACTGGAATAAAAATATTTGTGAGATATTGAAACAATCACATTAACTCTCCTGAACACTCTCTTCTACTTTTTGTTTTTGTTTTTGTTTTCAGCTATGCTCTGTGAAGCCCATCTGTGCAAATCTTATCAAATGTTCTGGTAGTGGTCCAGACAACAAAATCCTGTAGGATGTTCAGCTGTAACTAAGGAAATACGTCATTTTCAAATGTACATACAGTTGGATTTTTAATTCATTTTAATTCAGCTCCATCCATTGACATCTCTAAATGTGAACCAGGGAACACGAAGTTTTGTTAATATATGACTCTTTTTTGAAGGAGAAAATGATTCATTGGATATCACAGAGAATTTGTGTAATAAACTAGAAAAAAAGGTTGAAGAAGATTGCAGCTCTCGAGACCTTCTGTCCAACAGTGGTTCTGGGGCTATATTTTTGGGCCAGCTCATGACATAAAAATGGGACCCACACCGTTTTTCCTATCTTTTTAATCTTACAAGCAGGTGACTCTGCTCACTCACCTGAAATCAGGACTCGGGACTCACTCATGGTCTTTAGGAGATTGTTAACTATCCTGCAGGAGACTTCCATGTCAGACCCTGGTATTAGGTTCACAGAACTTAGGACACTGTACAGGCCTGAAGGCATCATCATCACTTTTGTGGTTGATAGTTCCTTCCTGATCTGTCCTTGGCCATCCAACCAAACCACTTCAGGTTTAGGAAACCACCCATCTGCATGGCAGGTGAGGCCAATGCCCTGTTTCCTGGGACTTCTCAGGAAAATGGAAGGCACACCACCTTTAGCTAAGGAGAAAACATACTCGTAAGTTTATATTCTTATAATGTTGCCAGTGGAATCTCCCAGTATTTGGTGAAAAATATAAAAACCTCATAAAATGAAGAAAATTTGTGAATTACAGGAAGCCTGTGAACAAGTAGTGCAATCTGTCCATGAAAACAGAACATATTAGAGTCTCAGGTTAGGTATTCCGAATAAAATTCATACTGACATGGTGGAAAAAAAACAAAACAACAACACATCATATTGTTTATATTCACAGACTTAGATGACTAAATTACAGTGTTAAATAGACGTTAAACATTTGTTTCCTCTAGAATTAACTATGAAAACATCTTCAGAAGAATCTGGCTGTAATTTTTAGAAGCCACTATGCCCATTCCCCACCTACAAACAGGAGGGCAATCAGCTCTTTGAAAGGAGAGATAACTGCAGCACAAGGGGAAATGGTTTTAAGTTGAGGGAGGGAAGATTTAAGTTGGATGTCAGGGGGAAGTTCTTTGCAGAGAAAGTGGTGAGGTGCTGGAACAGCTGCCCAGAGAGGTTGTGGATGCCCCATCTCTAGAGGTGTTCAAGGCCAGATTGAACACCTGGGCCCTGGGCAGCCTGGTCTGGTATTAAATGGGGAGGTTGGTGGCTCTGCATGTGGCAGGGGGGTTGGAAATTCATGATCCATCAAGACCGTTCCAACCCCCATTCTGCTATTCTGCGATTTAAGGAAAATTGGATCCAGTGTAGCAGAGAAAGAAAGGAAAAATGTGCTCAATTCTAAGCCAACCACATTAATAAAAGCTACCTCTGAAGATGGTAACTATCAATATACTGAAATAAAAATAGGAGCATTGTCCACTGCTTTGTTTTCCTGATATGGGCAAGGGAAGCAGTGAGGTACTGGGATGAAACAAATTCATTATACCTATTCCAATTGATATAATCATAGAGAGGGACTGGACAATAGGTTCAGTAATGGTTGATTGCAAAGTAGAAGCCTAGATTTAGCTGAATAATAAGAGCTTTCTAAACTTGCTGTCTAGGCTTCCATTGAACTTGAAAGGAGATTGTACTCCCAGGTCACATAAAGATGCTTGGTGTTTGGTATCTCAAGATAAATCTGTCCTCACATAGTCAGAGACAGGCATTTATTTAGAGAAAGCTAACACAAATCAAACATTTCTTCCATGAAGAAAATTTATCAATCAAATTACATTAAAATTACATTTCTCTCAGTCAGTGGTGGACATACATGTTTCTGTTCATCTCCATCTTTGAATGATGTGAGAGAAGGGCCACTAACCTGCTACTTGCAGTTCAATCAGCACGTCATGGTACTTATCATTGAAAGAGACCACACAAGTATACAATCCTTTGTCAGAACTTCTGATGTTCTTCAAGTGCAGAGACATGTTTCCAGTTTTAAATTCACTGTGGAAGAGTTCTGTTCTGCCTTGATATCTCTCATCTTGCTTTTCATTTTTATTTTTTCCATTGTATGTGCTCACTGTTATTTTTTCAGACTGTCCGTTAAATATCCACTGGACAGAGAATATCTCTGGAATGTTCTCTGCTACCACATAACAAGGCAAAATGACCCCTTCTCCAATGACTCCAGTGATGGAACTACTAGGAGGAGAGGTAATAAATTGACCTGTGGAGAGTAAAAATGGCAGCTGTTTTCATTTGTCCATATCATATTTTACTTGGCACTACATCAGTCAGTGAAATTGAACTAATATCACTATCAACAGAAGAGAAATCTAGAACAAAAGTAGAAAACAACATGGCAGAGTGCTTAGATGAACAATATTCCCATTCATCAATTTTCTGAAGATGAGCTTAAGAAAGTTCATGACCACTAAGTGATGGAAATTGAGAAATGATGAAAAAAAGATGAAAACTGACAAGTCTGTCAAAGATCCAACATAGGATGCAGGATCTATGAAACAGAAAAATGAAAGTGGGATTCAATTTTTCAGATGGTTATACCTAGTATCATTTAGAAAGTGATATCGTATCCATCTGATCTGCCACCTCCACGTCAATCATTTAATTGAATACCTTGTCAGTAGAGCTCTAGCTAATTGTTCCATTCATTCTACAGTCAACAGTGAGTTTGTTCACTGAACGCAGTAGAGTTTCTTGAACACTCACATTTCATGACCTGGGACATCAGGACTGCTAGAAGTGACTTTGGGATACATGCTGGGTGTGTGTAAAAACACAGATCACTGCCTGAATTGGTGACTAGCCCAGAGTAAGGTCTTGTGTTAGCTTGGGAACACAAGTAAAATGCCTCAGCCTGCACTTCAGTCCATCCCAGGATGGACACTGTACCAGCCATCCATCCCCAGTGATAAGAGCTTGCTAGTGATTGTACCAGGTGACTCACCCCAACAATATGAGTACCTCTCTGTTTAATAGATGAATATCAACTTTCTCCTGTGTACTTTCTTCAGGATCAATAAACATTATACAGAAGCACTGGCATTATTCCATTACATTGAATCTGTTCTCTTTTGGAGCATCAATGCTCAAGAAGAAAAGCCTGCAGTATGCAGAATTTGGGTAATTGAGTGGAATCCTATACATTGAGCTTGCATGTAGACCTCTACCTCTAGAGAGATAAACAGCTGAATCTCTGAGCTGAGCCCATAAGCTCAGGCATGACATGGTTGGCTACATCTAGAAGGCTAGAGCTGAATTCCACCCGGTTCCATTCCCTGATAGAAAATCTGTAAGTCCCCTACAGGCTGATGTTATCTTCCAGCCTTGACTACCTTAGCAGATATCAGATTGCACAAGGGGCGTTCTTGGTGTTTTTAGCATCTGAAGTTAACCAAATAAAAAAGAAATAAAATGCGTGTTCATTATTTATTACTTTTATCTGAACCTAGGCATAATTAAAATTAAATATATTTAAAATTGAACTATTTTACCTGTAATCAAGCATGATAAGTGTTGAAAAGCCAGTACATGAAAAGGTGTCAACCTCCAAGATGGGAAACCCAACATTATCCAGGTTTCTTAATCATCAACACGACCAAAAGTAAATCTTCCAGATGGAATTCCTGTGGGACTCCTTTAGTCTCTTCATGTGTTCAGTGTAAAATAACAGGCATAAGTGCACATGTAATATTATGAGGAAAAGTATGAACAAAGATTAAGACATCGTGTTGGATGCACTCAAAGACAATGACGTTTGCAGAGCATCCGTCTTCCTTAACACATCTCTCTATCAAATTTAACTACCTACTGTAAATCATTCAAAAGCAATACGATCTTTGTCTGCTCTGCTCAGTTGTGCATGCTTACTTTTGTCTTCCAGAAACTCTATTACCTTCCTTGGCAATATTTTCTTTCAGTGAGAAGTTAACATTATTTTATCTTTTGTTTGTAGCAAAAAGCTCTTTCTCTTCTTTCTCTCTTAATGAAAAACAAAACAAAATGGAACCACCTTCATGGATGAATTCCTAAGCAAAGTGTTACAATACCAATCTCCCTGTTGACTTCCATGAGCATTTTGAGGAGAAACTTGTGATTTAACGAAGGTAACTCTTTCCAACTTCCTGCAAAGAATTTGGTTTTCGAAGTCATTGCTGAACTAGTCCATACTCACAATGTACTCACAGTAAAGATTAAGTGGTGTCATGTCTTTAAATCTCACTAATTGGAGACAAAACATTTCCTGCTCTCCTCCACCTTTCTGTGTGGTTTTCTTTTTCTCACGTTTCCAGTAACTGATAAAAATCAAGTGCTATCGGAGGGGGACATCCCAACCCGAATAACAATGCAACTACAGCAAGCAGGTTCATGTCTGTCAGTGCATTCCATTAAATCTACAGCAATTAATTCCAGTATCATTGTAAATGCAGGGGTTTTTCTTTATGGTTTTAGAAAAAATATAATTTCTTACCTGAATAGAACGAACCTTAAGACTTCTGTAAGGGATATGGTAGTTATGAACCTTTGTCCTTATATCTTTATTACCAGGGAAACTTGTGATTGCATTTTTAACATCCAATAGGATACAGAGGCTTGACCAGACTGATTGGGAAAGATGTAAATGTCAAAATTCATGCTGAAAGACAAAAATAACATCTTGCCTCCCAGTCCGTTTCCATACACTAGGACAAACAAGGTAGAGATATTCCTCCTCAGTCCCCTGTGCAAATCAGCTCTCTCTTCAACCAGCATTTAGCCAGAAAGCACTGCAATAAAATTTACAAGTGTGTAATGAACAGGTTATTAGGTGTATCGTTATTAGTATAAAAAGTACTAATGTGTTTTTCCTATCACATACTTGAACATTGCTCTCTTTTTGCTGACATGCCTACATCTTGGAAGTATGTTTCTCATGTAATACTTTTTATGTTCCATTCAAGATCTGAAAACAATCACATTTGAAGTTTACTCATTTTTGGACTTCGGTGCTTCTGATTTTGCTGGGTTTTTTTCTTTTTTTTTTTTTTCTTTTTTCTTTTTTCTTCTGTTTGTTTGTTTGTTTTCATTTATTCATTTATTTATTCCTTAAGCAAAAGTATGGCTGTGGAAGTCAGGATTCTGAACATAAAGTGTGCCAGTCTCCTTCATCTTTCTGGCTTTTTTAAGTTACTTTGGTCATTTTTAACCAAATTAGATCTAGCAGTAGAGTTTTTCAGAAACACAAAATTTCTGTAAGGTCTGAGTTGTTCTCAGGGAAGGTCAAGGATTTCTGCTATCACAAAGGAATTAAGGAGGCTAGGGCTACAATCAGGATTTGAATAAAGCTGGTGCAATTAAATCACTGCATTTCTAGCTTACTTCAATTTCCTACCTGGTCTCTGACTTCTATATTCATATATCTGATTACAAATCATTTTAAAGGATAATGGACTTAGGCAACTACTGATTCTGGTTTCTCTGTCTCCTGTTGATGCTGTTTTTCATTTTAATGTAGTAATTGTCAGGAAGTCACAATAGCATATGAATTGTTCTGCAAAGGTATGAAAGTGGTTGAAACATAAACCCGTTGCTGCACGTTGGACCTAGGTGTGTAGGAAAATCAAACCTTCAGGTATCTCCTGCAATCCTTTGGACCAAAGGGCAATAATTTCCTAGGGGCGAAGTTCAGTCTTTCATATTTGTCAACTTCAGTGAGCAAACCATTGAAGTCTACTATCTGTATAAGTAGGGAAAATGGAAGTACTTGTGTTCAGGGAATACAAGACAACTGCAAGGTGACAAAGATTCCTCAGTTCTGCAATATGAGCTGTATTTAAAGTGGATCATTTGGTTCTTGCCATTCAGGTAAGGGATGAAAATCTGGCTGAAACAATGCTGTGCACTCACAGATGTGAGGTTTGCATGGGTATCGAGGTGGCTGTTTGCTCTCTACATTCTCCAGGGAATGGTTTCAGCCCTGGATTAAAATGGCTTCTTTCTTGGCTGGATGAGTGGGAGTACGTTTTGGACTTCCGTGTGTGGCATTTTAAACAATTTGCTAAAGGTTGTTTAAGGTCCTTTCTTTGTAACACTTTAAAGATGAACACAATATTCTTTCTTAAGAATGGACGAGGCATAACTCTGATCTATGATTATAGTTCTACATCAAAAGCTACCAGCTAGCAGAGACTTTATTAAAGTCTCTGAAATGCTCATTTATTTGCTGAGTTGCTTGAAAGAGAGTTTCCTGAAACTTTTCTTATGATTGGGCATGTGCTGAGGTCTGAAATATGCTGATTCTGAAATATATTCCCACATATGAGAGAAATTTAATATGCTTTTTGTGCTAGAAGTATAGACTTGGATGGTGTATTTCTGGTAGGCATACACAAATATGATTTATTATAGATAGCATTACCTAGATCATCTTAGTTAATGAAGTTTAAAAAATCTTAGCTGATTCTTTTTTCAGAAACTGAATGGTACAATTCAGCGATGCATTCTTTTTCATTTTCATTTCTTTTTCCTTTTTCTTTCTCTCTTTCTTTTTCTTATTCTCTTTTCTTTTTCTTTTTTCTTTTTTTTTTACTTTTTCTTTTTCTTTTTCTTCTTCTTCTTCTTTTTCTTCTTCTTTTTCTTTTTCTTCTTCTTTTTCGTCTTCTTTTTCTTCTTTTTCCTCTTCTTTTTCCTCTTTTTTTTTCTTCTTTTTCTTCTTCTTTTTCCTTTTCCTTAACTTTTTCCATAACTTTTTTCTTTTCGTTTTCCTTTTTTTTTGTTTATAAGAGTTTTTATTTATTCTGTCTTCATCTGCAAAAAATGACTAGAATTTTCCTAAACATGAAGGGTCTTTTATACCCTTCAGGGCCAGGTCTGTAAAACAGCCTTCAGATCCATCCTCATGGATCTTTCTAAGTCTTTCAGAAATACCTCTCTCGGTCTCTGCAGGACAAGTGGAAGTCTTAGAATCTTAACATAAGTCATAGATTTCCATTCTAAACAACATACTCATTCCTTTTCCTTATTTTTCTTCCATGGAACATAGGCATTTTTAAAGGGTTTATCCTTGTGTCACTCCATTCACTCTGATATCAATATAAACATATGCCTTTCATTCTCAGTTCAGTCTTCTAATTTTCTGTTCCATACTTGGAAAGATTACAGGCATGTGGTAAGATTTGTCCTTGGTTACTGAAGACATCCAAACCTGCGTGGTGATGGCTTCCAGATTTCAGCACGCCATGATTCTTCACATTATACTTTTCCTTCAGATCGTTCATTTGATCAAAGGTAAGTCTGGGTTTTGTTTTAATCCTAATTTGATTTAAATGGTGCTATAAATTCCAGAGCTGCTGGATTGATCCAGAACTTGGAAAAAAAATATATATATAGATAAAAGGAAAAGACTCAATAGCCCTCTGTGCTTCCATATAGGATTATATGCATAGATTTACTGTCAGTGCAGCACACATCACTGCTGATCTTCCGGGCTGTAAGTGCATCCTACTGGATTCTCATCCAGAACTCCTGAGTCCTTGACAGGGCTGCATTCTCTATGTTCTTTTCCCGGTCTGTATTTATATCTGAGATTGTTCCATTCCAAGAGCAACACCTAGTCTTTTTGAATCTTATTAGCTTCTCATGGGCTCATTTCTCAAACCGGCTGGGGTCCTTTTGGATGGCTTTGTTTCCTTTTTTATATCAACCACACTTCTCAGTTTAGTTTCATCTGAAAACTTGCTGAAGGTTCACTCTATCCATGTTATTTATAATGATATTTAATTGTACCAGTCCCAAGATGGACCCTTGGAAGACACCACTCATCACTGGCCTCCTCCTGGATATAGAGCTGTTGACTACCCCCTGGCTACAACCATCCAAACAATTCCTGACCCAGTAAATAATCTAAGCCCATATATCTACAATCCAGAGATAAGAAACTGTGCTGGTATGTGCTCACGAGAGCCTAGGAAGGTGCAGTCCGATTACAGTAATGGGATTTCTTCCTCTCCATTTGTCTGATCACATTGGTCTCTTATTTCACAGTAGGAAATTATTGAAGTAACTCCTGAGATAACTAACTCCTGAGATAACATCCTGATCCACAGCATTTTATGATACACTGATATTATCAGAACAGAAGAGCTACAATTACAAATCTGACATTACTGTTTTCCATACAAAGTGCTAAGGAGAACATCTGTGACAGCTAAGATTTACATCTATCTCTTTTTGCAGGCCAGTTTAAAATTGTATCTCCTAACAATCCTGTAGTTGGAGTCATTGGAAAAGGAGTCACCCTGCCCTGCCAACTGGAAGCTAAGACAATCTCTGAAAGACTTTCTGTTCAGTGGATATTTACTGGAAAATCCCCAAACATTGACATGACTAGCTATGATGGAAAAAACACACTAAATCCAGTCAGGGAGGATAAGGCTTACCAGGGACGCACAGATTTCTTTCGGACTGAAATTAGTAATGGAAATGTATCCCTTCACCTGAAAAATGTCATGGTCTCTGATAAAGGAAAGTACATTTGCAGTGCCTTTTTGGAGAACTGGTATGATGAAGTGATGATTGACCTGGATGTGGCAGGTGAGTGGAATGTCAAGAGTCTTTTACTTCTCACTCAGTTCATTTGTATACCATTGGTAAGGACAATGGGGCACTGTTAGCCATGTGGAAGACCAGCCTCCACTCTGGTAGGCCACCTTTGTTTCCATCTGGACTCTAACAATATCTTTTTCACATTGTCTTGAAAATGCTTAAAGGGAGCAGAGCTGAATGCCACAATAAAGCAGGCCTATTTATGTAGAAGTGAGGCAACTATAGGCTAACTGAGAGGATATTGTGTATTTTTGTTGCTCAATCTTACTCATCACTTTTCTTGTCCAGTATTTCAACTGTAGTCTCTTAGCAGTGTCATCCAAATCTATTTCAGCAGAAAATTTTTTGCTAGTCAATACAATGTTGCAATTACTCTTTTTCATTTTTATTTCAAATTATTTATGAAGATATCAAAAATGTCTGGAAAAAAAATTCTTTATCAGTACAATAAGAGACATGCTGCATACAAGCATCTGTATTTGTTCAACTTAGATAATGTGTTTATGGACAAATCTGAGGAAGATCTTTCCAACATGGGCTGCTCAGTCAGAGAATATTTCATTCCCTGTATTTTCTTTCCTCTTCTATAGCTCAAAGTGATGAGTCTGAAGTTTTCCTGGAGGGCCATGTTGGACAGGGTGTTGGCCTCACCTGCAAGTCACACGGATGGTTTCCACAGCCTGAGGTAATTTGGCTGGACAGCAAAGGACAGATACGGAAGGAGAAAGTGGTCACACAAAACCTGCAGACTTCTTCGGGCCTTTTTGATGTTGTCAGTTCCATGACCCTAGAACCAGGATCGGACATGGAAGTCTCCTGCAGAATAGTCAATGATGTCCTCAACACAGCATGTGAATCCCGAGTCCTGGTTTCAGGTAAGCGACCTCCAGGGCTGATATTTGAGAGAACCAGTTTGCAGGCTGCTGTCCTACATCTCTCCATTTTTCCCAGAGAGATTCTGGATATCCAGCAAATACTTAAGAAGCTAGTGATGAGATGGATAACATGGATGGATAAGTAAAATTTCCTATCATTAATAAACTTCAGGATTCATCTTATCAAGAAATCTTAGTCAATTCTCATTTATCATCGCCTGAGAACACTTAAACAATTTGGAAAGGGAATGATTTAAACATGCCTGTATGTAATGATGAATGTCAGCTCTCATCCTCTTTCTCTCCCTGACATCAGCAAGATGACTGCACATCAGCAAGTGCCACCCTCCCATTTGGATCTTAATTTCAAAAGTAAAGCACAGGAATCCTTTTTTTCCTTCTTAAATACCACTGTAGATGATTCTTCTTTACCAAAAATTCCATCTAAAAGGACAATAATTAAAATAATGTCCTCAGATGGATCACTCAACACATATTGCTTACATAAAGATGGCATCTCCAACAGATCTCTGTCAATTTCTCTATCCGGCAAAGCAACAGGAGAATGGGAGGGCAGCTATAACTGCCACAGATGGCAAAAAGAGTCCAAAAGTGAAACATTGCAGCAAAAATCATAGCATTAATTTCATATGTCTTAGACACTGGACATGCCCTAGACTCTTTCACAAACGTTAATTGAAAGGAACACTGTTTATATTTTACAGATGTCTTTTTTCCATCCACTTCACCTTGGATGACCGCCTTCCTTGTAGTTACATTTTTTGATGTGGCTGTTATTGCTGCTATAGGCTATAAGCTGAAGAGTAAGTATTTCTACCTACATCAGCTGATATGGATGTTTCAACCACAATGCAAAATACAGTTACTGAACAATGAAGAGGCATTTCAACAGCAGTATGAGAAAGAAACAAACAGGAATGAGATGGAGAGAGGAAAAGAAGTGATAGATGTGTGAGATGGTATGTTTGTGGATGCATAAAACTTTGTTAAAAAGGAGGTAATTTGTGGGATACAATTTTAAGTGATCACAAGTGACAGGTAGGCACTGAATACATGGCTCATCTTTAGAACAGTGGATTTTTGAAAGAAAACTCATACTGAAATTATTCTATGATGATTTAAATGGACTCTTTTTCTTGGGGAAATAATTAAAATTCTTCTTCCTTTTCCAGTTAGTTATACGAGAAGACAAAAAGGTGAGTAACGAAGTACCGCCACTGCTGCTTCAGCAGCGAGTTTTACTTCCACCACTCACAGGCAGATCTATTCATCAACACAGATAAACTCTTCTCTCTAATGTCACAATAAAACCAACAGTTTCTGTAGCTCCAGAGGCAACAGCAAACTGTGTTCGTTCAACAGAAACAAGAGTTAGTTGCATACTGATGTGGCAACATCAAATAATGAATCCAGTATGAAGATGTATTATTAATCAGCCTGCCTTCTTGTGTAAGGAAGTTCCCCCTGCCCATAATATTTCTCCAGATAGGAGGTAATAGCAGGGCTTCTTTGGCGAATGTCTGACAATATTCCTGTTCCAGTAGTTTCTATTTCTTCAGATATTTCTAGGATGCTCTGCTACTGAAATACTCACTTGTTAAAATGACAGTTCTTCTGCACAACTCCTGGTTCAACTTGCTTTGAGCATTTCAGATTCTCCTAGTCATGTTTATTGTTTTGTGATGGTGAATTTTTAAGTGAATAATTAACGTTACAATTTTTGTTGTCTGTTGTTTTATTCTTAGAAACAACGATGGACGAGCTCAAAAAGGGTAAATACTCCTTGTCTTCTACTATTAGGTGTGATCAGAGGGAGAATCGATGTGAACTACATGAGACACATATGACTGGGGAGAAAAGCTTGTGGGGGGAAGGGTGTGTGGATTTCCTACTTGAAATCTAAAGGACAAGTAAGGCAACTAAATGAGACAAAGACATTCATCTGGTAGGTGAGTGTGTGAACATCATTTCATCCCTCTTACTGGTTGTGAAGTTGTGTGTTGAGTTACCAGGTTGTCATTTGGCTTCTTAATTCCCCATGCATCATATCCTTTTCCTCACTGAGTAGACTGGTCTAATCACAGTTGATCCTAAGTTAAAATGTTATGCAAGATATAGTATTAAAAATCAAAGAGCAGTATTATTATTAGGATTTGATACTGAAACGGATGCAATAATAATCATATGTCATTTCTTTCAGACAAAGGCACTTTGGAGATAGAATTAGGTAAGAACATGGTTTTGATGATACTTCTGGTATTTCTAGTAAGCAAGTTATTTACATCCTCAAAAGAGCAAATGAGATGTATAACATTTTTATATGAAGATCTTTCAGATGTGACTGTTCTATTTATCAAATGGTGCATGATTTTAATTGCAAAGATTCGAAATATATGTAAGATCCATTTTCCATGAATATTTTGAAGCTTTCATTATTGAGGGCAATGACATAATTCTAAAGCGTATCTGATCATCTTTTGAACATCTAAATACAACTAGCTATCCAGGTTGGTAATGCTTGCTCTTCATTTATTTTTTTTTTTTCCCTACAATATTTGTTGCATATTGACCAACTCAGAGACTCAAGGGAAGACATTTGATGCAGGTAAATAAATATTGCCGTCTAGATAGTTTTGATACAAACTGATATGTAAATGAGAAAGAACTGCAGCTATTTCATTAAAAATCATGACAGATTATTCCTATTTATACAGTTATTACTTCCTTTAAATTGTAGTCTTTCATTTTCAATCACTGCTAAGATTATTATATAGCATGGCTGTGTTTCTAAGAGTCTTGAGATGCTTTTCTTCCTCTCTGTAAGTCCTTGGCATTGAGTATTGTGGGCCGTATAAGAGGTTGTTGAATCTCTAACTTACTCCTCCTGTACTTTCTCACTTCTTGGACAGATCATTAAAACATGATTGACAATATTTGCAAAGAAAAATTTGAAGGACACATCATTTCACTACTTTCACAATGTCAGAATTATTTTTATCATATCTCACCTCCAAATTATTATTTCCTTGAGATTTCTTTTCACTTATTAAAGCTGTTATGTTGCAGGATACTCTGGAACAAAATGTAAACTTGGTAAGAGAACATCTTCTTTAATTTTATTCTTGTGATTTTCACCTTACAAAAAAGCCTCCAAAATTCAAACTGCACAAATTCAACATGTCCTAGTATTTGTGCAGTTTGGTATTCTATGTTCTGGGTTTGTCCAGAGATGAAAAGCAAAACTGAGAAGACTCTCATAAAATGATTACTGGTATTAATAACTAGAATATCCTTTCAACAAAATATGTTTTAATAATTATAATATCTTCTTCTTTCAGATGCACTAGAAGCTGAGTTGGGTAAGAAGTTTAAAAGTTTTTTTTTTTCTTGGAATATGTACTGCTGCTTTAGGTAAAGTCAGGCCTTGGGCAGAATCTCAGTGATGGCAATAACTGCACATCAGAAGGAAACAGAGAACAGGATGACAAGTACCTAACCACACATCAGATTCACAAAGCCCTTCTATTTCCCTTCTGCAGATTTCTGGAGAGCTCGGGACAAGGCAGGTAAGCAGACAGGAGAAAATGGTTTACTTCTCTGTCCAAGTTCTCCTGAAATGACAATGCCATGATATTAGAGATAGGACTATTAGAGATAGCTGATAGAATAGAATAGAGATACTATTAGAGATAGCTGAGCTGGAGTCACAAGAATAAGCCACCCTTAACTTGGCTAAAACAAAATGAGGCTTGGATGTGACTATTGGAAATACTGAGAAAAGGAGTTGCAGAACTGTGTTGTTGTAAGGTACAGATCCTTGAGAGAATGGATGGAGAAATGGAGAAGTGAAAGAAACCGTGTGAAGTGTGTCAAGAGTGAGAGAATCACCTGGATTTGCCCGCAAGAGTCTTCATGTCTATGACAGCTCCAAGGGACCTACATGTGGGTTCCTACATGTTTGTTGCTTGCCTTCTTTGGGGGAAATGTCAAAAACTTTGTTGAATCAAGCCAGGATTACTGAAACCCTGAAATAATTCAACCAATCTTCCCCTGAATATAGAGGTCCCAGAGGCTCACCGGATTGTTCTTGTTTTCCCTCCAGTTCCCACTACTGCAAATGATGAATGCTGACTCCTCAATATCCAAGTGTCAGGTACTCCAGATGTTGAGGACAATGCATGTGAACCTGCTGGCTTGAGCAGCCCCTTCACAGTCCCATCCTGGTGGGGAAGGAGGGGTTTGCAGCTGGAAAATAATTCTGGCAAGTCATTATCGTTTCCAGATTACTTGGATATTCTTTCTGGTCTTTGACTTGTTTATTCATACTTTTAATTAAAACCATTCAACTGTGTAATGGACTCAGACAACCTCCTTTTGCATTAAGAGGTAGTTGTTCAAGTTTGTGCTGTAAGTCCAGTCATGTCTGAATGGACTCACATGGCCACCCTTAAGGAGTCTTGTTCTATTCCATGAGAACTCTCATGGCTGGTGTAATTAATCATGCTGTTTATTTCAGCAACAGATCACAGATTCATTTGGATCACCAGTGATAATTACAATGATTACAGTGTCAGCAGCACATGTGCAGGAACCAAGAATGTGAAAGGAAAAAAAAAAAAAAAGAGAGAGAGAGAATAACTCTATAGGGAATTCTAAGTTTCATAGGGGAGTACTCTGTACAGCCAAGTGCTGTCTCACCTAGATGCATCCCTAAAGGAGAGAGAGGGGATTGGAAAGATTCTGCCTGTTGAATGAACCCCGAAGCCAGCAATGTCCTAAGTTGTCTACAATGGCATTTTGTCTGAATTCCTTCTCTTTTAGGACATTTTTATAGGATTTTCTTCCCTTTCATGTATCAAAAGAAAAGTACACGTTAATTTAAGAACAAATAGATTATTTTACCAGAAGGACTTCACGTGTGTTTGTTCTAAAATTTTCCAGTTTAGCTTTGCTTGGTATGTGAACAGGCTTGTTTTGCATGATCCTTGCTTCACTGAAGCCACAACGACCATTTTTTATCTTTGTAGTATGTACTGCGAGCTCCCTTGTATCCACCAGGTGTTTCATATAAATTGTTTTGAGTTACAGTGTAGCAAGATAAAAAGTTGTTCGTTACGGCATAACAGACTGGAAATTTGCCAAATGGGGGAAAAAAGCTGAAAGTAGTCCAAAAGTCACCTTGAAGAAGCTTAAGCTGAAATAAAGAAGTAGATGGTCATACAGATGCACCACATATGCCCAAAGGGACATCAGCATACATTAAAGAGCTCTTGAAAAAAATAAGGAATACATACATAATTTCTGGGAAAAATGTTGCATATGGATGTCTTTACTGTTTAAATGTTAAACCTGAACTCCAAGAGTTTCAAGCATGCTTTATTTGCCTAATTGCCCAGTATGTCGTGAATTAAAAGGAATGCTTGCTTTCTAACACTACATTTTAGTTAGATTGTTTTCTTCCCAGTCTTTCTGACGGCACTTTCAGGTACCTTATTGTCTCTTTGTGCCTTCACTGTTGCATCCTGCCCATAAAGAGTGAGAAGGGCCGACCAGATTCACAAATACCAGCAGACATCATGGTCTTGAACTGACAAACAGCAATGAAGATCACAGAGAAAATGATGACCTGAGGCCTCTTTCAGGCATTCCTTTATGCATGCTAGATTTGCAGGTGCACCATCTCAATGTTGTAATCAAATAAGTCTGCACTATCAGGTTTCTCAAAAATGACTCATCATCCGTATCTTTGTTGTGATTGATTAAATGGAAAGCTGCTGGCTCAGGGGGACAACCCTGCAGGCTACCAGTTCCATGGTACCATCAAATTCCCATCTCTACATGTTTAGAGTTTGGGTAAGTGGTTTCCACTCCACAATTGTAACACTTACAATCAGCACATCACATTCTCCTGGTGTTTGTAACATCGAAAGTTGCCAGTTTATGTTGTTTAGAACAGACTTCCTGCATATTCACCTCATTCCACCATGGAAGTTTTCTCCTGTCTGTACCTTCTCTTAAGAGAAGAGTGACTGTAGTCGCTCAATCTTCATAACATTTAGAAGCAACTGGGGATGTCAAACGCAGTCTTACGAAGATCACCACTCAAGAGGTTCTTGGACTGCTCATTTTTTATAGAGTAAGATGATTGGATCATAGTTATTGCAGCACCCAAGCTGCAGAAAGCAAAGATAAGAACTGAAAGACGTTCTCCCTGCTGTAAGTGAAGGTCAGGTTTGAGGCCATCAAAAGGACCAGAAGGTGCACAAGTTCAATGAACCAGAAGAGGTCCGTGGGCATTGAGTACTGGTGGGTGAAGTTGTCAAGTCACTATCTACATTATTTGAAAGGTCATGGCAGTCTGGTGAAGTTCTCACTGACTAGAAAAGGGGAAACATAACATCTATTTTCTGGAAAGAAAAAAAAAAAGATCCATGGAACAGCAGGCCAGTCAGCCTCATCTCTGTGCTTGGAAAGATCATGGAACAGATGCTCCTGACGGCCCTAGTAAAGCACATGGGAAATATAGGTGAAGTAATTGGTAGCAACCAGCATGGCTTCACCAAGGGTAAGTCATGCCTGACAAACATAGTGGCCTTTTGTGATGGAGTTACAGCATCAGTGGATAAAAGAAGGGCAACAGGCATCATCTACCTGTACTTGTGTAAAGCGTTTGACACTGTCCCACATGACATCCTGGTTGCAGATGATGGTGAGCTGAGTGGTGCAGCTGACATGGTAGAGGGAAAGGATGCCATCCAGAGGGACCTGGGCAGGATGAAGAGGTGAGCCCATGTCAACCTCATAAAGCACAACAAGGTCAAATACAAGGTCCTGCACCTACTTTGGGGCAATCCCAAGCACAGATACAGACTGGGAGGAGAATGACTTGAGAGCAGCCATGAGGAGAAGGTTTTGGGGATGTCACATGAGACAGCAATGTGCACTTTCAGTCCAGAAGGCGCACTTTATCCTGGGTTACACCAAGAGAAGCTTGGGTGACCCAGCATGTAGAGGGAGGTGATTCTGTCCTCTACTCTGCTCTCATGAGAGCACACTGTCACACTCCCTCAGTCTGGTTTCTCTGTCCCTCCTTGATGGGGATTTCTGCTTAATGTACTAATTATCAGGAAGTCACACAAAAATATGAGCCTGTGAAGTGGGCTCACGTGAACTTTATGAGATTCAACAAGACCAAATGCAAGGTGTTGCAACCTGCTCAAGGCCAGCAGTGTGTACAGACTGGGCAAAGAACTCACTGAGAGCAGCCCTGCACAGAGGCAGCAAAGGAAAGTTTGGATGGGCCCTGGGCAACCTGATCCAGTTTCTGATCTGGTGGGATGCAAAACTGCCCACAGCTGGGGAGTTGGATCTCAGTGAGCCTTAAGGCCCCTTCCAACCTAAGACACGTTTCAGTCAGATGTAATGCACGTGTGAGGAAGTGCTTGAAACAGAAACCTGTTGATGCACTTTGGATCTAGGTGTGTAGGGAAATCAAACCTTCAGGTACCTCCTTCAATCCATTGGACCAAAGGGCAGTAATTTGCTATGGGTGAAAAATTCAGTCTTTCGTATTTCACAACTTCAGTGAGCAAATTGATGAAGTCTACACCCTATGCAGCTACAGAAAATGGAAGCATTTGTGTTCAGGGACAGCATGAGAACAGCAAAGTGACAAAGACTCCTCAGTTCTGCAACACACACTGAATTTAAAATGGATCATTTGGATCTTGGTATCCAGGTAAGGAATGAAAGTCTGGCTGAATCAGTGTGGTGCATGAGGATCAGGGCAGCTGTTTGCTCTTTATATTTTCCAGGGAATTATTTCAACTCTGGATTAAAATGGCTTCTTTCTTGGCTGGATCAATGGGAATGCATTTTGTCTTCCATATGTGACATTTTAAAAAATGTGTTAAAAGTTGTCTAAGGTCCTTTCTTTCTACTGCCTTAATGTAAATATTAAAACAGTCTGCTTCTTAAGAATGGATGAGGCATAAATCTAATCTGTGATGACAGTTCTACATCAGAAGCTATCAGTTAGCAAACTTTATTAAGGTCTGTAAAATGCTCATTTATTTGCTGATTTTGAAAAGAGAGCTTGAAAGAGAGTTTCCCAAAACTCTTCTTATGATTGGGGTTGTGTTGAGGTCTGAAATATGCTGATTCTGAAATATATTTTCACATATGAGAGAAATTTACTTTGCTCTTAGTGTGTCAGAATATAGACTTTCCATTTTCCGTTTTCTTTTTGCATTTTCTTTTTTCTTTTCCTTTTTCTTTCCCTTTTTCTTTCCCTTTTTCTTTACTTTACTTATCTTTAATAAGGAGAGATGTATGAAGTTTTAGCTGCATTTTTCCTTTCAATCCTTTCTTCTTTTCTTCAGTCAAGATCTTGGTAAAGCTAAATCTACTGTCAAGTGAATAATTAGTACGTCAATAGAAAGAGGAATGTATGAATGCAGGTTACAATCCCTGGCATGACATTCTGCACTTGCAATTTCTCGCCTCTGCTTAAACTCTTTAAAGCTCTTTGCTCTTAATGATTTCCTTTTTTAAAATTTATTTATTTATTTATCTATTCATTTTTGTTAGAAAATAAAAATGCATGTTTGCCTTCATAAGTGAACGCTATGCATGTTCTTCATGCTCATCTCCATATGCACAGTATTACTACTATGCCCTGGAGAAACCGGTCCCTTCCCATGTGAAGTGAAGAGAGGCTGCACTAGAGTAGTTTTGATTGGATTAAATTTGTTTCAGAGGTTGTATGGAAACCTCTGCTTGGGGAAAAGCAATTACATGTTATATTAAAAATGCATGAAGATTGAAAAATATAGAGAGACTCTTAAGTTTGCAGTTCTAGAATTTGCATGTCTATATATTATCCCCATCTTTCTTTACAGTAACCTGATAAGTTAGACTTCATTTTTCCTATTTATTTCTCTTCAAGGAGCTCTATCATGTTAGCTAGATAATAGAACACTACTTTTACTGTGCGTACATGCCAGGAATAATCATTTGAACTCCAACACATGGTACTTAGGTCAGGAATTTCCCAAGGTGAATGCATGCTTCCATGGCAAACACATCTGTTAATGCTAAAATAACTATTCTATTCAAAAGGTAAAGCAATGGGGAAACTATTCCTTAGTCTTTTGGTATTTTAAATATTCATGCCTTCCTCCATAAAGAAAATATAAAGACAAATCACATTATTTTTCAATGAGTATGAGAATTCACCTATGGAATTAAAGTGCATATTAAATGTTTTCTAGTGAGACTTAGAAATGAAGGCACATTTCATGTGACGTATGTTTGGCTTAAAATTTCCCCTGCCTGAAGGTAACAACCATATGTCCTCCAGTGTTTATTCTGTCTTCATCTGCAAAAAATGACTAGAATTTTCCTAAACATGAAGGGTCTTTTAGACCCTTCAGGGCCAGGTCTGTAAAACACCCTTCAGATCCATCCTCATGGATCTTTCTAAGTCTTTCAGAAATACCTCTCTTGGTCTCTGCAGGACAAGTGGAAGTCTTAGAATCTTAACATAAGTCATAGATTTCCATTCTAAACAACATACTCATTCCTTTTCCTTATTTTTCTTCCATGGAACATAGGCATTTTTAAAGGGTTTATCCTTGTGTCACTCCATTCACTCTGATATCAATATAAACATATGCCTTTCATTCCCAATTCAGTCTTCTAATTTTCTGTTCCGTACTTGGAAAGATTACAGGCATGTGGTAAGATTTGTCCTTGGTTACTGAAGACATCCAAACCTGCGTGGTGATGGCTTCCAGATTTCAGCACGCCATGATTCTTCACATTATACTTTTCCTTCAGATAGTTCATTTGATCAAAGGTAAGTCTGGGTTTTGTTTTAATCCTAATTTGATTTAAATGGTGCTATAATTTCCAGAGCTGCTGAGTTGTTCTAGAACTTAAAAACCAACAAAGAAAGAAAGAAAGAAAAAAAAAAGAAAAAAAAAAACAGGAAAGGAAAGAAATGAAGAAATCTACTTGTGTGTTTTCATATAGCATTATACATA
This sequence comes from Meleagris gallopavo, assembly GCF_905368555.1. Lineage (NCBI taxonomy): Eukaryota > Metazoa > Chordata > Aves > Galliformes > Phasianidae > Meleagris > Meleagris gallopavo. The sequence goes on from NC_139437.1 coordinate 275,155, forward strand.
GATTTACTGACTTCTGAGATTGTCCTTGAGAGCAACCCTGTGGAGAAGGACTTTGCAGTCTTGATGGATAAGCCAGCAGTGTGCCCTTGCTGCTCAGAAGGCAAATGGGATCCTGGGCTCCATCAAAAGAGGGGTGGCCAGCAGGGACAGGGAGGTGATTGTCCCCTCTACTCTGCTCTTGTGAGGCACCATCTGAAGCACTGCGTCCAAGTGTGGAGCCCCCAGTACAAGAAGGACAGGGAGCTGTTGGAGATGGTCCAGAGGAGCCACACAGATGATCAGGGGACTGGAGCACCTCCCCTATGAAGACAGGCTGAGGGAGCTGGGGCTTGTTCAGTCTGGAGAAAAGAAAGCTGCGGGGTGACCTCATTGCAGCCTTTCAATACCTAAAGGGAGCCTACAAACAGGAGGGGAGTCAGCTCTTTGAAAGGGGAGATAACTGCAGGACAAGGGGAAATGGTTTTAAGTTGAGGGAGGGGAGATTTAGGTTGGCTGTCAGGGGGAAGTTCTTTGCTGTGAGAGTGGTGAGGTGCTGGAACAGCTGCCCAGAGAGGCTGTGGATGCCCCGTCCATCCCTGGAGGTGTTCAAAGTCGGGTTGGATGGGGCCCTGGGCAGCTTGGTCTAGCATTAAATGTGGAGGTTGGTAGCCCTGCATGTGGCAGGGGGGGTTGGAGATTCATGATCCTTGAGGTCCCTTCCAACCCTGGCCATTCTGTTATTCTGCAATTCTGTGATTGTTTTTTTCAGGGAGCTTTCTTTTTTTCTTTGCTTTGACTTCTTCTTGACACAGCTGGCCGTGTCACTTAATTGGGCTCAGAAACCTAGATTTCTTTGGGTATTGTCCACTTCTGAGTGATGGAGTAGGAGAGTAAAATCTGCAAAGGCCTGCTAGAATATTTTCCAGTAAAAATCAAAATTAACTATGTCTATTTTTCATAAATGACCATATTTCAACAAGTATTTGACATGAAATCAGCTTCCTGTTGTGTGTTTCATCTCTAAAGGAAGCTACACAAGTGAAAATGTGGTGGACATCTGATATTAGGTAGGCACAAGCTTGCCTTTTGAATTAAAGCTTTATAAAACGAGCCTATCTTTCTGCATGGTAGTATGCCATTTCTGCCTCAGAATCTGTCTACAAACTAAGCACGATTTTTCCAATGACCCTTCCCTCAGGTTACACTGCATTCTGAGAGGGTAAGTGATGGTGTTGAACAATAGCAGAGGACAGAAGTTTTTCAGTTACAGAACTGACATAGAATCATAGAATGGCTTAGGTTGGAAGGGGTCTTAAAGCCCATCCAGTTCCAAACCCCCTGCCGTGGGCTGGTTGTCACCTACTAGATCAGGATGGCCATCCAAACTGTCCTTAAGTAACTCCACAATTTCTGCAGGTGCCACCTCACCACCCACTCAGTGAAAAATTTCCCTTTGACGTCTAATTGAACTCTCACATCTTTCAGAATAAAGACATTCCCCATTGTCCTATCACTATCAGACTGAGTAAAAAGTCAATTTCCCTTCTGTTTATAAGCTGCCTTTAAGTGTTGGAGGGCTGCAATGAGATCACCAAGGACCTTTCTCTTTTCCAGATGTATCAGGACCATCTCTCTCAGTCTCTTTACATTAGAGGTGCTCAGCCCTCTTCCAGACTCACTCCAATGCCTCCACATCTTTCTCATGTTGGGGGTCCCAGGCTTGGATGCAGTACTCCATATGAGGCCTCAAAAGGGAAAAGTAGAGGGGACAATCCCCACCCTCCCCCTGCTGCTACCCCTCTGTCAATGCAGCACACAACACTGCTGGCCTTCTGGGCTGCAAGTGCATACTAATGGCTTTCTATCCACCAGAATCCCTTAGTCCTTACCATGATGGGATTTCTTCCTCTCCATTTGTCTGGTCACATCAGCACCTGATTTCAAAGTAGGAAATTATTGAAATAACTCTTGAGTTAACATCCACATCCACAGCATTTTATGATGCACTGATTTGTATCAGAAGACCTACATTCACTAACTGATATTACTGCTTCCTATATGAAATGCTAATGAGAACATCTGTGGCTGGCAAGATTTACATCTATGTTCTTCTTTCAGGCCAGTTAAGGATTATACCCTCTTACGATCCTGTGCTTGGAGTTGTCGGAAAAGAAGTTGTCCTGCCCTGTCAGCTAGAAGCTAAGGCAATCTCTGAAGGAGTACTTGTTCAGTGGACATTAATTGGAAATTCCCTAAACACTGAAGTGACTACCTATGATGGAAAAAATGCACAAAATCCAGTAAAGGAGAATAAGGCATACCTCGGCCGTACAAATTTCTTTCAGAGTGAAATTAATAAGGGGAACTTATCCCTTCACCTGAAAAATGTCGTGGTCTCTGATAAAGGAAAGTACATTTGCAGTGTCTCTTTAGAGAACTGGTACGATGAAGTGGTGGTTGACCTGGATGTGGCAGGTGAGTGGAATGTCAGGTATCTTTTTCTTCTTACTCAGTGCAGTTGCATACCACAGTTAAGGACTATGGGGTACTGTTACCCCTGTGGAAGACCAGCCTCCACTCTGGTAGGCCACCTTTGTTGCCATCTGGACTCTAAAAATATCTTTTTCACATTGTCTTACACCTGAGTATGAAAATGTGTAAAGGGAGCAGAGCTGAATGCCACAGTAAAGCAAGCCAATTTACACAGAATCACACAGAAACACCAAGATTAGAAAAGACCTACAAAATCATTCAGTCCAACCATACACCTTTCACCAGTAGTTCTCACTAAACCATATCCCTCAACACAGTGAATTTATGTAGAAATGAGGCAAATAGGCTGACTGAGAGGGAATTTCGTATTTCAACTCATTTTTCTTGCTATAGCTTACATATCATTTTTTTTGTCAAGTATTACAACCTCAATCTCTTAATGGTGTCATCCAAATCTGTTTTAGCAGGAAATTTACAGTCAGTGCAATGTTGCAATTACTTATTTTTTCATTATTATTTCATATTTATGAAGATATCAAAAATGTCTGGAAAAAGATGTCTATATCAAGACTCTGAAAGACATGCTGCATACAACCATACATATCTGTTTAACTCACACTGTGTTTATAGACAAATCTGAGAAAGATCTTTCAAGCATTTGGTGCTCAATCAGACAATATCTCATTCCCTGTTTGTTTCTTTCCTTCTCTACAGCTCAAGGTAATGAGTCTGCAGTTCATCTGGATGGTTATGTGGATCAGGGCATTGGCCTCACCTGCAAGTCACACGGATGGTTACCACAGCCTGAGGTAATTTGGCTGGACAGCAAAGGACAGATACGGAAGGAGAAAGTGGTCACACAAAACCTGCAGACTTCTTCGGGCCTTTTTGATGTTGTCAGTTCCATGACCCTAGAACCAGGATCGGACATGGAAGTCTCCTGCAGAATAGTCAATGATGTCCTCAACACAGCATGTGAATCCCGAATCCTGGTTTTAGGTAAGTGACCTCCAGGGCTGATATTTGAGAGAACCAGTTTGCAGGCTGCTGCCCATCAACTCTCCATTTTACCTGGAGAGATTCTGGATATCCAACAAAGAAATAAAAGGCTAGTGCTGAGATGGATATTGTAATAAGAAGTAAAATTTTATATTACTCATTAAGTTCAGGATTCATCTTATCAAGAAATATTAGTCAATTCTCATTTATCATCGCCTGAGAGCTCTGCAATGATTTTGATAGAGAATGATTCAAAAGTGCTTGTAGGAAATGATGACTATCAATTCTCAATCCCTTTCTCTCCCTGACAATGGCATGATGACTCTGCGCACTAGCAATTGCCACCCTCCCATTTGGATTTTAATTTCAAAAGTAAAGCACAGGAATCCTTTTTTTTTCACTTCTCAAATATCACTGTAGATGATTCTTCTTTACCAAAAACTCCATCTAAAAGGACAATAATTAAAATAATGTCCTCAGATGAATCACTCAACACATATTGCTTACATAAAGATGGCATCTCCAACAGATCTCTGTCAATTTCTCTATCTGGCAAAGCAACATGGAGAATGGGAGGGCAGCTATAACTGCCACAGATGGCAAAAAGAGTCCAAAAGTGAAACATTACAGCAAAAATCATAGCATTAATTTCATATGTCTTAGACACTGGACATGCCCTAGACTCTTTCACAAACGTTAATTGAAAGGAACACTGTTTATATTTTACAGATGTCTTCTTTCCATCCACTTCACCTTGGATGACCGCCTTCCTTGTAATTACATTTTGCACTATGGCTGTTATTGCTGCTATAGGCTATAAGCTGAAGAGTAAGTATTTCTACCTACATCAGCTGATATGGATGTTTCAACCACAATGCAAAATACAGTTACTGAACAATGAAGAGGCATTTCAACAGCAGTATGAGAAAGAAACAAACAGGAATGAGATGGAGAGAGGAAAAGAAGTGATAGATGTGTGAGATGATATGTTTGTGGATGCATAAAACTTTGTTAAAAAGGAGGTAATTTGTGGGATACAATTTTAAGTGATCACAAGTGATAGGTAGGCACTGAATACATGGCTCATCTTTAGAACAGTGGATTTTTGAAAGAAAACTCATACTGAAATTATTCTATGATGATTTAAATGGACTCTTTTTCTTGGGGAAATAATTAAAATTCTTCTTCCTTTTCCAGTTAATTGTAGGAGAAGACAAAAAGAAGGTGAGTAACGAAGTACCGCCACTGCTGCTTCAGCAGCGAGTTTTACTTCCACCACTCACAGGCAGATCTATTCATCAACACAGATAAACTCTTCTCTCTAATGTCACAATAAAATCAACAGTTTCTGTAGCTCCAGAGGCAACAGCAAACTGTGTTCATTCAACAGAAACAAGAGTTAGTTGCATACTGATGTGGCAACATCAAATAATGAATCCAGTATGAAGATGTATTATTAATCAGCCTGCCTTCTTGTGTAAGGAAGTTCCCCCTGCCCATAATATTTCTCCATGTAGGAGGTAATAGCAGGGCTTCTTTGGTGAATGCCTGACAATATTCCTGTTCCAGTAGTTTCTATTTCTTCAGATATTTCTAGGATGCTCTGCTACTGAAATACTCACTTGTTAAAATGACTCAGTTCTTCTGCACAACTCCTGGTTCAACTTGCTTTGAGCATTTCAGATTCTCCTAGTCATGTTTATTGTTTTGTGACGGTGAATTTTTAAGTGAATAATTAACGTTACAATTTTTGTTGTCTGTTGTTTTATTCTTAGAAACAACAATGGACAAGCTCAAAAAGGGTAAATACTCCTTGTCTTCTATAAATAGATGTGATCACAGAGAACAGATTTAAACTATACGAGGAAATCATTACTGGGGAGAAGAGCTGGTGGGAGGAAGGGTGTGTGGATTTCCTACTTGTAATGTAGGGGACGTGACAGGCAACTGGATGAGATTGAGATATTCAATAGGTAGGTGCTTTAAAGTGACTGTATGAACATCATTTCATCCCTCTTACTGGTTGTGAAGTTGTGTGTTGAGTTACCAGGTTGTCATTTGGCTTCTTAATTGCCATACAGAATATCCTTCTTTTCCTCACCAGACAGATTGGAATTATCACAGTTGGTCCTGTGTAAAAGTTTTATGGAGAAAATAGCTTTCAGAACAATGAGTCATATTATTTTTACAAAATGTTAATGTGACAGGTACAGTGATAATCAGATGTCATTTCTTTCAGAAAAAGAGGATTTGGAGAAAGACTTAGGTAAGAATATGGCTTTGATAATTCTTCAAGTACTTCTAGTTAGCAAGCTATTTACATCCCCAAAAGAGCAAATGAGATGTAGAACATTTTGACATGAAGTTCTTCTGGATGTGACTGTTCCCTTTATCAAATGTTATTGTGACCTCTGTTGATGGTTGATCACAAATTCAAAGATTCAAAATATCATTATGAACCATTTCCCATGAATGTTTTTGTTCTTGAGTGCAATGGCTTAATTTTAAAGCACATCTGATCATTCTTTGGACTTTAAAAAAAAACTATACAAGTCAGAGACTATTTCTTGTTTTTAATTCATTTCCTTTGTTAATTTGTTGCCTGTTGGTCTACTTAGATGCACATGAGAAGATAATCACTGCAGGTAAATAAATACTGCAACCAAGACAATTTTATTGCAAACTTAGTAGTAAATGAGAAAGAAAATCAGCTATTTCACTAAAAATCAAGACAGCTTATTGCTAGTTAAGTGGTTGTTACTTCTATTAAATGGCTATGACCTCCATTTCATTTTCAGTCACTGCTTATTACATAGCATGGCTGTGCTTCTATAAGTCCTGTGATACTTTCTTTCCTCTCTGTAATCAGTCTGCCTTGAGATTTACTGGCCATACAAGAGTTTCTTGAAGCTCTAACTTACAGCTCCTGTGCTTTTTCTCTTCTGGGTCAAACCTTTCACATATGATTGACAATATTTGCACGGCAAATTTTAAAGGAAACTTCATTTTGCTGCTGTGAATTATCTGCATCATACCTCAACTCTGAATCTTCATCTCCTTGAGATTCCCCTTCACTTATTAAAGTTGTTATTTTGCAGGACACTCTGACAAAAAACGTATACTTGGTAAGAGAACGTCTTCTATAAATCTTACTCTTGTGACAAAAAATAAAGCAGGTGTTCAGACAAGCATGAGGAAGCCATACCTGAGCATGAACAGACCTCACAGACCTCATCACAGTTCAGATCTCTTTCCTCCTTCAACACAGATGTCAAGGGCACGCTGTAAGATTTTCCTGAACTGTGAATAATCTTTCCTGCCAGAAGCTGCTATACCTAAAGCTAGGACAGATCTACAGTCAACCACAATGTGTTATGAATTGTCTCATTACAAAAAGACCTGGGGGTACCGGTGGATGGAAAGCTGGACATCAGCCAGCACTGTGCCCACACAGCCCAAAAAGACAACTGTATCCTGGGCTGTATCAAAAGATGCGTGACCAGCAGCAAGTCAAGGGAGGTGATGCTGTCCCTCTACCCTGCACTGGTGAGGCCTCACCTGGAGTACTGTGTCCAGATGTGGAGTCCTCAGTCCAGGAGGGATGTAGACATGTTGGAGCAAATCCAGAGATGGGCCACTAAAATGATCCACAGAATGGAACAGAATCTGTCCTGCACTAATTCAAAACGTGCTAGTATTTAGGTATTGTGCAGCCTGATGTCCTGTGGTCTGGGTTTGTCCAACTTTGAAAAACTGAACCACAGCACAGAAAAATCTCATTATTATTATTGGTGTTAGTAACTAGAACATCCTTTCAACAAAATACATTTCAATAACTAGAATGTCTTTTCCTTGCAGACAGAATAGAAACTGAATTGGGTAAGCAATTTATAAGTTCTCTTTTCTTGGAATACGTACTGCTGCTTCAGGTAAAGTCAGGCCTTGGGCTGAAATTCAGTGATGGCAATTACTGCACATCAGAAGGCAACAGAAGACAGGCTGGCAGTTGTGTAACCACACATCAGATTCACAAAACTCTTCCCTCTCTTTCTCTTCTGCAGATTTCTGGAGAGCTCGGGACAAAGCAGGTAAGTAGGCAGGAGAAAGGGTGGGAAAATGGTGTATTTCTCTGTCCAAGTTCTCCGGAAATGACAATGGCTTGATCTTAGAGGTTGGCCAGCTGAGCCGGAGTCACAGGACTGAATGTATAAGAATAATAATAATAGCAATCATCATCATCATCATCATAGAATCATGGTACCATGGAATTGCTCAGGTTGGAATGGATCTTTAAGATCACTGAGATCAAACACAACCTAACCAAGCTACCCTAACTCTAACAGCACTCTGCTAAATCATGTCCCTGAGCTCCACATCCAAGCAGTTCTTAAAGACATTCAGGGATGGTGACTCAACCACCTCCCTGACGTAATGGAGAAGTGAAAGAGAGTAATTAATTATAAATTATAATTATAAATCACCTGGATTTGTCCACAAGAGAGACATGATGGCTACAACAGCTCCAAGGACCTGTAGGTTCCTGCATGTCTGTTTCTTGCCCTGTTTAGGGAAAAGTTTCAATTCCTTGTCAAATCATGCCCAGATTACTGAAACCCTGAAATGTTTCAACCCTTTTCCCACTCCAAAGATATGGCCCTGAATCACTTTGCTTACTGGGTCATTGTCATCTTCCCCTCCAGTCCCCATTACTGTGAATCCTGAATGCCAGCTCCTCGAGATCCAAGTGCCGGGGGCTCCAGATGTTGAAGACAACGCATGTAAACCTGCTGGCCTGAGCAGCCCTTCCACAGTCCCTGTCCTGTTGGCAAAGGAAGGGTTTGCATCTGGGAAACACTACTGGGAAGTGGAGGTGGGCCAGCAGCAGGACTGGGTGCTGGGTGTCATGAGACACAAAGGGAAACAAGAGGAACAGGGGACACTTGCTAGAGGCGACTTCTGGGCTCTGCAGAAATCCAGGGGAAAGGTTTTCTCTATCAAAGGAAACAACAGGCCTGAGAAGAAGGAAATGAATGATGCAGTGATTGGTGTGCTTCTCAATTTGGAGGAAGCAAAAATCTACTTTTATGGTGCAGAACAGTGGAGCAACGTGGTGAATATTCCTATATGCCTTGGAAAAGAATCCGGAGAAATGCTTTACCCCTTTGTATCAAAAGGGGAAGGGAGATTCAAGCCCGTTTGCCCTCAAAATATTCCTGTTCCATTAAACGTTCCATAAAAAGCAAGAAAAAAGACAGTTCAGTTGAAGGTCAAAGGGAAAAATTACGAACAAGCATTAGCATAATATAGTACTAAATGAGAAAGAAAGATGTTGATGACTAAGGCAGAAAATTCTAGAGAGGAAAAACAAACCAGCTAATGTAAATAAGGGTAGGGTCATATTCAGAAAACCCTGGTTAGCTGATTGAGTTCATGTTATTGAGTAAGAAAGTCTCAAGTGTACAAAACATATTCAGTTCCCTGAAGAGACAGTTGTAATTTAAGGGTACTATGTAACCTGGTTTTTTACCACTTTGCTGTGGGAGGAGTAGCATCATTGCTTGTTTTTGTGTCATAACTCCAACTGAAGGCACCTCAAACAGCCTATAGCTCTTGTCAAACTGTCTTTCCTATTTGCGTTTAAGTTCAAAGGAATCCATCAAATTAGGCAAGCCCAATTCTACTGTATTTGTATCAAGAAAAGAAATAAATGTTTTCTGATGGGAAAAAAAAAAACAACACATATTTACACATATTTTCTTTCTTAATCACATTAGAATATTTATAGCAACATACACTGATGTATGAACTGCGGTGGCAGCCAGCGGAGTGAGGGTCCTACTGTCAGCAGGTGGAGGGCCTTGTGGGCTCTTAGCCTGGGGTGCTGGCTGCTGGGATTGGTGTGAATGGACTGGGTGCAACTACTGGTGTTAAGCCACGGGTGCAGATATGGGGTCAGCTATGGGAGTGGGTGAGGGTCCTGTTGTCAGTGGTTGGACTTGGGAGGGCCCAACAGTCTATGATCCCAGAGAGCCAGATGCTTGGCAGATCAATGAGTGGACTGGGGGTCTGCTACTGGAGTCAGGCTGAGGCTGCAGGATGTAGCCTGTAGCACCACTACTAGGGTGAGTGAGGCCTTAGTGTGAAGCGGTGGAGCAAGGGGGGGGTCTCCTACACCCAGTCATGGGATGGGGCTTACATGTTTTTCACTAACAAGGTACTGATGTGACTGGTATGAGACAAGTGTCTCCACCCCAGAGGCAAAAGTAGGGCACTGTGTCACATCCTGGGTCACAGCCTGGTCTTTACTGCTGAGGTCATGAAGTATGTATATCTTCCCCAATCCGGTGTGCATGAGATGTTCATCTGTACTCACTAGCAAACTTTAAGCAAGTAACAGGGGGCTTGACTTGGGCAAGGTTATCAGGTTGTTGGTGGATCTGTGCTGGTACATCAAGGGGAAATTGAGAATGTGGTGTGCTTGAGGTATGAGTGTGTGCATTTGCAGAGAACTTCAAGTTAGACATACTGATGTGCAGGCAATCCAAGAAGTATTGGGAGAGGACTTAGGATCTGGGCAGGGTTTCCAGGCAGAATGAAATACTATATGCATACTCACGGTTCCACACTGGTTCTGCTTGATGAACAGAGAGACCAAAAGAGGTACTCAGAGTACCCAAAAATACTTGCATGCCTGTGAAACTACAAAGTGTTGTATTCTTCTCTAGAGAACTTCTATCTCTATCAACTGGAGGGAAGGAAGGAGTCTTGGTAGTCTGTGTCTGTTTTATGTGAGTTCTGTGTGTAAGTGCTGTTGAAAGTAGCCCTTGGCTGGGGTAGCCTTTGTGGCCACAAGTATCAGTGTCCCATGTGTGTCTGTGTGTGTTTGTGTGGCTCTAGGACACGTGCTCAGCTTGCTCCAAGGTGAATGTGCAAGAGGAAATGACAACAGTGGGATTTTAAGTGCCTCATGAGGTAGCTGATTTCTGTCCACTTTGCCATCGCTATCTGCCAGGAGCTCTGAATAATCAAAAAGATTACCCAGCATACTAATACCTGACTGTGTATGCAGTGCCTCCTTGGGTAATTGCAATCTTGCCAGCTGCTGAATAATTACTGGAGTTGACTTACTGAGATGATCATCTATAAAGAGAAGGTGCAGTGTTGAGGAAAACTCCAGGGTGGAATACAGTGAATATGCAAGGAATCTGTACTATGATAGTTCCCTAAGCAGCATAACCTACTACCTTAGATGTTAGTAACACAAGCTCAGCTTAGTATGTTGACTCCAAGAAACACAGCATGGAGAATAGAGGGGAATGTGAACGCCACAGCCAGGCTCCTTGATAACACTGCAGGGATGGGAACTTGGTGGTACTACTGAAATGGCAAACTGCATAGTTGCCATTCTGAGCCTGCAGTTTTTAATTTTCTGTTGTACCAATTGCAATAAATGTATGTATGACTGGAGTCACTGAAGATCTATGAGAAAGCAAGAAAACACTTTAAATGGCTTAAAATAGGATGAATTTTCTAGAAGTTAACAGACAAGTTGGGAGGACTGCTGAATTCTGGGGTCAGACAGAGTGAGCCCATCTTCCCCACCTTGCCACTTGAGCAAGATTCACATACTCAATTATACCAAACACGTCCATGGGAAGCTTACAAGTCTCTGTAGAATTATTTCATACTTGAACTCATTTGCAGTTGGCTGCATTATTCACTTGTTCTGATGACAGTGTATTTATCTCCATCAATCCAAAGGAATCTGTAATCTGTTGCTCCAGCAAATAGCACTGTGCATTAATCTAGGCAGTAGAGTTCTCACTGAAGTTAACCAAATTTCTTAAGATCGCTGTGTTAGTTCTTTTGAATGCAACTACATTGAAGGTGCACTGTGTTCCTTGTGTATTTGTAATTATGATAATCTGATATATTGAACATAACAAGACTTCAGTGCCAAAACTCAGTGTTTAAGTCAAGCTGCCCTCAGCCCCTCTGATACCTGTGGACAAGCTGGAATACAAAGGGGTTTATATTCTCCCAAACATCTTTAAGGCAACACTAGCATGTTAGGATCAGGTGTTCTAACAGCAATAGACACCAACAAAGAGAGAAGCAAAGACATTCTTGCTCTGGCAGAGGCTACTCTGAAAACTGTGCAAAGGAGACTTTGTGTATGCATTCTAAAATAGGTTCTTGAGGATGTATCCCTTCTCTCCTGAGGAGAGATAAAGATGAAATCCATGAATCTAGAAATAGCAGGAAGGGCAGGAGGTCAACATCAAATTCACTGACATGGAAGCTTAGACATCTTCATCTTCATGTGTGAATTCTGTCCGTACTCACTGAAAATGAGAGGATATTAGTACCTTGTAAATTCTCCTGAATATTTTTTAGACCATATACCAAAATGAGGAAGGCTGGCCCATATTCCACACCACTTCCAAGTGAAAGGACTTTCCGCAGAAAGAAATACTGATGGAAAGTCAGTCAAGTTGCCTTCAGTAGGCACTCTGTTTTTGCAACTGATATACAAGGATCTGCCATGACTGGTGATCATCCATTACCAGAAGTCAGAGGTATTATTAAGCAGTGTGATTTCAGTTTATCAGAAAGCTCTCCCATTCTAGCACACTAGCCAACTTTTGCACATAAGTGTCATGAATGTTTCCTGTGATGACCAGTGCACAGACAAAGAATTCATGCTCTTCTTCACATGTGATGGAATGATCTCTACACAGGCACACACACACAAAACAATAGTGATCAGTTCCTGCACTTAGAAAACGTTTGTGTAGGTTCATAGAAACACCTGGAGGCTCTTTCCACCTGTTGACTAGTGGCCTGAAGTCAGAGTTTTCCTACAGAAATGGCTCACGGAAGGCTTATCAAACAATGGTGAAAGAATTTTATGTTTCAACTTGGTGGCACAAAGCATGGGGCTGAATATAGTGTACTCTGACCTCAGACTCTGGATTTTAGTCATTAATTAACCGCGCATTTTCACTTCAACCATTCATTTGTCATCATCATCAAACCCCCACGCAATTCTTAGAGGCTCAGTGTCAGAATTGGTTGCAGCTGAACCTGTTGAGAAGAAAGGAAAAAGCCTCACATTCTGGCTGTGGTGATTAACAAAGCTAAAAGTGTACACCAGCTTTTTCTGATGAACACTGAAGAATGACAGCTTCTTGGATGAGATGTCCAGGAAGATCCCAATCTTCTGTGGCCTACCACTCACAGTCAAACGGGTCCAAGGATCTGAATGGGCCCAATACTCTTGCCCATCTGCTAACCCTATGACCCAGAAACCATTCTCTGGGGACAGAGCCACTGTCTCTTTCCGGGTCACAGTCTCTCGGGCAACACCCAAGTTCCAGTTGCGCTTCTTTCCAACATCCACTTCCCAGTAATGTCTCCCCGATGTGTAACCTTCCTTTGCCAACAGAAAAGTGTGGGAATCAAATCTCTCCTCCTTGCTGGGCACCTTTCTGATCACACCGGTGTCTGTTACGCTCTTCCCATCTTCAGACACTTGCAGTCTAGGATGAGCTGTGTCAGCGTCAAGGGTGACATCAACTGCAATAATAAGGCAATTTATTAAGTATTAAATAAGAAGGGGACTACTGCTTTGAGACTTCCTGTTGATTGATCCTATGAATATATATTTATTCCCCTGTCTTGCCTTGATCTCCACTCTGATAGGCCCTAGGAAATTTCTTTGCCCAGGATCCCGCCAACTTCTGGCAACCCAAGTCATCTCCCTTCTCCTCTGTGTCTCATCTGTGACATACTGAAAGACACTAGCATGCAACAATGGCATGCAACACAAAGGAGAAATGTAAGGAGATTATAAGCTTTTGATTAAGGAATCGTTCAACAGGAAGGAAGAGACCAGACAATAAGAGCCATGCTTTGGAACACAGCTCCTCTTTCAACAAAACCAGAATCACAAAATCTTCTCCCAAGGGAATGGGGAATAATTCCATTCGCCAAGGTTGCATGACAAATTCAGCAGGTTTGTGTACACTTAGCAGTAGTATTGCTCTAGATGAACACCCTGAAACAAGCTCCTCCTTCCTATACAGGCCAAACCTCTAATTTTATAGAAGAAACAATTCTGTTATATATCCCAGAAGAACAGAAATTATTGAGACGTTTCTAGGACAGCAAAGGGATAACTAAAGGATTCAAAATCAGTTATTTCTCTTGTGCTGTTACTTACAGAACAAGAGGCCTGAGAACAAATGGTTACTCATGAGCTACATTAAAGCTTTAAGAGGTGGGATTCGGAATGGCATTTTTCTTACCTTTGTGTCTTTGCGCACGCAATAACTCTACAGGAAACAAAAAAAGGAAGAAAATTGTTTTCAGGAAATCTAGTCTCCAGTGACTTAACAGCCCATGCTACTGGCAGATGGTCCAGCACTTGTGTTATTGCTAGCCTGTTCTGCAGGTAAGAAGGCCATTTTATGATGATTATCTTCCGTGACAAAGGACAAGAATATTTGAAACCAGGAAAACATCAGCTGATTACACAGAAGTGTATTATACTTAAACAGTAAGTTCAAAACTTCCATGAGATCCCACACAACTAAAAGAAAAAGGCAAAACCTACTGTGCCCGAGACAGATCCCAGAGAGTCTACCTCTCTGGAGATACTCAAAAGCCACAAGGACGTTTTTCTGTGCAACCTATAATAGGAAACCTGCTTTAGCAGGAGGACTGGGTGACCTAGAGATATCCTTTGCAAGCCTCACAATTCTGTGATTCCAACACCAGTTTTGAAAATCAGAAGCTGCAGGAGAGAACAGCCCAGGAGATGAGGAGAAACACATCCCAGGTGAAGTCCTCCCTTCACACTTGGTTTTGCAACATGAGCACTCAAGGACATTCAACACTTAACATTCACTAAACAGATTCTGAGAGTGCTGAAAGACAAAGACAACGCAAACAGTAGCTCCACAGTTAGGTTGAGGAACCACTTCCAAAACAAGCAGATAAAAAAACATTATGCAAGTGGTCCAGACTCCTCAAAAGTAACATGCAACATTCACACTGGCCACCACAAAGCAATGATGTCCTGAACGATAAGAGAAAATCAGTGTGGTTCAGATGATATTCTTGAGACCAACCCAGGAGATGACAAGCACCAGTTGGAACACTGAGACTGAGGATGCAGCAGGCTCAATAACAGATCTGTCTGCAGACACATGGAGGCATTGCTGGAATAGCCCTCTTGGCTTTATCCAGGACCTTATCCCAATAGCAAATGCCTGAGCTCAGGCTCAGGGACTCCAACTTCTTTGCACTGAGGACCTCTGCCCAATCCAGTCAGCCAGTGCAGAAAAAGTCACAATGTCCAGTTACAAATGCAAAGGTCCCCGAAGCACTGCTTCCTTGGATTTCCCAACCCAGCAAGGATCAACACAGGATATAGGAGGTGCCAAGGCTCATCCCATGTCATGCAGCCCAACACACCCCTCACATTAGAGCCAGAATAATTTTACCACTCAAAGAGACAATGTCAACCACAGGAGAACGTGTTGCCATGGGCCCAACCATCAGTAGACATAGAGTCGCAGCCATGCCTCAGCAGCCCCTTCTCCAGTCCCATTTGCTCCAAAAACTCCTCCACACACAGAACAACACCATGACAAATCAACATGAATATTGGTGGAAGGGGGGAACACCTTGCTTAGCACTCACAAATGCTCGGGAACAGTGTGGGACACCTTCAACAAGGCACCCTCACACTACATAAACACAGTCGTTTTGCTCGAGATTCCTCACGCACAGAAGCACTGGGACATTACGTTGCATAAACTCACCTTTCTCTGCATCCTCCTGTACTCTTCCTTGCTTCAGGAGCTCCTCTGAAAAATACGTGTGGGGAGAAGGAAGACACCTCAGGATCTGTCCCAGGAAGGAGGCGATGCCAACCGATGGTAAAAGGTCCCCATGAGCTCTGGGCACAGCTGCACCCAGCTGCAGTGCTGAGACAGTCCAACGGCCCTCCGTGCTGCTCCCCATGCCTCACGGATGTGGTCCACGCACTACCAAACGTGGAAGAAACCACGCCCCCACCGCTGCCTTTCTGCATCACACAAGCAGCTCTACCAGGCCTTACTGTGCATCACTGGGGGTGGAATGCCATTCCCATGCGGCCACTTGTTGCCACAAGCTGCTGAGTAAAGGATTGACGAAGCAACACGGCTCTGGAAATCTAACACTGGCAACTCCTGAGCATCAGTAAGCCAAAGGATCAAAGCACATCCCAGTAGTGCTGCTCATGCGTAAATGTGTCAGGGAACAGCCCAGGAGACCAAGACTAGCAAATCCCAAGAGAATTCGCCTTTCCCCTAGGTCTTTGTCCCATCGTCACACAGTGACATAAGAGCATGAAGGTACACCTACCAAGCTACTTCTCACATTGTGCTGAAAGGGAAGCAAACCCTTAGCAGAATCTCCACAGCTGCACTGCTGAGCTTACACTCCAATTTAGGAGTTCCCAAAGCCATTGAGCAAGCAGCAAGGAGTCCCAAACTTCTCCGTGGATGGCATTTCCTTTCTTTTGGGATAGACGTCATCACAAAGCAATTAATTCAAACTTCTCTCAGCAGCACTGCCACCCACTCTTCAAACCACCTCCTCCATCACAACAAGGTCCCAAAAGCTATCAGAACTTTCCATCAAGTCAGATATTTGTAACTTGTTGCAGACAGCAGCTGAGGTGAAGCAAAGCTTTAGCCTAGACCTTCCTCAACAATCGGAGTCCCAGTGCCAGCACTCAAGGTTATCACACTGTTAACACGCACTTACCTATCTGCTCTTGACATTGTGCTGAAAGGCAAAGACACCATGATTAGAAGCTCCAGAGTGGGGCTGCAGAGCCAGACAGTCAAAACAAAGCGCCCAAATGCACTGTAGCACTGGCCTTAGGACACAGCCTTGGCAAAGCCAAAGCTGAAGAACACCCGCTGGAACAGGGAGACTGGGCTAGAGGCAGGTTCAATCGTTCACCCGTGTGGGGGTGCTTGGCATGGCTGGAATAGCCCTCCTCACCATCCCCAAGGCCATAATCCCATTGGGAACGTTTGTGGGCAAGACAAGGACTCACCATACTTGGCACGGAGCTCCTCTGCACAGTCACCGCAGCCATCACAAAAGAAAACAACAAGTTAGGCCCAAGAACCTCATGTCCAGGGGGGACTTCCCACACTTGCCAGTAGCAAAAGCTTTTGCTAGAGGGACTTTGGCTCACACCCCGACATAGCGACACTCATGTCCCCCGCCATCTGATTGGGAACGCTGCCACCAACACCAGCCACAACTCAAACAGCAGCAGACAGGGCTGCTCAGGGCTCAGGCTCTCCCTCTACAAGCTCCCCAGCTCTGTCTTCCCACCACAGACCCTTTCGCACCCTCTTCCAAACACTCCAACACACACATCCCCATCACCAGCACAACACCATGACAAATAAACAGGAATATTGGTGGACCGGATGGCTTGCCTGGAGACAGTCGCACTCACCATTCTCCTTCTTCAGAGTCTCTGCAGAAAGACAAAGAGGAAGGGGGGAACACCTTGCTTAGCACCCTATCACTCACAAATGCTCGGGAACAGTGTGGGACACCATCAACAAGGCGCTCTCACACTACATAAACACAGTCGTTTTGCTCGAGATTCCTCACGCACAGAAGCACTGGGACATTACGTTGCATAAACTCACCTTTCTCTGCATCCTCCTGTGCTCTTCCTTGCTTCAGGAGCTCCTCTGAAAAATACGTGTGGGGAGAAGGAAGACACCTCAGGATCTGTTCCAGGAAGGAGGCGATGCCAACCGATGGTAAAAGGTCCCCATGAGCTCTGGGCACAGCTGCACCCAGCTGCAGTGCTGAGACAGTCCAACGGCCCTCCGTGCTGCTCCCCATGCCTCACGGATGTGGTCCACGCACTACCAAACGTGGAAGAAACCACGCCCCCGCCCCTGCTTTTCTGCATCACACAAGCAGCTCCACCAGGCCTTACTGTGCATCACTGGGGGTGGAATGCCATTCCCATGTGGCCACTTGTTGCCACAAGCTGCTGAGTTAAGGATTGATGCAGCAACACGGCTCTGGAAATCTAACACTGGCAACTCCTGAGCATCAGTAAGCCAAAGGATCAAGGCACATCCCAGTAGTGCTGCTCATGCGTAAATGTGTCAGGGAACAGCCCAGGAGACCAAGACTAGCAAATCCCAAGAGAATTCGCCTTTCCCCTCGGTCTTTGTCCCATCGTCACACAGTGACATAAGAGCATGAAGGTACACCTACCAAGCTACTTCTCACATTGTGCTGAAAGGGAAGCAAACCCTTAGCAGAATCTCCACAGCTGCACTGCTGAGCGTACATTCCAATTTAGGAGTTCCCAAAGCCATTGAGCAAGCAGCAAGGAGTCCCAAACTTCTCCGAGGATGGCATTTCCTTTCTTTTGGGATAGCCGTCATCACAAAGCAATTAATTCAAACTTCTCTCAGCAGCACTGCCACTCACTCTTCAAACCGCCTCCTCCATCACAACAAGGTCCCAAAAGCTATCAGAACTTTCCATCAAGTCAGATATTTGTAACTTGTTGCAGACAGCAGCTGAGGTGAAGCAAAGCTTTAGCCTAGACCTTCCTCAACGATCAGAGTCCCAGTGCCAGCACTCAAGGTTATCACACTGTTAACACGCACTTACCTATCTGCTCTTGACATTGTGCTGAAAGGCAAAGACACCATGATTAGAAGCTCCAGAGTGGGGCTGCAGAGCCAGACACTCAAAACAAAGCGCCCAAATGCATTATAGCACTGGCCTTAGGACACAGCCTTGGCAAAACCAAAGCTGAAGAACACCAGCTGGAACAGGGAGACTGGGCTAGAGGCAGGTTCAATCGTTCACCCGTGTGGGGGTGCTTGGCATGGCTGGAATAGCCCTCCTCACCATCCCCAAGGCCATAATCCCATTGGGAACGTTTGTGGGCAAGACAAGGACTCACCATACTTGGCACGGAGCTCCTCTGCACAGTCACCGCAGCCATCACAAAAGAAAACAACAAGTTAGGCCCAAGAACCTCATGTCCAGGGGGGACTTCCCACACTTGCCAGTAGCAAAAGGTTTTGCTAGAGGGACTTTGGCTCACACCCCGACATAGCGACACTCATGTCCCCCGCCATCTGATTGGGAACGCTGCCACCAACACCAGCCACAACTCAAACAGCAGCAGACAGGGCTGCTCAGGGCTCAGGCTCTCCCTCTACAAGCTCCCCAGCTCTGTCTTCCCTCCACAGACCCTTTCGCACCCTCTTCCAAACACTCCAACACACACATCCCCATCACCAGCACAACACCATGACAAATAAACAGGAATATTGGTGGACCGGATGGCTTGCCTGGAGACAGTCGCACTCACCATTCTCCTTCTTCAGAGTCTCTGCAGAAAGACAAAGAGGAAGGGGGGAACACCTTGCTTAGCACCCTATCACACACAAATGCTCAGGAACAGTGTGGGACACCATCAACAAGGCACTCTCACACTATATAAACAAAGTCGTTTTGCTCGAGATTCCTCACGCACAGAAGCACTGGGACATTACGTTGCATAAACTCACCTTTCTCTGCATCCTCCTGTGCTCTTCCTTGCTTCAGGAGCTCCTCTGAAAAATACGTGTGGGGAGAAGGAAGACACCTCAGGATCTGTTCCAGGAAGGAGGCGATGCCAACCGATGGTAAAAGGTCCCCATGAGCTCTGGGCACAGCTGCATCCAGCTGCAGTGCTGAGACAGTCCAACGGCCCTCCGTGCTGCTCCCCATGCCTCACGGATGTGGTCCACGCACTACCAAACGTGGAAGAAACCACGCCCCCGCCCCTGCTTTTCTGCATCACACAAGCAGCTCTACCAGGCCTTACTGTGCATCACTGGGGGTGGAATGCCATTCCCATGCGGCCACTTGTTGCCACAAGCTGCTGAGTTAAGGATTGACGCAGCAACATGGCTCTGGAAATCTAACACTGGCAACTCCTGAGCATCAGTAAGCCAAAGGATCAAAGCACATCCCAGTAGTGCTGCTCATGCGTAAATGTGTCAGGGAACAGCCCAGGAGACCAAGACTAGCAAATCCCAAGAGAATTCGCCTTTCCCCTAGGGTCTTTGTCCCATCGTCACACAGTGACATAAGAGCATGAAGGTACACCTACCAAGCTACTTCTCACATTGTGCTGAAAGGGAAGCAAACCCTTAGCAGAATCTCCACAGCTGCACTGCTGAGCTTACACTCCAATTTAGGAGTTCCCAAAGCCATTGAGCAAGCAGCAAGGAGTCCCAAACTTCTCCGTGGATGGCATTTCCTTTCTTTTGGGATAGACGTCATCACAAAGCAATTAATTCAAACTTCTCTCAGCAGCACTGCCACCCACTCTTCAAACCGCCTCCTCCATCACAACAAGGTCCCAAAAGCTATCAGAACTTTCCATCAAGTCTGATATTTGTAACTCGTTGCAGACAACAGCTGAGGTGAAGCAAAGCTTTAGCCTAGACTTTCCTCAACATTCGGAGTCCCAGTGCCAGCACTCAAGGTTATCACACTGTTAACACGCACTTACCTATCTGCTCTTGACATTGTGCTGAAAGGCAAAGACACCATGATTAGAAGCTCCAGAGTGGGGCTGCAGAGCCAGACACTCAAAACAAAGCGCCCAAATGCACTGTAGCACTGGCCTTAGGACACAGCCTTGGCAAAGCCAAAGCTGAAGAACACCAGCTGGAACAGGGAGACTGGGCTAGAGGCAGGTTCAATCGTTCACCCGTGTGGGGGTGCTTGGCATGGCTGGAATAGCCCTCCTCACCATCCCCAAGGCCATAATCCCATTGGGAACGTTTGTGGGCAAGACAAGGACTCACCATACTTGGCACGGAGCTCCTCTGCACAGTCACCGCAGCCATCACAAAAGAAAACAACAAGTTAGGCCCAAGAACCTCATGTCCAGGGGGGACTTCCCACACTTGCCAGTAGCAAAAGGTTTTGCTAGAGGGACTTTGGCTCACACCCCGACATAGCGACACTCATGTCCCCCGCCATCTGATTTGGAACGCTGCCACCAACACCAGCCACAACTCAAACAGCAGCAGACAGGGCTGCTCAGGGCTCAGGCTCTCCCTCTACAAGCTCCCCAGCCCTGTCTTCCCTCCACAGACCCTTTCGCACCCTCTTCCAAACACTCCAACACACACATCCCCATCACCAGCACAACACCATGACAAATGAACATGAATATTGATGCAACGGATGGCTTGCCTGGAGACAGTCGCACTCACCATTCTCCTTCTTCAGAGTCTCTGCAGAAAGACAAAGAGGAAGGGGGGAACACCTTGCTTAGCACCCTATCACACACAAATGCTCAGGAACAGTGTGGGACACCATCAACAAGGCACTCTCACACTATATAAACAAAGTCGTTTTGCTCGAGATTCCTCACGCACAGAAGCACTGGGACATTACGTTGCATAAACTCACCTTTCTCTGCATCCTCCTGTGCTCTTCCTTGCTTCAGGAGCTCCTCTGAAAAATACGTGTGGGGAGAAGGAAGACACCTCAGGATCTGTTCCAGGAAGGAGGCGATGCCAACCGATGGTAAAAGGTCCCCATGAGCTCTGGGCACAGCTGCATCCAGCTGCAGTGCTGAGACAGTCCAACGGCCCTCCGTGCTGCTCCCCATGCCTCACGGATGTGGTCCACGCACTACCAAACGTGGAAGAAACCACGCCCCCGCCCCTGCTTTTCTGCATCACACAAGCAGCTCTACCAGGCCTTACTGTGCATCACTGGGGGTGGAATGCCATTCCCATGCGGCCACTTGTTGCCACAAGCTGCTGAGTTAAGGATTGACGCAGCAACATGGCTCTGGAAATCTAACACTGGCAACTCCTGAGCATCAGTAAGCCAAAGGATCAAAGCACATCCCAGTAGTGCTGCTCATGCGTAAATGTGTCAGGGAACAGCCCAGGAGACCAAGACTAGCAAATCCCAAGAGAATTCGCCTTTCCCCTAGGGTCTTTGTCCCATCGTCACACAGTGACATAAGAGCATGAAGGTACACCTACCAAGCTACTTCTCACATTGTGCTGAAAGGGAAGCAAACCCTTAGCAGAATCTCCACAGCTGCACTGCTGAGCTTACACTCCAATTTAGGAGTTCCCAAAGCCATTGAGCAAGCAGCAAGGAGTCCCAAACTTCTCCGTGGATGGCATTTCCTTTCTTTTGGGATAGACGTCATCACAAAGCAATTAATTCAAACTTCTCTCAGCAGCACTGCCACCCACTCTTCAAACCGCCTCCTCCATCACAACAAGGTCCCAAAAGCTATCAGAACTTTCCATCAAGTCTGATATTTGTAACTCGTTGCAGACAACAGCTGAGGTGAAGCAAAGCTTTAGCCTAGACTTTCCTCAACATTCGGAGTCCCAGTGCCAGCACTCAAGGTTATCACACTGTTAACACGCACTTACCTATCTGCTCTTGACATTGTGCTGAAAGGCAAAGACACCATGATTAGAAGCTCCAGAGTGGGGCTGCAGAGCCAGACACTCAAAACAAAGCGCCCAAATGCACTGTAGCACTGGCCTTAGGACACAGCCTTGGCAAAGCCAAAGCTGAAGAACACCAGCTGGAACAGGGAGACTGGGCTAGAGGCAGGTTCAATCGTTCACCCGTGTGGGGGTGCTTGGCATGGCTGGAATAGCCCTCCTCACCATCCCCAAGGCCATAATCCCATTGGGAACGTTTGTGGGCAAGACAAGGACTCACCATACTTGGCACGGAGCTCCTCTGCACAGTCACCGCAGCCATCACAAAAGAAAACAACAAGTTAGGCCCAAGAACCTCATGTCCAGGGGGGACTTCCCACACTTGCCAGTAGCAAAAGGTTTTGCTAGAGGGACTTTGGCTCACACCCCGACATAGCGACACTCATGTCCCCCGCCATCTGATTTGGAACGCTGCCACCAACACCAGCCACAACTCAAACAGCAGCAGACAGGGCTGCTCAGGGCTCAGGCTCTCCCTCTACAAGCTCCCCAGCCCTGTCTTCCCTCCACAGACCCTTTCGCACCCTCTTCCAAACACTCCAACACACACATCCCCATCACCAGCACAACACCATGACAAATGAACATGAATATTGATGCAACGGATGGCTTGCCTGGAGACAGTCGCACTCACCATTCTCCTTCTTCAGAGTCTCTGCAGAAAGACAAGGAGGAAGGGGGGAACACCTTGCTTAGCACCCTATCACACACAAATGCTCGGGAACAGTGTGGGACACCATCAACAAGGCACCCTCACACTACATAAACACAGTCGTTTTGCTCGAGATTCCTCACGCACAGAAGCACTGGGACATTACGTTGCATAAACTCACCTTTCTCTGCATCCTCCTGTGCTCTTCCTTGCTTCAGGAGCTCCTCTGAAAAATACGTGTGGGGAGAAGGAAGACACCTCAGGATCTGTCCCAGGAAGGAGGCGATGCCAACCGATGGTAAAAGGTCCCCATGAGCTCTGGGCACAGCTGCACCCAGCTGCAGTGCTGAGACAGTCCAACGGCCCTCCGTGCTGCTCCCCATGCCTCACGGATGTGGTCCACGCACTACCAAACGTGGAAGAAACCACGCCCCCGCCCCTGCCTTTCTGCATCACACAAGCAGCTCTACCAGGCCTTACTGTGCATCACTGGGGGTGGAATGCCATTCCCATGTGGCCACTTGTTGCCACAAGCTGCTGAGTTAAGGATTGATGCAACAACACGGCTCTGGAAATCTAACACTGGCAACTCCTGAGCATCAGTAAGCCAAAGGATCAAGGCACATCCCAGTAGTGCTGCTCATGTGTAAATGTGTCAGGGAACAGCCCAGGAGACCAAGACTAGCAAATCCCAAGAGAATTCGCCTTTCCCCTAGGGTCTTTGTCCCATCGTCACACAGTGACATAAGAGCATGAAGGTACACCTACCAAGCTACTTCTCACATTGTGCTGAAAGGGAAGCAAACCCTTAGCAGAATCTCCACAGCTGCACTGCTGAGCGTACACTCCAATTTAGGAGTTCCCAAAGCCATTGAGCAAGCAGCAAGGAGTCCCAAACTTCTCCGTGGATGGCATTTCCTTTCTTTTGGGATAGACGTCATCACAAAGCAATTAATTCAAACTTCTCTCAGCAGCACTGCCACCCACTCTTCAAACCGCCTCCTCCATCACAACAAGGTCCCAAAAGCTATCAGAACTTTCCATCAAGTCTGATATTTGTAACTCGTTGCAGACAACAGCTGAGGTGCCATGATTAGAAGCTCCAGAGTGGGGTTGCAGAGCCAGACAGTCAAAACAAAGCGCCCAAATGCACTGTAGCACTGGCCTTAGGACACAGCCTTGGCAAAGCCAAAGCTGAAGAACACCAGCTGGAACAGGGAGACTGGGCTAGAGGCAGGTTCAATCGTTCACCGTGTGGGGGTGCTTGGCATGGCTGGAATAGCCCTCCTCACCATCCCCAAGGCCATAATCCCATTGGGAACGTTTGTGGGCAAGACAAGGACTCACCATACTTGGCACGGAGCTCCTCTGCACAGTCACCGCAGCCATCACAAAAGAAAACAACAAGTTAGGCCCAAGAACCTCATGTCCAGGGGGACTTCCCACACTTGCCAGTAGCAAAAGGTTTTGCTAGAGGGACTTTGGCTCACACCCCGACATAGCGACACTCATGTCCCCCGCCATCTGATTTGGAACGCTGCCACCAACACCAGCCACAACTCAAACAGCAGCAGACAGGGCTGCTCAGGGCTCAGGCTCTCCCTCTACAAGCTCCCCAGCCCTGTCTTCCCACCACAGACCCTTTCGCACTCTCTTCCAAACACTCCAACACACACATCCCCATCACCAGCACAACACCACGATAAATAAACAGGAATATTGGTGGACCGGATGGCTTGCCTGGAGACAGTCGCACTCACCATTCTCCTTCTTCAGAGTCTCTGCAGAAAGACAAAGAGGAAGAGGGGAACACCTTGCTTAGCACCCTATCACACACAAATGCTCGGGAACAGTGTGGGACACCATCAACAAGGCACCCTCACACTACATAAACACAGTCGTTTTGCTCGAGATTCCTCATGCACAGAAGCACTGGGACATTACGTTGCATAAACTCACCTTTCTCTGCATCCTCCTGTGCTCTTCCTTGCTTCAGGAGCTCCTCTGAAAAATACGTGTGGGGAGAAGGAAGACACCTCAGGATCTATCCCAGGAAGGAGGCGATGCCAACCGATGGTAAAAGGTCCCCATGAGCTCTGGGCACAGCTGCACCCAGCTGCAGTGCTGAGACAGTCCAACGGCCCTCCGTGCTGCTCCCCATGCCTCACGGATGTGGTCCACGCACTACCAAACGTGGAAGAAACCACGCCCCCGCCCCTGCCTTTCTGCATCACACAAGCAGCTCTACCAGGCCTTACTGTGCATCACTGGGGGTGGAATGCCATTCCCATGTGGCCACTTGTTGCCACAAGCTGCTGAGTTAAGGATTGATGCAGCAACACGGCTCTGGAAATCTAACACTGGCAACTCCCGAGCATCAGTAAGCCAAAGGATCAAGGCACATCCCAGTAGTGCTGCTCATGCGTAAATGTGTCAGGGAACAGCCCAGGAGACCAAGACTAGCAAATCCCAGGAGAATTCGCCTTTCCCCTAGGGTCTTTGTTCCATCGTCACACAGTGACATCATAGCATGAAGGTACACCTACCAAGCTACTTCTCACATTGTGCTGAAAGGGAAGCAAACCCTTAGCAGAATCTCCACAGCTGCACTGCTGAGCGTACACTCCAATTTAGGAGTTCCCAAAGCCATTGAGCAAGCAGCAAGGAGTCCCAAACTTCTCCGTGGATGGCATTTCCTTTCTTTTGGGATAGACGTCATCACAAAGCAATTAATTCAAACTTCTCTCAGCAGCACTGCCACCCACTCTTCAAACCGCCTCCTCCATCACAACAAGGTCCCAAAAGCTATCAGAACTTTCCATCAAGTCTGATATTTGTAACTTGTTGCAGACAGCAGCTGAGGTGCCATGATTAGAAGCTCCAGAGTGGGGCTGCAGAGCCAGACAGTCAAAACAAAGCGCCCAAATGCATTATAGCACTGGCCTTAGGACACAGCCTTGGCAAAACCAAAGCTGAAGAACACCAGCTGGAACAGGGAGACCGGGGAGGTGGTAGGCTCAATCACAGATCTGTCTGGAGACACTTGACATTGCTGGAATAGCCCTCTTCACTATCCCCAAGGCATTATCCCAATAGCAAATGTCTGAGGGCAGGCTGAGGGACTCAACTTTCTTTGCACAGAGCCCTTCTTCCCCATCAATTCAGCCAGAGCAGAAAAAGTCACAATGTCAGTTACAAATCCAGAGGTCCCAGAGCACTGCTACCCAACCCAGCAAGGATCGACACAGGATTCCATAGGTGCCTTTGCTCATGCTATGTCATGCTGCCCAACACACCCCGCACACTAGAGCCAGAATAATTCCACCACTCCTTGCCACAGTGTCAAAGACTGATGGCCGCGTTGGCAGGGGCCGGGCCATCAGTAGCCTATGAGTCGCTGCCATCCCTCCACAGTCCCTTCTCTGCATTCTCATTTGCTCCAAAAACTCCTCCACAGACAACACCATCACCAGCACAACACCATGACAAATAAACCTGAATATTGGTGGAAGGGATGGCGTGCCACGGGACAGTCCCACTCACCATTCTCCTTTTTCAGAGTCTCTGCAGAAAGACAAGGAGGAAGGGGGGAACACCTTACTTAGCACCCCAGCATCCACAAAGACTTCGGGAACAGGATGGGAAGACCTACGTTGCAAATGCCGGAGGGCAAGCAGAAGGACTCACCATTCTTTGCACGGAGCTCCTCTGCCCAGTCCAAGTAGTCACAAAAAAAAGAAGAATCCAAGTCAGGTCCAGACCCACAGGTCCCAGGGTGCTGCCCATTGGAGCTGCCCACCCCAGCTATGTACAACAAAGGCCTCTGACAGGGAATTGGCTCAAGTCCATTCACACTCCCCCTCATAAGCCTCTGATTCTGGATGGGATCACTGCCACCAACTGCTCCAACCATCACTTCCCCCCAGCACACAGGACTAATCCGGCCCAGGCTCTCCATCCTGCCACCCCATCTCTGTCTTCTCTGAGCTGCCCTTTTTACACCCTCATCTCCTCCAAAGTCTCCGCCAAACTCATTACAACCTCCAACAGAACCGCACATCCCAACAGCCTGCCAAGCAGTTGCATGGGTTGGCAGGAGTGAGACTGCTCCACTCACCAATCTTCTTCTTCAGAGTCTCTGCAAGAAGAAAGGAGGAATGAAAGAATACCTTGCTTAGCACCCCATCCTCCATAAAGACTTGGGAAGAAGTGTGGGAAGCCTTCGACAAGGCACACCGACACTTACACCAACATTACATTATGCTGGTAATTCCTCATGCACAGAGGCATTGCCACACCGTCCTTCCTGTACATACCTTTCTCTGTGTCTTCCTCAGCTCTTCTTTGTGCCAGCAGTTCCTCTGAAAAAGAGGATCACTCTTATCTGCTCCAAAGACCCCACCAAACTCATTACAACCTCCAACAGAACCGCACATCCCAACAGCCTGCCGAGCAGTTGCATGGGTTGGCAGGAGTGAGACTGCTCCACTCACCAATCTTCTTCTTCAGAGTCTCTGCCAGAAGAAAGGAGGAATGAAAGAATACCTTGCTTAGCACCTCATCCTCCATAAAGACTTGGGAAGAAGTGTGGGAAGCCTTCGACAAGGCACACCGACACTTACACCAACATTACATTATGCTGGTAATTCCTCATGCACAGAGGCATTGCCACACCGTCCTTCCTGTACATACCTTTCTCTGCGTCTTCCTCAGCTCTTCTTTGTGCCAGCAGTTCCTCTGAAAAAGAGGATCAGTCTTATCTGCTCCAAAGTCCCCACCAAACTCATTACAACCTCCAACAGAACCGCACATCCCAACAGCCTGCCGAGCAGTTGCATGGGTTGGCAGGAGTGAGACTGCTCCACTCACCAATCTTCTTCAGGGTCTCTGCCAGAAGAAAGGAGGAATGAAAGAATACCTTGCTTAGCACCCCATCCTCCATAAAGACTTGGGAAGAAGTGTGGGAAGCCTTCGACAAGGCACACCGACACTTACACCAACATTACATTATGCTGGTAATTCCTCATGCACAGAGGCATTGCCACACCATCCTTCCTGTACATACCTTTCTCTGCGTCTTCCTCAGCTCTTCTTTGTGCCAGCAGTTCCTCTGAAAAAGAGGATCACTCTTATCTGCTCCAAAGTCCCCACCAAACTCATTACAACCTCCAACAGAACCGCACATCCCAACAGCCTGCCGAGCAGTTGCATGGGTTGGCAGGAGTGAGACTGCTCCACTCACCAATCTTCTTCAGGGTCTCTGCCAGAAGAAAGGAGGAAAGAAAGGAAATGTTGCTCAGCACCGCATCTTCCAGAAAGACTTGGGAAAAAGTATGGGAATGCTTCAACAAAGCACACTCACAATGAAGGTGCAGACCGTCATTATTCAAGAGAACACTCATGCACAGTGCCATTGGGGCACTACCCTGCATGAACTCACCTTTCTGTGCGTCCTCCCATGCTCTTCCTTGTGCATGGAGCTCCTCTAAAAAAGGGACACGGATATTGGTGAGAGTAATCAGGACACCTTTCTTAGCAACTCATTCCCTTCAGCTTTAGGGAAAAGGATGGGATGCCTTCAGCATGGCACACTCATCCTCCACCAACCCCTTACTTAGTCAAGGTTTTCCCTGGTTTTAAGATGGACCTTTCTGAGAAGAGATCTTGAATAATATTCCCAGGTTTGAGGTAACAACTACATCACATTTCAATTGCCCTTTCTTTCCCGTTCAGACCAAGACTTAAACCTCACAGTCCCCTATTTGCTCTGTCATGGCATATACTGTACCTTGGGCTGCTTGCTCTCAATGTCCTATGCTTAAAATCTTGCCAGAGGAGAAATGCCACTGAGAAAGAAGTCCAGTCAATATTTGAGTCCTAATATCATAAGTACATTCTTCCATCTGTACCCAATGCACTGTAGGGCACAGAAGAGCGCTGAGGCCACGGAGAGAACAAACCTTTGCACATTCCTCATTCTAATATGGAACTCACTCCATGGCTATTCTTCATTATTACACCATCAACACACACACTGATTTTTCTCTCACTGTGTGCTAAAATGAAAATACATGAAAAATAGCACCTCAGTGATTCCGTACTTGTCAGGGTATGGTATTCAATTTCCCTGGAGTTTTCTCCAAAGTTGTTCCACCTCACCAATTAGATCTGCATTTATTAGTGTGTATTCTGGCCAGTTTGTGAACTGTGGTCTCGTCTCCTGCCACAAATTCCTACAGACCCCGACAAACGCATAATGTGGCAGGAGAACAGCCTTGCCTCAGAGATGAGGACAGCCATTCTGAGCTCTCACTTCGGTCCACCAAATAAATGTATGTCCTACATACTCACTGTAAGCCAATCCACTCACTCTACTACACTCTTCCTTCTTTGGTTTATGATACCTGACACTCACAAGGACCCTTCCTAAGAAAGGACTGGACATTTTCTAGAAGAAGGAAAGTCTGTGTGCAGCTGTATACCTGCCTTCCTTATAATACTTCGGATCTTCCTCCCTCAATGAGGTCTTTGGGGACAGTGGTTAGAAGGGAAGTAGCAAAAGCTTTTCTCAGAGTTCTCTCAGCACCATGGCTGCAATACTATTCTAGATCTCTTCTCAGAAAGGTCCATCTAAAAATACTCCTTAAAACTTTGATATGTATCAATCCTGCAATTTGCCAGAAAATAAAGATATATATCCCAACTAAGTGCTATCAAGTTGTCTCACACCTGAATGTGAAATACACATCTGTGCTTAAAAGAAAAAAAAGAAAAAGAAAAAGAAAAAGAAAAAGGAAAAGGAAAAGAAAAAGAAAAAGAAAAAGAAAAAGAAAAAGAAAAAGAAAAAGAAAAAGAAAAAGAAAAAGAAAAAGAAAAAGAAAAAGAAAAAGAAAAAGAAAAAGAAAAAGAAAAAGAAAAAAAATCAAGAAAACTCACTTGTGTCAATGAATGGATGCCAAAGGATCATTTGGAAAATCTGTAGTACAAATGCTAAAAATGGAACTACGCTGTTACTGTCATGACAGAACCTAAATACATGGAATGCTATGGCCCAAAAGAAGTCAGATTTGTCTCCTTTTTTTTTTTCACATTTATACAAAATGATGCAGATTTTGCTTCATATAAAATGCCCCAGAGGCTTTTTTAGTGTTCTTCAGCATCATTGGCATTCTCAACATGCAGAAACCATATTCTCTCTTCTGCTGCACACAGGAGACAGTTTTTACTTTTCTCCAGGTAACAGTAAGCTTGTCAAACTATATAATTTCAATTTTGATTAAAATATTTCCACACGAAAATTGATTTTGGTGAATTCTATACATTGGGAAGGAAAAATGATAGTGTGAAAAGACACCCAATTCATAACATCTTAACAGACAGATGCCCAGTTAATAAGGAATATTTCTGTAATTCATTACTAAGACAGAAAAGAATAAATAAAAAGGAAGTAAAATCAATAAAAGGAAAGATGAGGCAATGAAAAAGGTATTTCACTTGAGAAAACTAACTTCAGAATGTCTGGGTGCTAGAAACACAAAGGACCAGAAAGGCAAAGGACAGTATTGTTCTGTGAAGATCAGGGAAGATGTTGATTTTGGAAGATGGAGAGCTATGGGATACATTTGGAAGGCTGAAGCCACTCCTGAGTGAATTCATTAACAAAAAGATTCTCCTGAAGGAATCCAGAGCTGTGAGTTTCTTGGAAAGAATGAGTTATCTCCAACATAGGATGTCTATGCCACTTGGGAGGGCAGTAGAAGGTTGGAAATCATGGGTGAGAACGCTATCAAAAGTTCTCTGCTATGAATTGTAAACTGAGGGCTCTGGCATGGTGGAATAGCTTACCTATTGCAATAATGAAGCAAAAGAGATAAAGAATCCAGAGCCAGTCGTGGTTTTCTGAAAAAGGGAGAAAAAGCAGGTGTTTTTTTTTAAATGACAAATAAATTCTTGCAATATCATACAGGTGTAGAGTGGCAGTGGAAGTCATATAATCCGCACCATTTGGACATGGTGAACAGAAGAACATTTTTAAAAATAATTACTCATCTGGGAGAGTGATGAGGACCACAAAATATTTTAAAGAAAGCTTTAGTACTGAAGTTTTTGTATTCTACCACTTCTTAAACACCCTGGAGATAAACGAGGAAGGAAATATCTGGGAATTTTTAAACCAATGTTGATTTTGGAATTATGTCTCCACTATTATTCAAGAGCCTGCCTATTTAGCAGACTATTTCTGAATTGAGTAATATTGCTGTAAGCGATACCATAAAATTGCTCTATCTTAAGTTGAATTTCAAAGCCATGACTAAGTAGAATTTACAGAAAATGACCTGAGCGGCCCTTTCCAATATTAATGCTTTCATGATTCTATGATTCTGTGGGAGCTCAGCCCTAGCCTTGCTGCTCAGTATCATCTTTCAGTCAGAATAATTCTTAAAGAGCTTAATACAAAAGATCTGTCAGCATTGAAAAGTTGATATTCATGGTGGGAAACAGGATAGATGCACTTAGCTGAGGAACCCACTGTCTTCCTGGCCTTCCTGGCATCCCTAAGTGCTCTTTTCTTTTCAAACAGAAGTTGGGTAGTGCGATACCATAGCTGTAGAGCCACTGATTTTCTCAAGTTATTGAGAAATAGTTGTATGAATTGAGTCAGCTGTTGAGTGTTGTTGGAAACAGGGTGAAATAATTCACAGCATTTAGGCCCATCCTTCTTATTAGGGTAGGATAATGTGAAAAGAAGGCACCTTTCTCCAACAGAAAAGATTTAAGTACAAGAAATAAATCTTAATTGCTGCATACCTGACTGTTGAACAATGTGTAGATAGGATTCCCTATTATTTGACAAGTCAGCTGGTGGATGTCCACAACGTATCTCATCAGAGCTTTCTATTGCAAAAATATTGTACTTCTCCTCTAGAATGCTTGTCTTGGTCAACGAAGATAGATGTTCTCCTTGGGGAATATCTGAAATAGCCTTGGGATTTACACAGGCACCTCTCATTTGGCTTTTGTACATACAAGTACGTACAGTGCTTGGCTTTTGCATAATTATTTCATACAAAGAACCTGTAACAGAGGCAGCTGATCACCCTTGCATTGGGCATAACACAGAAATAACAAGTACAACATGAAAGAGATTTCAAAGAGCACCCACAGTTTTGTTGCTGCTTCATCTGCCAGCAAACACATCTGATTTTTGAGCATTTAATTTTAAAAATTTCAGAAGCAACAGGAAGAATTTTCATTTTTTCACTTCCAAACGTGTAACTTCCTGCCTGAACCAAGACAGATTTTCTCAAAAAGTTTTTCAATAAATTCAGCACAGATAATAGAAATTAGTGGCTAGACATTAGGAAAGCAGTCACTGTTCTCCATGACTGAGGTGGCATCTACAGTAAAAAAAGAAGACTCCTTTGGAATCACACTATCTTTCCAGTTTCCTGAGCGCAGGAACCCTGCACTCACAAAACAACACACACATTCACACTGTTAAAAACGAGTGAAACCTCTGAAACCCTTAATTTGTGGGTGGCATCCCTGCCCACAGCAGAGTTATTAGGAATATGAGGTCTTTAAGGTCCCTTCCAACCCAAACGATTCTAGGAACTTACCAGTTTGGTTTATCTTTTCTTTGGTGAGCGTAATGACACATTTCACATCTACATCATCACAAGGAACTGCCATGATGCTTTGTACTACAAAAAGGTCTGTCTCACTCCAGGTGATATTGGTCTTGATCTCCACATTTTTTTTGCCTCCTCCATAGGTTGTCCAAATGACTTGAGGCTTTGGGTACCATCCTTTTGAAATACATGTGTAGTGACACAAGTTCTCCTTTTGCTGATCCTTTACCAAAGCTGGTTTGTTCCCTATTGCTGTAATGGAATTATTGCAATGAGGGACAGGAAAAATACTCTGCATAACTCCTAAGTAAGTTATATAAAAACAAAAATATATAAAAACAAAAAAAAACAAGCAAATAAATCTGGAAATGTCAATACATTGCTCCAAATATTCGTGGCACATAGAAACTACCATACATGGCCAGACAAAAGAGTCATTTAGTTTGAATCTTACAAGGAAAAGCACCATAGTGCCACACCACACATAGTGAACCACAGGGAAATGGAATGGTGAAAAGTCAGGAAGACTATATGAAAAATTGAGAAAACAGGGGAGTCTCCATGTTACTGAGAGGGGATGTAATACAGACCAATTAAAAAAGAACGGTAGGGAGTGAAAGAATAATAAGGAATTGTTCTCTGTCTTGTCCAGTAAAAAAATAGCAGATGGCAGGTTCATAAATAAAATAAAAGTAAATGAATGAATGTATGAATAAATAGGAAGGAAGGAAGGAAGGAAGGAAGGAAGGAAGGAAGGAAGGAAGGAAGGAAGGAAGGAAGGAAGGAAGGAAGGAAGGAAGGAAGGAAGGAAGGGAGGAAGGAAGGAAGGAAGGAAGGAAGGAAGGAAGGAAGGAAGGAAGGAAGGAAGGAAGGAAGGAAGGGAGGAAGGAAGGAAGGAAGGAGAAGGAGAAGGAGAAGGAGAAGGAGAAGGAGAAGGAGAAGGAGAAGGAGAAGGAGAAAGGAAAAACCTTCATGCATTCTACAGATATGTGGAATACACTAGTGACAGATTTTAGAATGCTAGATATTTACATGCAGTCTAAACTAAGCTCCAGTGTGACTTGCCCAATAGGACACTGAACCCAATAAAATGTTTTCTGGAAAGTATTTCCAGGTTTGCAAGTGGGATAGGTCTTCTATGATGGAAGATTTCTCATGAAGAGAGAAAAGGGGCTGCTGGTAGATGAATATGTTTACTGCATATTGGTAAGTACCCTTTCTAGTGGCTCTGATTGTTTTTCAGTTTACGAAGTCAAACTGCCCCAAGTGCAGAGGTTGAACATTCATAATCCCAGAGCACAAAAACCTACCAGTACTGATACAGGAATACTCAGCATCATAATGCCGTTCCCCATTGCACTGTTTTCCCAACATGACAAGCCACAACACCTTGCTCCTTCTGTACCCAGACCTTAGACAGTCAGACCTGAAGCAAGGTTTTCCAGCATGTCTTGCCTTAATTCACTGTGGGGAAGATCTCAACTGCTGAGCAAGGTACAGACAAAGCAAAAGAGTCCTGATGGGAACTGAACTAAGCATGGTCATAGCAATCTCCCTGCTTACCTATAATATCAAGGTAAGTGACAGCCTCCTGGGAGACAGCATTGCCACTCACAACACAAATGTAGACCCCCCTGTCAGCTATTTGCACTTTTTGGATAGTCAGGAGAAATCTTCTTCTCTCCCAGCGCCCTTTAATCCTGCACTGTTCTTCATCCTGGCACTGCTCCACCTCCCCATCGAGGCTGGAGGAAGAGTAGAGTGGAGCATCTCTTCCCTTTTCCTCTTTGTACCAAAGCACGCTTGCG
Source organism: Meleagris gallopavo (assembly GCF_905368555.1). Classification (NCBI taxonomy): domain Eukaryota; kingdom Metazoa; phylum Chordata; class Aves; order Galliformes; family Phasianidae; genus Meleagris; species Meleagris gallopavo. The sequence goes on from NC_139437.1 coordinate 309,326, forward strand.
TTGGAGGGGATTCTGGGAGTCATCTGGCAAAACAGAGTTACTTGTTCACCAACAAGGGCAACTGAAGGATCAACGGTGATGGTGATAGAAACTTCACCTGCAAGGAAAAAGTGGGAGCACTGATTTTCTCTGCAAATATAATCATTCTGTGGATGGAAAAATGAGACAAAAAGTCTTGGCATTAGGTTAATCCAATACAAAAATGTGCTTCCTAGGCTAGAATTCTTCAGTCCCCTTCAATGATAAGGAGAGTTTTGAGTCAATGTTAGGATCTCTTTAAGCCACATACACACGTAAGAATTTCCACGTTTCCAGGTTTTACTCATGTCAGTCATGTTAGATAGTCCTGGAAAACAGGAGCATCTGGGACAGGAATTTTTTTCAGGCAGACAATTACTGGGAGGATTATAATTGAAAGATCAGTGACCAGCGAGCAAATTACCAACACGAGGTGCAAAGACCTGTGCAACAATCTTCACACCCTGAAAGCAATCTGTACAGGTTTTTGTTGTTCACTCAGTCTGTCTATGGGACCTGTGAGAGACTGACTGTACCTTTTCCATGTCTGTGTTACAACAACACACCTACTTTTACTCCCTGAGAACCCAGAGACGGACTGAAGTTTCTTCCATCATTTGAGATGGCCAGTGTTGTTCCAAGCCCTGGTCTAGATTGTGTCAGACAGATCTACATTACATTTATTCCATCAGAAAATGGGAATGTGATATGAAGTGCAGGTGTGATATCTCAGGATAACTGGCGCTGAACTGTACACTAAGATGTTGTGCCAAAGTAATAAGCAGAATTTTGGTTTGGTATTGCAGGATGCTCTAGGACATTTCCAGGTGGATGCATCAGCAGTGTGTGTGTTGGCAAGCAAACTGGGGCTGGAACGGTAACAGTCTTGATCTTTCCTTATCCCTTGAAAGAATCATTTGGAGACCTACCTCAGAAACTTCATCACAGCAAGTTTTAACGTGGTTCAAATCAATGGTTTAAACTCTAGCTAACTCCTGACCAGAAAGAACCAGACATGGGTTTAAAATAAATAATGTAAAGGTGGCACAGAAATGAAGGTAATATCCCATTGGAAGCATATGCCTACACCAAAGTTAGATTTCGGTTATTGTCTTTCCACAAGGGGCTTTTCACCCTCGACAACAATCCTCTAGTGATCAGCAACTAAGGTAGTCCACAGAAGAGATATTTAGCTTGATGACACCCACTTTTATTATGCAGGAAAATAGAAGATGCCTTTCTATCTTTTTTTTTTTTTTCTTTTTTGAGGGAGAGAGAGAGAGAGAGAGAGAAACTGAGAGAAACTGGGAGAAACTGAGAGAAACTGGAACTAGAACTCAGTTCCAGCCTACTCCATGGATTCTGCTCTCTTTATTTCACTGCCTGCTACTGATCTTACATATCGTACTTATTTATATTCTACAGCTAAATTGAATCACTGGATAGCATACATTTTGTCTTACCTGTAAACCACACTGCAATAAAAAAACATGTTGGAATACTCAAGAACAGGACTTCCCTCATATTTCTTAGGCGCATACTCGATAGAACTTCCCAAAATGTCATGTTGTGCAAGTTGTTTATAATCCTCCTGGAAAAGGCTGACCTGATATGAGAAAAAATAAGAATTCCTGAGAGGAACAAAACGTAAGCAAACAGACCTTCCTTGAACAGAAGCACTTTTCTTTAGCAAGGCATTGAGGTCTTCATTGCTCTTTAGCATGCAGAGTGGAAATATTCAGTACATCTTTTGATGATATTCATCCAAAGTGCGAAATGTGTGGTTTCAACTGACAACTTGAGTAAAGAAAATTCCTTAAGACTCATTTGGGCCTTTCCCACCTCCTCAGTTCCACCATTTTCCAACAGACAATAAAGAAGCAATACTCAAGAAAGAAACATACGCAGGATGGAAAAGAAGATATAAAATCTGATGAAATATTGTTGTATTTTCCTTCTTGGCCTAAGAATGGCAAAGCATTTAGGCCACCTGAAAATGACTTTTCCTTTGTCAGGCATGAACTTCTCAATCACAGAACTGCTTTACAGAACAACTACTTGTCCTGAGGCAACTTCAAGCAGGAAATACTTTTTTGCTTCTAAATAGTGCAAACAAAATATACAGCCCTTAGAACACATGGAGTTTTTCCCTCATGGTAGCTGATGATGATCTTAGTTTGGCATAAACTACAGACTCACTGTTCTCTCTCTGCTGAAGGCATTCTTGCAGCTCTGTACTATCCTAGGAGGAAATACATGAACAAGATGGGCAGCACAGACAGACTCTCAATACCCTCCATCTGGCTGCATACTGTAATCCCTGGGGTTCTTTTTGGCACTAAGAATTGCGTTGGTCACATGGTGCTCTCAGTTTTGTCACTGTCAGTGTCTTAAGCGCAATAAGAAGCCTTAACGACCCTGAGCACCCTCCCCTCCAGCCTTGCTTTGTGCCCATTGCTCTTGGAGATTCAAGCATGTACCATGGACTGCAGCCCTGTTCTGAGCTCTCCCTTCTTGACAGACCTTGGACCTGTGCTGCAGGTAGCTTGAGCCCTGGGCAGACCTTGAACCCAGACTGAAGCTCACTGCCAGTCCTGTTCTTACACTGTGCTGTGCATGGGCTGCAATGCATCAAATGCTCGTGTTGGCTTCATTTACAAAAATGTGCTGTGCTTCATGCTTCCTTACCTACACTGATTCTGCAGTGGTGTGTCACGTTCTGGTGCAAGATTCTCAGAGCAAGGTGCCAGTGGTGACTGAACTACCACCAGCCACTCCCTTCTTACAGCTCCTCTCATAGACTAAGCCCATCACCCCATCTCCCAGCATGCCCCACTCCCTATATCTATGGTTGTGTTATCTTGCACCTGCAATCTATCTTTACTGCAATGAGTTGTTCTCTTTCAGTGAAAAGTGTGAGTGAAGTGCTGAAGTGTAATAAAAGTACGTTAGGGCAATAAAGCTGAGTGTTGTAAGGAAGCACCAGAGGTATACACCATTACTCCTGAGAGTACAGACTTCAACTTCAGTGCACAGAGGAGAAAAAGAGACAGTGCAAATATCCACAACACCACTGAGGATTCTGATCAACCAAAAAGCATGTCAGAATAACGCATTCCCAATTAATTCCTTCACGTTGTTTCACCGAGCACCAAAACTGTACACAGCTGCATGCTAAAAATGATTAACTATATATAGACAAGCACAATGACCCACATTCCGACTACAAGTTTGTGCTTACGAATTCCTAGCAAAGTTTATATGTATTTCCAGAGTGGTGGTAGTCCAATGAAATAAAGCTGCAGTATAAGTCTCACAACGACAGTCTATTAACTTATATAAATATTCTGAGTCTTAGTTATCAGATACTCACTCTTGAATTTTGTTAAGATGTCCTCCACTTTAGTCCTTATCAGTACTGCACTCCCAACAAGTCTCTTGTGAAGTAGTAAATAGAACATTCCTAGCCAAAATTATATTCCTAGCCAAAGTTATATTATCTTGCTGTATTCATTATGTGTCTTTTCTAGCATTAAAAAGTCTCGTGCTCTTACCTATCAGCAGCCCTCTAGACCAGTTGTTGGAAAAAAAAAAAAATACCAGGAAGAAAGAAAATGTCTCAAGTCAGAGGCTGAAGTAGGTGGAGCAATTCCTTGCAAATAGGAAAACGATAAAGAAATGCCTCTCACTTGTTGGAAAAGGAAATCAAGATGGCTGCAATGTAACCGATAATTAAATTTTTAAAAAAATCGAATTAAGTTAAAAAGACAAAACAAACAAGATTTTCTTTCTGTGTATTGTGTGCTTTTGGCAAGGATCTAGTAGCCAAGGGGACTCAGGTGAGAGCTCGTGGTAGCTGATACAGTTCTGTGTTTTGGATTTAGGATGTGAATAATGGTGATACAACACCAGTGTTTTTGTTGCTGCAGAACAGTGCTTACATTGGGTCAAAGACATTTCAACTTCTCTCACTGTCCTGCAGCAATGAGTGGGGGAAGCACAAGGTGTTGGGAGGGTACAGTATGGGAACAGTTGACCTAAACTGGCCAAAGGGGTATTTCATACCATAGAACATCTTGGTGATCAGTAACACTGGGGGCTGGAGCTGCTCAGAGACCGACTGGCCATTGGTCACAAGGTGGTGAGCAATTGCTCTGTGCATCACCTTTTTTGCAGAGGAAAGTTGGTTGGTATTTTGTGTTTTTCTTCTCACTTGTTTTGTAAATGTACGTGCATAGCTATTGGCCTCGTTACCTTCTCAGAGGAGCCCTCCCTTGTACCTCCAGGACAAGTCTGGGGTTTTTCCTTACTGTCTCCCAAGGTGACAGCGTTCCCATGCACTTCTCTGTCATCTAGTACACCCCTTTCCCCCATCATATCTAGTTTAAATCCCTGGTAACAAGCCCAGCCACCTTGTTCCCAAGAATATTTGTGGCCCTTATAGTCAGTCGGCTCTCATCTGCAGTCAGCATTTCCCCTTTCTCAAGGCTGCATCCCAAGCCATTGTATGACAATGCATCCCAAAGCCCTGAGTACGACACCATTCGCAAAGCCATTTGTTCAGCATGTCCGCCCTCCTCCTTTTGTGCGGATCCTAGTCACTAACTGAGAGGACAGAGGTGAACACAATTTGCACTACCAATCCTTTCAGAAGTCTTTCCAGAGCCCTGAAGTCCCTTTTGATTGCCCGAGAACTTCTTTTGCCCACCTCTTCATTTCTGATGTGGAAAACCAGTAATGGATAATAATCAGAGGGTTTAATGAGTTGAGTGATGTTCCTGGTGACATCTCTCACCCAGGCACCAGGCAGGCAGCACACATCCCTCTGGGATGGATCCAAGTGGCATATCCTTGGTTCCCCTCACAAGGGAGTTCCCTATGACAACAGCCTTTCTTTTTTTCCTGACTTATGTTGTAGCAAAACAGGGAGCAGACTGACTAGCCTTGGGCAACCTCTCCTGCACAGATGGACTTTCACCAACACCCACATCCCCCAGTACCTCCAGCTCCAGAGCTTCATACCTGTTATGTAAGGACACCTGGGAAGGTGGGACAGGCTGAGGGGCAGTCAGCTTGCTGCCCTAAACAGGGACTTGTTTCCATCGCTGGTCTTTGAGGTCGCCTCTTCCTACCTGACTGTGAGTGGGCAGATGATCCCCCATTGCTTGAGGAGCATCTCCCTCATGCCCTTCCCGTAGGGATGGCAGAGTGCGACTCCACCAGTTGATCCCCTTCCCACAATCCCAGATGCTTCTCAGCCTTTCTACTTCCTCCTTTAGCTTTACCACCAGGCTAAGCAGATCATCCACCTGCTCACACCACATACAGTTGGTATCCCGGATGCCCTCCTGTAGCAGTGACAGGGCCAGGTATTCTCTGCATCCTGAGACCTGAACTGTGGTATGGATATTCATGCTTCCTGTCTGAGTCTCCACATCCCTTTTAGCAACAGCTCACTGCCGTGTGGTGACCATGGCTGCACCTCGGTGTGTCCAGAGGGCAATGGCCCATTAAGTGACCTGTTAAGTACTAAGTGCTAGCCCTCCTCCTATATGGCAGCTCCTCTGAAGCAGCTAACCTCAGCGATCAAGTTCATGGTGTTTTCTGTCCGTGGGAAAAAGTTTCTGATTCAGCTTTTATCTTGGAGATTTTTTGAGGAAGTTTACTGTGGGAGTAGTTGATTGAATTCATCATTTTCCATCAGCCTGTGGACATTGGAACTAAGGTAGCTGCTCCTAAAGTAATGCCTTCTACTTATTATGTTGACCCACAATGTCAGAGGCAGATGTTGGTGGGACGGTAGTAGAGGTTGAACATTCCTGCCAATATTCCATTCAATTCCATTCAAATACGACAGATGGCAGCAGAGGGTCAGTCTGACAAAATGACTTCTGACATGGAAGTGCTCATGAAGTGAAGGTGTGTAATTCCTCCATGCAGAAAAAAATTGCACTCTCTGACATTTATCAACACTTGATGAATGTTTATGGAGACCAAATGGTGAATGTGAGCACAGGGAAGCAGTAGATGATGCATTTCAACAACACCTCCATAGCAGCTGTGAAGCAGTGATCACCTCCACTGCTGCAGATTTTATTAACACAGCATGAAGGCTCTTGATCATTGCTGGCAAAAATGCAAAGCTAATGGTGCTGACTATATTGAAAAATAGTGTTTTGTTGCTGAGAATTTGCTCTATCAAAGAGTGTTATTGTGTTCTTTGTAGCTGTTGTAGTTTCCTCGGAAATAAATAGGAGGTATTACTTTCAGAGTGACTTACGTAGATGATCTTTAAGATCCTTTCCAACTCAAGCCATTCTATGTTCAGCCATTTTCAGGAAAACAGCTCACACCACACTCATCAGTTTTTCCCATCCCTTTATTTTCATGCCTTTCATTTATCAGTTGGACAATTTTTCGAGGCACTGGTCACTTTGAGTAGTTGGGCCATGTTGTACCTGGACATGTATCATGTCACCAATTCAGTGTCCTGATTTTCTTCCAGTTACTCAATAAAATTTTATGTAGGAGAGTTTTAAGCTGAGCAAAAGTATTAGAACTTAGATAGTTTTTTTGTTTTGTTTTGTTCTGTTTTAATGCTGGCTTAGCCACAATTTGAATTGAAGGTGCAAATTAGATCGTTTAATTCTAGCTACATATACATGAGTTCAAAATGCATTATGCTTCCACATTCAGTCAGTTGAATATAACTGTTTACAAATGACTATATCTGAGTTTGTTAGATGAAAATGAATATACAGTAAATACTACAAATACTGAAATAAATATGTAGCACTTAGGATTTTGTGATTATTTGTTTGTTTGTTCTTAATCCAGACAGAATAAAATACAATTGCAATGCCTGATATGTTTCAATTTTTACAAAATGAGCTCTTACAGCAAGATGACTCCCTCTGAAGTACTTCAGGGACTATTTCTTCCTTAACCATAGTTTTTAAAGATGAAAATACATTCTTTTCTTCTTCTACATTTTTGCATCCTCTCTTATTCATTGCATCGTTCATTTATTAATCTCTTTTTCAATCTAAGTAAGAGAGTCATAGGTCTGTGGTTTTACAGATCGTACCCCCAGCCACTCGCCGCTTGAGTCTGGACTGAAGAATGGATATTGTCTCCCAGTAAACTCAAAGTAGACAAATCCAAGAGGGCTCATTTCCTCAACATTGTAGAATGAAAGCTCAGCGTTTTTCAGATCCAGGAGAACACCCACCACACTGCACTGTTTGCAATCACTTACATCCTCCCCACCAGTTAGTATGTATTTTCCCTGAGAATACTGTAGACTGACTAAATTATTCACTGGGAGAGAATTTTCCGTGTTGTTCATTATCATATCCCTAATTTTCTCACTCACCACTCCCAGCTCCCATTCTGATTGGTTCCCCACCTCCACTTCCCAGTAATGTTCTTTGTCTGAAAAACCTTCGGTAGCTACCACCATCGCCTTGAGGGCTGTCTCTGTCTTGTTTGAGGACTTTACCCTCCTGTTGTCATTACTGATGCAAAGGTTGGGGTGTTTGCATTTCTGATCCAGAGTGATATTAACTTGAAAAAGAAAAAAATTAAGCAAAAAGTAATTATTTCTGATTTTCAGGAAAATAAACAAAAATGTCAAAGGAATATAATACAGAAGACAAATAGTAAAATAATCAAATAAATAAGTAAATTTATACACCAGGAATGTAGTGTAGTCTTCTGGGACAAAAACTCAATAGGAATAACAATCTGCAGTGGGACATGCCTTTTCTCTGGTTTCGTTGTGACTTAATTAAACCATCTGCACTCATATTGACTCATCAGTTTGCTTTTTGAGTAGAACATAAAGCTGAATCTCTTGAAGCCACACAACATTTAAAAAGGTCTTAAATGGAACGAACAGAAATGATCCATTTCAACTCATGATTTTGAGAACAGTGTGAATGGGAGATGCCTACAAAAGACTGTGTGCCTGTTTCAACAAACAGGATTAATATTTTCCCCAAATTATTACATCCTGTGAATTTTTTTGTGGCACGAATGATAGATATTTGTATGTGCGTGGAAGAACATGAGGTTAATGGCAGGTGAGTCTTGGCTTACCTGCGTTGCTACGAGCTTTCCTGAACTCTGCAAGAAAAAAAAAAAAGAAAAATAATGGTTAATTTAAATTACTGTAGTGTTAACATACCTGATTTTGGAGATGTTACAAAGAAGCACAGAATGGTTGAGGTTGGAACAGACCACTGGGTCCATCTGTACAACCCCAGTGCTCAAACAGAGAAGGTTGCCCATACCATAGACTCATAGAATCATAGAATCAGCAAGGTTGGAAAAAACCTCTTAGACCATCCAGTCCACCATCCACATATCACTAATATTTCTCACTAAACCGTGTCCCTCAGTACAACATCTAAATGTTTTTTGAACACCTCCAGAGTTGGTGACTCCCTTTCACCCCTGGGCAGCTCATTCCAGTGCCTGCCTGCCCTCTCTTCAATAAGTATTTCCTTGCGTTCAGCCTGAATCTCCCCAGGCACAACCTGAGGCCATTCCCTCTAGTCCTGATGCTAGTTACATAGGAGAAGAAGCTTCACTACTTCACCATGACCTCCCTTCAGGGAGTTGTAGAGTGATAAGATCACCCTTAAGACTCCTATTCTCCAAACAACAATCCCAGTTCCCTCAGCCATTCCTCATAAGACTTGTGCTCCAGACCACTCACAGCTTCATTGCCCTTCTCTGGACATGCTCCAGGGCCTCAGTGTCTTTCTTGTAGTGAGGGGCCCAAAACTGAACACAGTATTTGAGGTACAGACTCACCAGTGCTGAGTACAGAAGGTTGATCACAGAATCACAGAATCACAGGGTTGGAAGGGACCTCAAGGATCATGAATCTCCAAACTCCCTGCCACATGCAGGGCCATCATCCTCCCTATTTAATGCTAGACCAGATTGCCCAGGGCCCCATCCAATCTGGCCTTGAACACCTCCAGGGACAGGGTATCCACAACCTCTCTGGACAGCCTGTTCCAGTACCTCACCACTCTCTCTGTAAAGAATTTCCCTGCTTCCATCACTTCCCTGCTCCTGCTGGAAAAGCTGTTTCTGAGACAAGCCAGGATGCCACCGGTCTTCTTGGCCACCTGAACACATGGCTGGCTCATGTTCAACCAAGTGTTGATCAATACCCCCAGGTCCATTTCCTCTACACAACCTTCCAACCATTCCTGCCCCAATCCTGTAGCATTGCCTGGGGTTGTTGTGGCCAAAGTGCAGGACCTGGCACTCAGTCTTGTTGAACTTCATCCCTTTCACCTCAGCCCAGCAATCAGCCTGTCCAGATCCCTCTGGGTCTCTATAGGGCTTTCCTATCCCCAGGCAGATCAAAACATCCAGCCAACTTGGTGTCATCTGCAAGCTTACTGAAGGTGCACTCAGCACCCTCATCCAGGTCATCAGTAAAGATACTGAGTAGGACAGGCCCCAGTACCGACCCCTGGGGAAGACCACTTGTGATTGGTCACCAGGTGGATTTAACTCCATTCACCACCACTCTCTGCGCCTGGCCTTCCAAACCAGTTCTTCACCCAGCAAAGAATCTATTTTTCCAAGCCATGTGCTGCAGCTTCTCCTGGAGAATACTGTGGGAGACAGATGACTTTTGAACATCTACAAGGAGGGAGACTCCATGACTTTTCTGGATAACCTGTTCCAGTGCTCCATTTTGATTTAAATATTTTGATAATTGAAAATGTGACAAAATTCATTTTCTATTTTCAACTCACTCAGTTCATTCCGGATGTTTTCTGAAAAACAGAGAAAGTTATGTTATAGCTATGTTTGGCAATGTTCTCCTGTAGAATCTCAGATAATATGAGTATTTCCAATACTACATTATTTAAGTGTGACTTGGCCTAGGACTCAGGAAAGGATGCTAGTGTAACTTCAGAGTAGAGGTTATCTAAATCCAAGATAGTCACCTGGGCTATCTGTAGAGTCATAGAATCATAGAACTGTTTGTGTTGGAAGGGACCCTTAAAGTTCATCTAGTCTAACTCTCCTGCAGTGAACAGGGACATCTACACCTAGATCAGGTTGTTCAGAGCCTGGTCCAACCTAACCTTGATTGTCTCCAAGGACAAGGCATCCACCTCCTCTCTGGGCAACCTGTACAGTGCCTCACTTCCCCTATTGTAACAAAATTCTTCCTTATATCCAGTATAAATATCCTTTATTTTGAAACAGTTTCCCCTTGTTCTGTCAAACAGGCAGGACTCAGTACTCCAGGTGAGGTCTCACAGCACAGAGCAGAAGGGCAGGATCACCCTCTCTCACTCTGCTGGTCATGCTGCTTTTGATGCAGCCCAGGATACAGTTGGATTTCTGGGCTGCAAGAGCACACTGCTGGCTCACATCCAGCTGCCATCCACCACTACCCCCAGGTTTTTTTTGACAGGGCTGTGCTCCATCCTTACATCCCCAGCTTGTATTGATTGTGGAAGTTTCCTCAACCCAGATGCAAGACCTTGCACTTGGCTTGGCCCATCGTGAGGAGGAAGAGATGGGTACATCAGAAAATTTATTCTCTGCTGTTTCAACCAGCTCACTCTTGAATACTTTCATCTCTCAGTATGGAAGCCAAGAATATTGTCTTAGCCGTAATGTCCCACTTGTAAGGATTTACAGGGACTGTGGATATGCTTCACACTACACCAAACATAAATTTTACGTAGCCAAGAGTCAAACTGCATATAAATGTGTGTCTCTCTCTATAAATATTATTCCTCTTTTTAAATACGTCAGTTAGTTAGTAGAAAGAGACATTTTTTCTCAGTTACAGAAAAAAAAAAATGAAAAAATTGAACCTTTGATGGACTCCTTAAATGATACTCCCTTACTATGGAAATAGACATTCCAGAAACCAAGATTGTGTTGGTTTTTTTAGGGACAACTAAGCCTCAAAGTGTGAAAGAGAGAGGGAAGTGCTGTGATGGACCTCCAGTCTTTTAAAGTTCCCAAAATGTTTCACTAGTCAATTCTAAAATAGTATTTGTGATCAAACAAAACTTAAATTATTTTTAAGGACTTTTCAAAGTTAACATTATCCTTACCAATTCTTTTCTCTGCATCCTCATTTTCTACAAAGAAAGAAAATTAAAAGCCCATGAAAAGTTAGGAAGAATATAGCAGGTGAATTATGCTGCGCTCATAGAATTATAGAACATTAGAATTATAGAAAACTTTATGTTTGGAACTAATCTGTCCGTATGTGTAGGACATCTAAATAGATATAGTTACATACAGATAGCTGCAGTTAGTTAGTTAGATAGATGCTCTTTTATATAAAGACACATAGGTGTATGTATACACCTATAGATAAAAAGAGGTTTGATGTTCACATGTACATGTATACCACAAAATTCAAATTATATTTTGGTTGGATGAGGGAAGTTAATCTTTGCAAGTTATAAATTCTAAGAGTGTTTTCCAATTCTGTTACTCAAAATTGCATGAAACATCACTATTTTATTAGAATAATGAGATAAATATATAAAAAAAGTAGAAAAGTAGGGAAAAAAAAGTTAATTTACCATTTTGAAATCTCCTCTTTTGCTCTTCTGAAGGGTAAAGAAACAAAGCAAAAATAACAGTGAAATTCATTTCTCAAGACGAAAATTCACAAAATCTTACTGAGAATTTCAGCACTGGAGAGAAATGAGGCCTACTATTAAGCTCAGAATAAAATGCAAGGCACACGAGTAGTTCATCAAAACTAATAGGGTAAATTGTCTGCTGGAGACACCCATCCCTGTCTATTTACTGTAGAAGGAGTCTAGAGTATTAGCTTAGACTAGATATATAAATTCCATTGGCTAAAACCAGGTGTTATTAACTGCTATTACTATCTTCAATTAATTGAAAATCTGGAAAAGAAAGACATTTTCACTATGGGCCCCCTCTCATGACCCTTTTTTTCTTTTTACTGAAAAAAGGGTTCTTCTAACTAACGATCTTCAAAACCAATATAACAAAGAGAAGTCAAAATATGCTCTTACCCAGTTTATGTTTGAGTTCATGTATGTCTGAAAAAGATTTTAATTAAATATTAGAACACTAATTATTTTCCCTCTCTGACATAATTTGCATGCCCAGCAAACTTGCTGTCCAGAGTCAAAACAATATGCTGGCTTTATATTTGTATAGTGTAGTCCTAACTGATAACAAAGCTCCTAGATTTTTCATAAAGAGTTCAGAAAACTATATATTTTCTTTTACTTTTCCAGGCTCTGGAACTTAAATCTTCTTTTCCTTATAAATTGGAACCAATCATGAACAATAATCCCAAATTAAGAACGTATTAAATTATATTAATTCACTGATAGAGCAATTTGCAAGCTCAAATACTGACCAAAAATACTTATCAAACCAGATGCTCTTAGGAATTCATCTTTACATGGATAATATAAAAGGGAACTTGATGACTTTTTAAATTTTATTATGCAAAAACATACAGCTACAAATGTCTCCTGAGCTCAACCTTCAGTTGTTCCTGAAGAATTATGTATTTATAGAGAGAAATTACTAGGAAAAAACACTGTCAGACTTACCTTGTTGAATTTGCTCTCGTGCTTTTTCTGTGAACAGAAAGCAAGATGCTTAGATCCTAAAAAAAATTCTCCAAACACTCAGCATTCAGTTTTAAAGACTACATAGGAGTGATTAAACCACAAAGACTTCTATGGATATTTGTATGAGTGTATTTGCATTACATTTACATACACATGTACATAAACTATTAGTTGGATTTACTAGGGAGTAGACTTCAAAAATAAATTATTTTTTTCATAGTCTCAGTTTAAACAATTGCAGAACAGTCACTGACAGAAGCAATTTTTTTTTTTCCAAGTTAAGCTTCCTTATGCAGCGTTTGAAACAAAAGCAATGGATATAAAGCACAACCAATTTGACATTAAGCCTTGTTTTCTCTGCTCATGAACTCCAGAGGTCCTTTCAGTCTCTATGATTCTTTGAAAAGTGATGAAAAACTTTCCAGCAATGACTGGATACAAATTTCAATAAAACTTTCTGAGGGCTAGCTCCCAATTTTACATATCCAAAACATTTATGTTTGTATGCAAATTGCTGTATTTGGTTTCTGGGTAGCAGTTCAAATACAGTTCAAGTACAGCAGAGAAAAGTTTTCTTTTATTTAGACTTATGATTAGACTTATCATTAGCAGACACTGAATTTATTCTGTATCTCTTCTGTAAGTCTGAACATTAAAACTACTCAGAAATTGATGAAAGAATTCATCCAAACCATCAGGTTCTTAAAACAAACAAACATTAAAAAAAAAAAAAAGACCCAAAACAACAGAAAACAGAAAGAACAAGAATAAAACAAATTGCTCAGCATTATGAATGTTTGGATTGTTTAGAATTAACAACTACCTTTAGAACCTTAATCTATCTTTACTGTTCCTGCAGTCATTACATAGTAAAGATTTCCCCCACTACAACTCAGAAGGATAAGTTTGGTTCCTGCTCTGAACTGCAATCAGATATCCATCACTACTGGTGAGAAAGATGCAACTGTCTAAACTAAGTCATGTAATTTTTTCTTTCCTTCTGACTGACTTTTTTTAGTAAACATTAAAATTACAAACATTTTATAAGTGTCCAATTTTCACATGAAATGCACTTCTTCATTGATAATATTCTACTGCTTTGAAGAGCCTGGACATGACAGCTAGGGAAATGGTGAAAAAATCATTTTTCTGGGAGTGGAAAACTTCCAGATACATGGTTGGTCACAGTAAGAAAGCCTGCCAAGGTTATGCATGCAGCAACAAAAGGAAATTAACTGCTTCTTTCCACATTGACAGACAGTAGACAGATTGGCCAAACCTAAATCCCAGTCTTTAGAAAGCTTTCATTAAACAGCTTTAGAAATACAACTAATTAACTCCATTGTTTATACCAATGCTAACTATGTTTATACTGCTGTCTCTACTGAAGTGTCGATGATGAAAAGTTATTTCATAAGTAATATCAATATTACTTACGTGCACGAGTGATTTCCTTATTGTTATCTGAGAGAGAAAAAAGGGGTGGAGACGGAGAAAGAAAATGTTATCCAACTTTCTTCCTCGTTTACTCATAGGGTTTCACATGAAACCTTGGATACTCTACAGTGATCATGTGTGTTGTTTGGTAAAGAAAAGTTATTTCCAAAATATCTTGGTTTATCTATACTTTCCATTAAAATTACAAGAAATCATGCACAATTTAATTTATAAAATTAGTGATACTAAAAGAAAAGCATCAGCCACTGTACTTCCTTGGCAACTGATTTGTGTTGCCAAACTATCTTAGGAACTATTATATAAAGCAGTAAAATAGCTTGTAAACAAATGGAACCAGTGGATATCTTTGGGTACGGTGACATATTTCAGGTATTTGCAAGAATTTTACTACTTCAGTAATGAGATTAAGTTGAAGTAATTATTTCACTACAGTAATGTGTTGATTTATCTTCTAAGACACGATTGTATAGGTTTATACTCTAAGATGTTGGAGTAGTTAACAGTTGCTTAAAAAAGGAAATACAATGTAAGTAGAAATACTGTGAAGAGCCAAGGCTGAAAAATCACAGGTGTGATTTTCCCTTACCCTGCACACTCCCCAGATAATTATGAATAAGATGGCAACGTTTTCAACCAGACTGCATTTGGCATAATAAGTGGAACTTACTTCTGATTTTATAAAATGCAGCGAGGACCAGGAATATGCTCAGGAGCAGGATCACAACAAAAGCTGCCAGCCAAGGGGAGGTGGAAGGAAAGAAGGCATCTGCAAATTATTCAGGAGATCAATTATCATTTTTCTTGCAGAACCAACTGTTGATGTACTTTCTGTCCATCACTGATGTCTGGTTTCAATAGTCCAGTGGCCATTTTCAATGAGGCAAACCATCAGCATAAGCCTGGAAACAACCTTGGGTGTATCACGATCCAGAACAAGACACAATCATGGCTCTACTTGGTGAAAACTCAAAGTTGTATTGTCAGGCTCTTATAAAAGCTTTTAACAAGGCTGAAGATATAGCTGAGTTGGTAACTGCTTGTGCTAAAAGTGTTGTATGCGTACAACACATGCACATACACATTGTATGTCTGTAGCACTATGTTGTAACCACATTTAATTTTACTGGGAAGCCCAGGATAAAATAATAAATATTAATAAATAATGCTGCTGCTGCTAGTAGTAACAGTAATATGATTAATAATAAGGTTAGTGTTCCAATTAAACAAGTCATTTCTGTCAATAACAGCTGATATACCATTACTTTAGACAGTCTGTTGAACTCCTTTGGGTGATAAAAAAGAAAAAAAAAAACAACAAAAAACCTTTTTTATACGTCTGAAGTGAAACAAAATGAATTTGGATCCAGGTTTTGCATTCATAGACACATGTAGGAGCAGTTCACCAGGACTCTCGTATCGCTGAGATATTTTGTTGTGTCATCAGAGGTTTGTCTAAACCACAACATCAGGTGTTATAGCAATAGAAAAAGAAGTGGAAGAAAATGAAAGGGAAAGAGAGAGAGGTGTGACAATAGCCTTCCCCATCCCTGAAAATGAGAATAGGCACCATCTGATAACAGGAGTCAGTTTTCCCCATGCAACATCACATCCATGGAAGGGCATTTTTGTGTTTTGTTTGTTCGTTCCTCTTTTAGTTTGTCACACAAGGAAGCTAATGGCTGTTCGGAGGAAAGGAGAAACAAAAAATAACAGCAGCAAAAAACTGAACCAACCAACAAATAAAAAATATTATGGAAGAAAACTGTTTAATCTGTAGCACTACAAATATGTGTTCCTGGGGCAGTTTGGTCTGCGTACATTAGCTCACTACAAGCTGGAAGCTCATACTCACCTGCAATGGCAACTGAAGATTCTGTTGATGTTTTCAATTGTTTATCTATAATTTTACAGGACGCAGAGTTTCCAGATCCTGCTTTGAGAATGATGGAGCTGCTGACACTGGCAGTGCTGATGTCAGCAGAAAGAGGAGTTCCTGTGATGTTTTCTCCTCTACTGTCTGTCCACAACAGTTGAGCTTCAGAAAACAACCTTTCAGATAAACATTTGAGTCGAATGCCACCATCCTCATAATCATCCACAACAAGCAACGGATCATGGCCAACACCTATAGAGGAGATTGATAAACAGGTGATTTGAAAGGGGAGTCTTTGAGAAGTTTTGCATTCATGAAGTCCTAGCTGTAGTTTACCCACTGAAGCTGCAGCCCTTATCATATAACTTTAGCAAGTACTGCCACAGCTCTGATCAGCCAGGTTGTAGAGGACAAGTTTGAGAATTAAACAACATGAATGAGCTTGAAATAGAAGTTATTAAAAGCTATCTCTTTTTTAAATGACCAGAATCAAGTTCTCATGCACAACTGCCACAGTAACAGTTAAGATAGGGTTAGTATTAGGGTTATGATTTAGGGTTTAGAATTACTGTTTAGGATGGAGTTCAAGTTAGGGTTTAGGGTTAGAGTTAGGTTCAACTACCCAGGTTAGTTGAGCATATTCATCTCATCAAATTTTAGCCATTCAAAATATTTGTATTTCACTGAGGCAATCATTTTGTAGAGAAAATGCACTCCCTACAGAGTGATTAATTCCTTTGGTAGAGTACTGTAGGATAAATTAATTATGTTATGCCTGTCTTCTATCAAGTACACAAACTCAGATACAACTGAGCACTCAAATGCTCAGGTTTAATACCCACAGTTGAGCACACTAAATCCCAGAACATGCATCTGTGTTGCCTGAAATTCAAATAAATCATCTAAAACTGGACCTTCTGGAGAGGAAAAGAGTGATGGGTGTCATCCTATGTATTCATAGTCTCATAAAAGAATTCAGCACAGAGGGAAATTAATTCATTACAGAGCAAAATTACCTTCAGTGGGCTGGTGTCTAGATGCCAACACCAAGATGAAGATGGCTGCTGTCAGCTCCATACCTGTACAACAGAAAAAAAGTCTATGTCTAAAGGAAAAATAAAGGATGTGGGGGTCTATGCAGCTGAGAGATGTGGGATGGCCCTTTGGATCTGATGGCAAAGATGACACTGATTTTAAAGCAGAACATAAAGTCTGCCGTATTTAGAAATATAAAGCTATGGTATGGACACTGAAAAGTCTCCTAAATCTTTATTTCTTGAACCAGGAATATATATTGTTTCAAGACAATGAAATTACAAACCCAACAACTTTTCTTGTTTTGAGAATCCAACTCTAGCCATGGGATTCCATAAATATCCCTAACAAAGGATAATATAAAAATATATTAAATAAAGACATACTGCTATTGGCATTTTCTTCAATTCTCTTTACTTGTTTGGATAAAATGGAACCTCTCCTTATTTCTGGCCCATCCAAACTACCCTGAGGATTTTTTAGAGATTCCCCTGGTCATAATAATTAAGACAACCAACACTTTTTCAGCATGCCATAAGGTCACTTTTATAGCAGAAGAATTCCATATAACCAGAGGTAACTCTTTTTCTTCACTAACTGTAAAGGGAGACCAGAAAGCCAAACAAGCTTAGAAGCCTAACATTTAGCTATCTCATGATATATGGTATGAGTCCTACTTTTTGAAGAGAAATGTATGTCCATTCCTAAAGCCATAAAGAATGTGAAAGTTTGACACATTTTTGACTGCTTTTATTAAATTAGTCTTTTCATTCCTTTGGATGTTCACACACCATTCAAAGGTCTTTCTCTGTTGTCAAGGTAACTAGAGATATTTTTTTTTTCACTCTTCCTTTTTTTGTATCATATCTACTATGCATATTTTTTATATCATATCTATCTCTCATATTTATCACTCTAATAGAAACACAAGAGGTGAGATGCACGGGAAGAAACAGGAAAAGAAACAATGCAATATACTGGGGGGGGAAGTGGGGGGAAGGGGAGGAGAAGTAAAAAAAAAAATACATATAGCAAAAAAGCAATGAAAATAAACAACAGGGATTAAAGTGCCTACCAGGTCATCCCTTATGACTATCCTTGCTGTGGCATTGTCATTGAAAGGACAATAGTGAAAACTCTGGAGTGCACCAGCAACAAGCAGGAACAAAGAGAAGGGTGAACATCAGAAATGAAAGTAATGCTTCACAGCAAAGAAAGGTGACAAAATGGAGGAGAGGATTAAGGGATCTGTTCCCATTTCATGCTGTCAGTTCGCATCTGAGTCTTATCAAAGGGACTGTACAACCACATCTCACTTGATGAGTGTGAATTTCCCTCTGCTAAACTTGATTTTGAGTCCAGAGCTAACTCAAAAAGAAAGTATGTCTTCAAGACAGATAGTCAAGAAGATTTGGTTGAAGTTTTTACCGTGCCTAACAACAGTTCACCATATAAAAACACACACAAAACATTGCTCAGCAGCTCCCAGCTATAATCCCAAGAGATTTTTTCAGGGTAACATCTGAAATATCTGCCAATCAAGTCAATACAATAAAACAACTGCAGGAGACAGAGGAATTATTCAGAGCTCTTACCTACAGAAGCATCTAAATAAACCACTAGTTGTGTCAAAGAGAAATACAGACCTGCATTTCAATAGTACTGCTTTAGATTTCCACAAATGCAGCTGCACCCTGCTGAAATCCACATGCAGGCTCTTAAATCTTAAGTCGGCAGTGCTCAGAAGGATTCTGACACCTTTGGACTTTGGACTGATCAGTTTTCTTGATCATAAAAAGAAAGTTTTTATTTCCAAAGGTTACCTATCAACCCTTGCAATGCAGCAAAAGGAAGGTAGGAATAAAAATAATAGGTGTAGTCAAATAGTCAATACCTCTATGGAAGGCAAAAAGAAGTATAAAGTAGAAACTTCAGAAAAAAAAAAGGTTTCTAAAATGGTGAGGAAAATTAACCCCAAGAAATTGAGTTAACCAATGAATTTTTTATGGATACAACAGGATACTGTTGGCTGTTGCCTTTCCAGGCTGCAAGTGCA
This sequence comes from Meleagris gallopavo, assembly GCF_905368555.1. NCBI lineage: Eukaryota > Metazoa > Chordata > Aves > Galliformes > Phasianidae > Meleagris > Meleagris gallopavo. Next base: position 328,395 of record NC_139437.1, read on the forward strand.
CACTGCTGGCTTATGTCCCACTGTTTGCCCATCAGAACCCCAAAGTCCTTCTCTGCAGCACTGTTCTCTATGAGTTTTTCTACCAGTCTTTACTCATATCTGGGATTTCCCCTATCCAAGTACAACATGAAATCGTAGAATCTTTAGAGTTGGAAGGGATCTTTAAAGGTCATCTAGTCTGACTCCTCTGCAATGAATAGGGACATGCACAGCTAAATCAGGTTGCCCAGGGCCTGATACAGGCCTTGAAAGTCTCCAGGGATGGAGCATCAACAACATCTCTAGGCAACTTGTTCCTGTGCCTCACCACTTTCACTGTAAAAACATCCTGCACTTGGTCCTGTTAAACCTCATTATTTTATCTTGTGCCCACTTTTCAAGCTTGTTCTGGTCCCTCTGGATGCTATCCCTTCCTTTCCTATCAGCTGCCCCATTTAAATTGGTGTCATTGGCAGACTTGTATACCACTGTATAGGTCACTGATAAAGACTATGAAGAGCACTGGTTCCAGGATGAACCCCCACATGAACATAGAGTTGTTGACCACAACGCTTTGGCTGCAACCATCCAATTTATTCCTTATCCACTGAATAGTCCAGCCTTCAAATCCGTCTCTTTCTTATTTAGAGATAAGAATGTGAGGTGACAAAGAAAGCATTTATTTATTTGAGTACCTGATATGACCCTATCTGATCCCGTTCTATTCTCAAGAGCCTAAGGTAGCAGAGAGATACCTCAGTCAAACCTCAGTAAGAGAGCCAGCTGATCGAAAAGAAAGCATTGATGAGCTTTTGGGTAAATGTGTATTTCTTTAAAGGGAATGTAAGTGGGGTGAATACATCTGAAACAAATTCAATAGCAGAAGTAGTGCGAAAGTGTTTCAAACAGAGGAACACACTAAGTTGCATTAGTACTTTACTTTAAGCAAACTGTTGAAAAAATCACAGATCATACATTTGAAATAAGAATCACATGAAACAATTGAAGTAATTTCCACAAGCTTTTTTTGCTTTTGTTTTTGTTTTTTCTTCTGTTTTTCTTTTAAATGAGCTATTTGTTAAACAGGTAACTTCCTCAAGTGGAAGAGAAAATCAAATATTTGGATGATACTATTTGCCTAACATAGTAGTTTCTCTATATTATCTATTACAAAAGAGCAGCTGTTGAATAAGATGGCACCCGAACTTACAAGAAAGATGTCAGTCATCAAAACCTGGCTGAAAAGGCCACTCAACAAATGTTTACAACTGAAAAGACAAATGAACTGTATAGCCCTAAAAAGAAACAGAAGAAAGTTGTAATCACTGATGCAGAATTTACACAAGTCCTAAGAATTGCTTCTTTGTTAACTCTTGGCAAAGTTGTGTCAGTGCCTTATCACCACACACACCAGACGGTCTCACCAAAATGTAGTTGTTAACAAACGTCCTGTGCCTTTCATCACCTTCCCAAACTTATGATGTTTGTAGAGTTCATACTTTACTTAGGTACGTTGTCTAAAGGATATAGTCTCTACAATGACTGATGTCAAACACAAACGTGAATTAGAACATGATGTTTTAACACGAAGGTTCAAGCATCATGTACTAATCACACAACTTTCTCTATGCGAAGTATTTTAAGCAAATTAATATCTAAAGTTATTTTTGCAACTGTAGTGTAGAACTTTAACTTCTTCGTGCACTCCATTAGTGCCTCACATTGCCAGAGTTGCAGAAAAGAGAAGTGAAAGCAAACAGGTGAAAAGTGTTGAGATGTGAATTGTTGATGGGGAAGCTGAACGTGTCCTTGTGTGTGTCCACAACAGGCAAGGTGAGGACTTGGTGATGTATGTCATGAACTCCATAACTCACTTTCAAACATATTCCTTGAAAGTTGTTAAAGAAACTACAATTATTTCAGGGTGATTTGATTCTATATTATACTATGCACCATTCTTGGGCTTAAAAAAATTGATAATTTCAGTTACTTTACTATATAGACAGCTATGAACACAACCTTTGCAAGATTTCTGTGAACTCTTATTAAATTTAACTGCCTTCTTCATCAGAGGCAAACAAGGGGAACACACCTTCTACATGGAGCCAGGAATTCACCGGTGGTTTGGTACAGATTTTAATAGTTCAATGAAAATACAAATATTGGCATAATCACAGTAATATAAACAGTTATAACCATGGTTATCCCATTGCTACAAGAAAAAATAAAACTTAGAAGTGATATATGAAGAATTCCTAGAGTCTGTATTTTTTCTCTGGGGTAATGTCAGCTTTCATGTCTCTCTGGGTCTTACATGTACGTTCAGTACTGGCACATTTAAAACTATACAGTCACCCCTCAACCTAAAGAAAATACAGTGTTAATTGGTTTTCTTATGCTTTTCCCATTTGTTTACAGACTAGCTATTTGAATTCCACCAGGTAAAAGTCACATGAGCTCTAGAAAATCATTGTCATATTTATAACGAGTAGTTATAGCTATTTCTCATATTGCAAATCTTGTAGCCTGCACTGGTGCATTATTGCAGAAGCTGTGATCGTTTACTAGTCTGTACCTCCTGGACCTACAAGGCTACAGTGTAGAGCTATCACAGCTGGATAAATCAAATAAACTATATCATCTATAGCAATCTATAAAACATTAAATTGTTGGTCGATTCAGTGGCTTTAATGTGCAAAATGGAGAAAACACCAACAAGATGGGACAGGATGCCTGCCTGAGTTGAACTTCATGAGTAAACGCTCTGAGCCCAAAGTTAAGGGAGAACAGAGCATCTGGCACTGGATGAAACAAGGGAAGAGTAAGACATCAGTATCTACACTGCTGCTGGTATCTGTAAGGACACCAGAAGGTAGTATGGTTCTGCAAAAAAATTTGGATTATTTATTTCTTTATCCATTTTTACCTGCTGAAGTTGAGTCGGACTCATCTGGACTCCACATTTTCCCTCCAACCTTTCAGACTCCAATTGTTCTAGAGGAGCTGCAGGGAGATTTTTCTTCTAAGGTAGCACAAAATGAACATGATCATATCAAAGGAAAATCCATTCTTCACTGTGATGGAAAGACACACACACTGCACTTTCCTCTTTTTTTTTTAACATGCACACAGAAATAATTCAAGTTTTGCAGCCTTGGTTACATGCTCTGTATGTTTATATAAGTCTCTATGTATTAATGTATACACAGTATACATGTGTATATGCATGCACACACATCCTTGATGTCAGATCCTGTGCATGAAATCATCTGCGTGCCCTTGCCCTCCATGGAATAGGAGAATGAAGAAAAGGATGAATTTAGGAAAGAATCAATTTAGGGAAAAACATGAGCAACATTCCACAGATAAAAGTACAAGAAAAAAGAGGTGGGATCTGCCAGAATGAAACTGCTTAAACTCACAAGGTCTCAGTAACAGGGTTTCTGAGGAGCTATGAAACAAATATCACTGGGAACTCCAGATGAGGTGGTGGCTGCTGGGGCTTGGCTTATGCTGCCTGTCTCATGATGAGGCCACCCTGACCTTTCCCTGAAATACATTTTGTTTGTATTAATTCAGCCTCTTTGTGGCTTTTGCTGATTTAATGCACAGCTTTAGGGTCAGGCTTCATCATACCCACTCGCTGGCTTACGTGAGTGCCAAAGGACTCTGCAAGAACCTCAGCATCTGCAGCAATGAGACTGGAAACATCTACAAAGACAAGCTGATATGCAACATATCCATAGGAACTATGTTTACCCTGCAATAACATTTGTATAGTGTATGCACCCTATATCTCCAGTATAGTTTTCCTCTCTGAAATCATGCTGTAGCAAACCACAAAATGAGTGATGTCTGTTTCAGCAGCAGTGCTAAAGAATGCAGCCCTAAAGTTTAGGGTTCCCTGAGTTGCCTGTAGGGTTTTGAGTAGGGATAAGGTATAGACTGGCTATTGTTCAAGATAAAAAATGTTGAGGAAAAGCAACACATGCCCTGAAAGCTGGGGATCCCCATGGAGTTAAGAGTTGCAGCTAAAAATGAGAAGAAGGAGGATAAGTTTCTGAATGCTTATATCGCTGAGCAGTGCAAGAAGTAGCCATGTATGGGGGAAAAGTCACATGTACAGATTGCATGGAAGAAAAGGCTTCATATGGAATATCTCAGGCAATAAAAAATGGGTGTAATATCACCATAAGGTCAAGTGTCTCGGTTTTTATAAGAAAAGGATGTTCTCTCCTTTGAGTATAATGAAAAGTACAAAAGAGACATGGTTGGAAAAGACTCCTTCAATCACAAATCTACACAAAAAAACAATGTGACTGTACCCTACCAAATATAAATATAAACTGGTATGACTTTGTGCCAGTAAAATACTCCATTTCCTGACCAAGAAAGGGAACTCTTCAAATACGGTGAATTTCTTCATACATGATATGCACTGCCAGATCCTGAGGAAAGTGTGAATAGAAGAGTTAAGGGAGAGATTTGCAGATGAGACATAGCACCTCTGCTGGTCTAGCCTAATGCAGACTAAACCAGATGATGGATTTTAGTGAAGCAAGATCAGTTGTATGTTATACCATGGTGATTTAGAAGTTCAGTCTAGTCTTTGCACAAAGAAGAATGTTATGTTACAGGACAGGAATTGTCTGTGGTTGTGGTGTGGGCTCTGTTTTCCTAAAAATAAATGAACACTGCATGGCTTAAATTAGAAGAGATCTTAAAAGCCACCTCACTCCAACCCTCTTCCATGGGTAGGAACAACTTCCGCAACAGGTTACTCAAAGCCCCATCTAACCTGGCCAAAACCTTCACAAATAGATTTTTATAGACATTTTAACAACTCCACAGAAATACTTCGGGGGAATCAAAGAAATGGAAAGACCTTTGCAGATCTTGGCTTAGGGATGGTTCTGGGATTTGTGTTTCCCCAAGCCTCTGCAGAGCCCATAGCAAAACCTAGGTCTTTACTTGTGCCAAAATACAGCTTGTTCCAAAATCACAGCTTTATTTCCTAGGACATTCAGACTGAGACACCTTAGCAAGGCTCCAGATTTGACCAGATATTACCATTATTAGCTCCATCCGTGGAGACGTTCACGGATGGAGCCCTGAGCAGCCTGATTCAGCTGTAGATGTCCCTGTTCATTGCAGGTCAGTTGCACTGGATGACCTTTAAAGGTACCTTCCCACTCAAATGATTCTACATGGTATACTCACCAAGGAATGGTTGTTCTACGAGCAGTGATCACTGCTTTCCATACTGGTTGAATTTGCCCATCCACACTGAGATCTCGAGCCATGCTCTGTTCTAATGCACTACAGTCAGATATCTTTGCTCATATCACACACTTCAAATGTTTGCATATCTTGATTAAATACTTGCACTCAAGCCATACGTGTCTCATACTACGCCTAGCATGATGCTCCTTTCCTTCCCAATCTGTTACTCGTACAAATGTAGCTCGTGCTGCAGCACTTTGTTTCAACAGAATATGTGATGTATCCTGAGACGAGCTTAGGAAAGGATGCAACAAATTCCACTCCTCCAAATATGCGGAGGGAAGATAAAACCGATCAGGATATTTCCAAAGGCAGAGGGAGATACAGAAGCAAGGGCACGCAGAACTGCTCCACTGTTTGGCCAATGGCCAACTGGTTTCAGTGAGAACAGAGAAGATATATAGGGTTATATTAAAGGTCAAAACGAGTAGGACTGAAGGGTAAACAAAGGAACTACAAAGCCAATTGAAGTTGAAGTAAATAATAAACAGAAGGCTCAGAACACAAGCTGAAGGAACAATAGCTGGTTGAAAAAGACATCTTAATTGAAAATGTGAAATAATAATGTAGAGTAGGGAGTTGAATTGGCACCTCTGACAAAAAAAATTGGGCATGAGGACTTAGTGGCTCTCTTCAGAGTCAGGTAAGGTATTGCTGATATTTCATCTAGAGCAGAAAAAGTTTGTATATTTTTATTTTAATATCTTGTGGGATCTTCCATCTTGGTTCATGATTTCTTTGATATGGTCCCTTTCCAGTGTTCTAGGTCTTACTTTTGGGACAAACCATGAAACAGACCAAAACTGAATACAGAAAACCTTTGGATCATGCAGGTATTTGGGAGATTAAATTTAATTGGTCTTTCTCATTTTTTCCCTATCTGCATATGGGAGTTTGGAGAACTACTAAATGGAAGAGGAAATATATATGCACAGAAAACTGTCAAGAGGTGGACCTTACTAAACCACAAGCAATAAAGAATACTGAACAGATGAACTGGCTACTTAAAAGAGGGCTTGGAACAGAGTGGGGCAAGGAGTACATAATCAATAAGATTAGATTGAAAGACATGGGTTTATTTCTTCTGAAGAAGAGGAAGAAAAGGATGATGAAGTAACGTCATAGAATCACTTGAAAGTCAGCAATAAAGATCCAAAAGCTTCTTTGTCCTGTTCAAGCAGAATCCCCTAGACCAGATGTGTCAAAGACATGTTAAGTCGGATTTTGGATATCTCTGAAGATGGATACTCTGCAGTATCTGTGAACAGCCCGTTCTTGTGTTTGACCTCTCTGACAATTTAAAAAAAAAAAAAATGTTTTCTTGTATCCCATATGCTTCCCATTCCTAGACTCCTAGACAGCATTTGAGAACTGAGCAAAGAGGCAGTCATAAGTGTCATTCATTTTTTCTCTAAGAAGTTCTTAGAGGGAGTTTATAAACAAGAGGGAGATTTTTTATATGGACTGACAGTGATAAAAAAAGGGAGAATGGTTTTAAACTAACAGAACTGAGATTTGGATTAAATATCAGGAGGAAATTTTTTTACATCAAGAATGGTGAGACACAGGAGAATGTCCCATCCCTGGAGGCATTCAAGACCAGGTTGGATGAGGCCATCAAAGCCTGATGTAGTGGACAGCACCAGTCAACGGTGGGGGGATTGGAATTGAGTGGGCTTTAAGGTCCCTTCTAACCCAAGCCATTCTATGATTCTAAGTCTTCTCTGGGCACTGCCTGGTCACAAGTTAAGTCCTGCAAAACAATTTTATTTTTGCGAAAGCACTGGCAGAAGACAAATGATTAGGTTCATTCTAGCATGGTTTATTTTTCCTTGACTCTTTGATGAACAGAAGAGCATGGGAGGAGAGAAGCAGAATGAGGAGATGTAAGGAAGCAGAGGTGGCTAGTGTTCCAACAGGTGAAAAGGGAGAGACCAGTTAAGGGGAGGAGTCAGAGCAAGGAATATTTGTCATTTACCTCTGTCTTTGTCCCTGCAGTACTTTCTCCTGCCCACCCAGCCAGTCACCAATTCTAAGCTCTTCATCTCTTCTCCAAGGACGACATTTCTGCTCTACCTTGCTCATCCAGGCTTGCAGGGGTCAGATCATACAAGGTCTCTGCTGTTGCCATGGGACCACCAGGAAATCTTTTCCCATCTAGGCATCCCTATATCAGCAGTCTGTCTGCCTTTGCTGGAACCAGAATAGAAACGGTGCTTTTCCTCCTGGTATGGCTTTGTGGTAAGTTTCCTCCTTTGCTCCTGGAGAATGGAGTTTCAGATATGGTCTCATAAATGGTGCTCATGATGGATTGACCCCTCTCATATCCTCATTGGTGTTTTTCAGTGTGAGAAGGCAAGGATTTGGGGAGAATTTGTTGTCACTTTTCAATACTTAGAGGAGACTTATAAGATGGAGAGAAACTTTTCACAAGGGCGTGTAGTGGTAGGACAAAAGGTAGTAGTTCTAAATTAAAAGAGTAGATTTATGTTTGATAAATGGAAGAAACTCGTCACTCTAAGGGTCATGAGGCACTGGAACAAGCTGCTTAGAGAATTTGAGGGTGCTCCATTCCTGGAGATGTTCAAGGCCAGGCTGGATGAGGTTTTGAGCAATGTGGTTTTGTGGGAGGTGTCCTTGTCCAATGGCAGGGGGTTCGGATGAGATGATCTTTAAGGTCCTTTCCCACCCAAGACATTCTATGATAAATTGAATTTCTGGTGCAGGAAAAGGGCATGACCTTTCTGAGGCAAGGAAATACAGCATTGGACATCATCATTCGGCTTCCAAAGATCACCTGGAGATTTAGAGGCATTATGAATGCAAATATTCAGATACAAATCCTGAGAATAAATCAATGCAAGCATAAGGACAGAGTTTCCTTTGGTAGATTTCTGTAATCCAGAATTTAATCCTGTTTTCTTTGCCTCTCTTTTATACACATAGACTGGATTTGAGCCAGGACCTAAGAACAAATAAGCATAGCATGCCTATCTGTCAGTGTCAGTGCTTAGTGCAGCTGCATTTATATCCTGTAAACCTGCACAGTCAAATCCTTAAACAAAAAGTAGTAAAATAATTGGGTAAGGATTATCTGGAGACAGTGGCATTGTTGATTTTTGGTTTCTTTTTTTGACAAAACCTGACACAAGTTAAGGCTGCTTCAATGATTAGGATAAAGAAAGGGTAGGGTGAGAATTGTAAATGATCAAGGAAAATAATCTGGCAATTTAAAGCTTGTAAGGAAACTATCTGTGCTTCCCAGTAGTGTAGAAGAGTGGACCTGGCAAGCTTTCACATAGCAGTCCTTGTCATAAACCCTATGGTATAAGTATATAATGATATGTGAAGCAGCACCAAGTACCAAAGATGCAGACACAATTTAAGCACCAAAAAACGTCTTTCTGAATAAGGGGAAACTTTGACACCCAGGCTTGGGTCCTCATAGTAGTCAGGAGTTTTGTTACAGTCATGAAGACTATTTAGGGCAGTTCTGGCAAGTGTTTTTGACAAAAGTCTTAAGTATTTTTCATTTGATGTTGAAATCCTAACTTGTACTCCAATAAGTGAACTAAAATTTCCTTCCATAACTTGCACAGTGCAAGGACTGATGTAACTCCAAAAGAGCATTCATGGTCTTATGCATGGAGCTCCCTGCTGCACAGATGGTGGACAGGGATGATGCCACAGTAGCTCAGGCTACAGCTCTGGGTCACACTGTGGCCTCCATCCCTTTAGGGACCATATCCAGAGATTTTTCTCTCATGGTAAATAATACAGCCTACGGTTTCTGTGGTGTGGAGCTGTCACATCAGATGGTGTGTTGGGACACTTCCATAGCTGAAAAATTGTCCAAGAAGGACAAGTTACTAGGGAACCCATGATCAGGACATTCCTAGGTGACAAGAAGAGCTTGCAACTTCTTGTAAATAAGCAGAGATTAATTAGACATTCTAGAAAAATCTTTGTAAGACATCTGCACCACGAATTAGCCAGCAAACATTTCTTTCTGTGTTCTTGCTGGAAGCACCAATGGATAGCACGTCAGCAATCCTTCCCCAGCCAAATCTAAAACGGCATTATTCCTACAAGAGCAGGATGTTACATTCTCCACTATCAACCAAAAGCTGTTTTGTGTTCATTTTCTACCTTGACTTTTTTTCTGATTCAGGTGTTGCCAACTCAGTTCCCATCAGACTCGTAGATGGCCCCAACCGCTGTGCGGGGCGGCTTGAGGTGCTCTGGAAACAGCAGTGGGGAACAGTGTGTGATGATAGGTGGGACCTCTCTGATGCCATGGTGGTATGCATGCAGCTGGACTGTGGGAAACCACTGTCTGCTCCTGGCTTGGCTCATTTTGGTCAAGGAACTGGTCCTATCTGGCTGGATGACATGAAATGCAATGGTACAGAAGTTGACCTTTCTGCATGCAGGACCAGATCTTGGGGGGAGCATAACTGCAATCATGGAGAAGATGCAAGTGTTGTGTGCTCAGGTAACTTCTGTTTCCACCATTCCCTGCGGAGTGCTATGTAGAAAGAGGCTTTTAAGCATGTTTGCAAAATTTTATTTTTCAGTGCCACTCTTAGGATTCAGATCATACGTAGATGTCTGTTTTATAGAACTGACCCAAAAGACAGTGTTATCCATCTCAGTTCTTTCGGCAGTTAAATTCAGTGATGGTGGTGCTGCTGTTCTGTTCCTGCTCTGCTCTGCTCTGCTTCTTATTCCTTAACCATAGAGTAAATGAGCAAAGAAAACCGAAATGAACTTCAGCTGGATGCACAAGTTTTCCATGCATGTATTTTATGGCTAAAATAAGTCACGAGAGTTGAGCGTTTGTGTCCTCTTTCCATTTGTATTTTGGGACTGTACTACCAGTGAGAACATTTATTCTCCAAAATGGCACTCAGATGAGAAATTCAGCTGTGGGCCATTTGTATCTGTGACAAGTCTGACCTGGATGTGACAGCATGACGTTGATGAACGCTGAGCAACAGAAATCAAATGGGGAAGATTTGATGGCTAACACTGTGGTTAATTGGGAAATAAAACATAATTAAGTGGCACACAGGTTGCTTATGTTTGAGAGGTGATTTGGATGTGGATGGGCTGCCCATTGCCTTCTTTCATGATACTGCTCCAAAGACGCTGCTCCATTCTGAACAATGAACCAGGTTTCCAAATTTACATTTCCTGATTGGTCTAAAATGGGATTCAACTCCATATTAAAACTTAGACACACCTGTGAAATTGCCAGTGCTGCTGATTTGGTTCGATTCAATTGTAGTGTGGGCAATTGAATCAAACCAAATGAGACACCATCAACTAACTAGAGAGCACCAGTGGAGACAACCCACTGTTTCATAGCTGATAAAATGGCATCATGGCTGAAACACACCACTCACCACCTCACTGTGCTCACATTCACTGTTTGGTATTCATAAATGTTCAGCAATGATGAATGTCAATGGGTGCCATTTTTTCCACATGGAAGAATTCAAATGCTCCCCTTTGCTTCATACTCACTTCCATGACTGATGCCATTGTGTCAGACTGACCCTCTGCACTCATAAAGCAACAAAATATAATGCAATATTGGTGGGAAGGTTCAACTTCTACTTCCATAATACCAACATTGGCCTCTGATCATAGAATCATAGAATTGCTCAGGTTGGAAAAGAACTTGAAGATTGTCATGTCCAACCACAAAAGGATGTTGTAGGTCAACATAATAAAACAGGAGGCATTACTTTCAGAGCAAACATCATAAAATATCAGCACCCATCTCTCAAGGAGAAACCAAGAAGTGTGTAAGACATATGGGTGTCTCGTTCTGCTGTCAGTTGCCACTCTTGGTGTAACATTACAGTGTGGATTTTGCTCCTGCTTTATAAAGAATTCCAAATCCAGTCTATTAATCTCTCTGATTGGGAAGTCTGAAGCCACAGAGAAAAATTCAGAATGTGTTCCTCATCAGTCTTTTCACGTTCTGAACAATAATAATGGAGAATTTTTCTTTCCTTCATTCCCTACGGGCTCTTTCCTTGTGCAAACCCTGATCCTGTTTTTTGATGGTGGTGGTTGATTGATTTTTTTTTTGTGCTGTTTGTTACTTTTTAACGCAGGAAATAGTGAAGCTGCTCAACTGCGATTAGTGAATGGTACAAATCACTGCTCTGGGAGAGTGGAGGTGCTTTATGGCCAGCAATGGGGAACGGTCTGTGACGACAGCTGGGATCTACTTGATGCTGAAGTTGTGTGCCGTCAGCTGGGCTGTGGGACAGCCCTGTCTGCTGCTCCCTCAGCTTATTTTGGCAGAGGATCTGACCCCATTTGGCTTGATGATGTTATGTGTAAAGGAACCGAAGCTGCCCTGTCTGAATGCACTGCAAAACCTTGGGGAAAACATAACTGTGGGCACGGAGAAGATGCTGGTGTCGTATGCTCAGGTAACTCTCATCCTGAATGACACAAGTGAGTTTTGTGGGATCTGGAGATATGCTGGAGATGCTGTAGGGAGCACTATTCCCTTTGGAGCAAAGAAAACTCCAACGCTCAAGAGAACTAAAATGTCAAATGTGGTTTGCACTAAAATGACCTTGCATCTTCTTGGTATTAAAAATTTTCCACTGCATAAGCCACTGGTTGAGCAGTGTTGGTGCAAGAATTATTTATACACTCCCACAATATAGCACATGGACATGCTTTGGTAGAGAATATTCTTTCACTGCCTTCAGCAGTCCCATCATCTCACTGTTCTATCAGTGGATTTAGTTCCTTCTTAAGTATCCCCTAAACTGCTGCGTTACACAAGGTGCTACCATGGCGCATGTTCTCTCTCCAAGTGTATTAGAATCAAGTCCTCGAACACAACCATAAACCCAAGGCCCCACCTTAATGATTCCCAGAGCCACCCACTGCCTCCTGGTTCTCCAGCTGTCTGGCCAAACGGAGGTAGCATGTTCCATGAGGTGTTTACCCTAAGAAATTTGCCATTAGGTCAGTTATTACCAATACAGTGATTACTTGGACATCCCTGGAGGGAGAAGAGTCTGTTTCCCACAGCCTTTCTAATAATGAGGCACTAACAAGACTGTCAACTTTGTAGCCACATACAGAGGCTCTCCAGCCTCTCATCCCCTGGTCTGCGCATATCTTCAGAATCCCCCTTCCCCAGAATGTGACTCTTACACTTGTTCTTGTTAAGCTTCACGTGGTTGGTGGTTACTCTCTAATTTTACAGGACCTCTCTGTCAAGATTTCTGTGAGTCAACATCTCCTAGTTTAGTGCCATCTCTGAAGTTGGTATGTATTCAAGAATCCAGATCATTAATAAAAGCATTTAAGAGAACTGACCCCACAGTGGAGCCTTTGGGAGCCTGAATAGTGATGCTGCTGAACATCTCATGCTGTGACGATGGAAGAAGTGTTTGTGCTGCTCCCATGTGCAGTATTTTTCCATGTCACAATCCACAAAGTGAAAAATACCATGTTCATTGACAAATGGAGAAAAGACAAGCCAGATTCTGCATGAGATTCTTCCCTGGTCTTTTGTTGTTTTTTTTTTCCCTTCTGCAGGTTTTGCAAAACCAGCCCCGCTCCGATTAGTGGGTGGATCAACCCACTGCTCTGGGAGAATCGAGGTGTTCTATGGGCAGCGCTGGGGAACTGTGTGTGATGATGGCTGGGACCTGGCTGACGCAGAAGTCGTGTGCAGGCAGCTGGGCTGTGGAAAGGCCTTGTCAGCTCCCCATGGGGCTCACTTTGGGCAAGGATCTGACCCAATCTGGCTTGATGATGTCAGCTGCGTAGGGACGGAAGCTGCCCTCTCCGCATGCAAAGCCAGTCCCTGGGGAAGCCATAACTGTGATCATGGAGAAGATGCTGGTGTGGTGTGTGCAGGTACCTTTATGAGCATTAAAGAATAAGCTCTCTTGGTCATCCTGGGGCCCCTTTGACACTAATAGGTGCTTGCAAAGAAAGCACACAGAGAACTTCAAAATGATGTGGCTACATCCATAGACAACTACAACCTGTCTTTCCTTATGTAGGTCCTTTTAATGGGGTGCTTCCAGGGGGCAGTTTGCAACCACAGATAGAGGTACACACAGGGAACACATCTCATTGTTCTCATATCACTTACTCTCCAACCCAATAACTGGGTTATTCTTCTTATTATGTAAAAGAGAAGAGCATGTGAAGTGTGACGAGCATTACTGCATAAGTCAGCCACAGCCTCAACTGGCCAAGTTCTCAAGTTCCACCATTCTTCTTTCTCCTGTTTCTCTTCCTTCACACATTAACAGAAACACGCATCAACTGTTTCTGTTAAGGATGGCTGTAGGTCTTCCAGTCCACTGCTCTGCCAGTCCTCAGCAGTTCCCATCAGGGGCTGCTTAGTTTGAGAGGAGAAATTCATCTTTCGAACATCAGACACACAAAAAAATCATAGAACCATAGAGTGGCTTGGGTTGGAAAGGACCCCAAATATCATCTAGTTTCAACCACCCTGTTGAGCAGGGTTACCAACCGCTAGACCAGGCTGCCCAGAGCCACATCCAGCTTTGCCTTAAATGCCTCCAGGGATGGGGCATCCACCGCCTCTCTGGCAGCAAAATGAAGATATTAAATTAAAAATGTGGGTGGACTTCACACCTGTGAAGGAAATAAAAACTTCGGGTCAAATTATTCTTTCTTGTGTCACAGCTGTCCCAAGAGAGATGCTGCTGAGCATTTAAACGTGTATAACAGGCCACACTGATTCTGTCCTTGAATCTTACTGCTGTTCAAGGAATAATCCTCAGCACTCAAGATTAATGGCAGACCTTCACCCAAGCAAGGACCCCTGCTCCTAATACTTGATGCTCACCATCAGCTGAGCTTTACAACTTCAACATATGTTATTGGCAGCCCTCAATCAACTTGTGTCATCCAGAAATTGCTGATCCCAACTTCTGAGAGCCCTCAGCACAGCCTTAATGTAGGCATGCCTGTGCTCCTGCAGCAATGTTATTTCACTGGTTCCTTCTATGCTCAGCCTACCAGCCCACGTGACTCCCTCTAGTCTGTTTTACCACAGTAACATGCTGCAGGCATAACTGTCATCTTCTGAGAAAATAGAGGTTCAAACAGTTGGCTATTTTTTAGGTGAGACTAGCCAATGAGAGAGGGAACCAGAGACCACATTTCTATGAGACAGAAGCTGCTGCAAGGATCTATTGGTCTATTACGGAAAAAAAAGAGCAATGTCCATGCCACATCACTGCTGTCCAGACATGATCAGCACAGACCAAAATATGAAGGAAAGCACAGAAAACTGATGTCTTCACTATATCTCAAATTACAGGGTTTGCTGAGCTTCTTCCAGTCCGGCTGGTGAATGGTTCAAATTTCTGCTCCGGGAGAGTTGAGGTGTTTCGTGAGCAGCAATGGGGAACCGTCTGTGATGACAGCTGGGATTTAACAGATGCTCAAGTGGTCTGCAGGCAGCTGGGCTGTGGGGAAGCCATCTCAGCCCCTGGCTCTGCTCGGTATGGACAAGGAACTGGAAAAATTTGGTTGGATGATGTGAACTGTGCGGGATCTGAAACTGCCCTCACTGATTGCCGAGCCAAGCCTTGGGGAGACCACAACTGTAACCATGGAGAGGATGCTGGCGTGGTGTGCTCAGGTACCACTAGTGAATGCCGATGTATGTGGGATACGGTGCAGCCAGTGTGTTTGTGGCAGGGTGCTGGTAGATCTGGAGTCTCCTCAGAATAAGGAGGATGAGTGATCATCATGCAGTTGTAGGCTGAGAGAAAAGGAGAGCGGTATGTTGATGGTAAGGCTGTATTCCACCTGGTCACCACGGCTCAAGATTATACTGCAGGGATGTTAGTCATGAAGAAGATCTGTGTTATCCCCTTGTGTCCAGGACAGTTATGGAGCCATGCTCCAGGGAGCACCTTGAGCTCTCACGGGGACTAAAGTGCGGTGGATTTGGGTATTGAATCCTGATGGTTGGGTATGTCAAAGCTCATGAGTTAGGACTCAACACTCCCAACATTCAGGTACCACACACATTTCTGTGCCTGTTGTTGAGGAAGAAACCTGCTGCTTGCTATAAGATTGCTGTGAAGATGTTTTGGCTCCTCCACAGTGCTCTGAGACACGTAATGATCCTAAACATTTTGCAATTGTATTTGGTGCAGGTATTGCTGAACCAGCTTCCATCCGGCTTGTGAATGGTCCGAGTCATTGTGCTGGGAGAGTCGAGGTGTTTCATGACCTTCAGTGGGGAACCGTGTGTGATGACGGCTGGGATAAAGCAGAAGCCAATGTTGTGTGCAGGCAGCTGGGCTGTGGGGCAGCAATATCAGCCCCTGGCTCAGCTCGCTTTGGACAGGGGTCTGGCCCCATCTGGCTGGACGATGTCAGTTGTGTAGGGACAGAGGCTGCCCTCTCGCAGTGCCAGTTGCAGGCCTGGGGATCCCATAACTGCAAACACGGAGAAGATGCTGGTGTGGTGTGCTCAGGTAACTGCTGCCTATGCCTCTGAGGTACAAGGAAGGATTTCTTTTTCTATGAGGATTATTGGTGTGCATAGCTGCAAATGCTGTCTTGATGATGATGCATCTCTGTCATCATACGGGATATTTCTTTGAAATTTCTCCTTTTCTTGAGAAATGTAGATGTAGAGCCCAGAAATGTACACCATATTTAAAGTAAGGCTGCAGAAACACTCAATAGAGCAGGAATGGCACTTCTTTTCCCTGGCTGGCTATGCTCTGCGTATTACACCCCAAAACGTGGTTGCTAGGGCACACTGCTGCCTTCCATTGAGCCTGCTTTCACCAGTGCCCCCAGGTCCCTTCCTGCTGGGCTGCTCTCCAGCCACTCACCGCACAGGCTGTGAATGAATGCAGCATTGCTCCATCCCAGATACAGCACCCAGCATTTCCCCTTGTCTGTGTTCTGTGCTGCTGACTGCCCAGTGCTCCAATGGATCTAGAACCCTCTGTAAGACCTTTCATCCCTCTGGAGAGTAAATATCACCTCCCAGTTTAGTGTCAGCAGCAAACTTGCTGAGGATACCTTTAATGACTACAGAGAGATCCTTGGTAAAAATGTTGACTGGGACTGGCCTGTAGATTGAGTGGTGGGATCACTGCTGGTGTCTTTTGGATGAAGCAGCAGTCACTACAACCCTTTGAGCAACCCTCTACCACTGAGGCAGTTTATCACATAGTTTTGAACTGGCAAAGACATCCCAGCATCAGGCAACAGAAGAAATGCATCCTGGATGTCACCAGACCCTCCCTGGCGTTATGCATTTGATCTTACTTTTGAATCAGGCCAGCAGCAACTCCATAACACGTATCCCTGCCCTCTCTGTTTTCTTCAGATATACCAAGAGAAGCTCCACTGCGGTTAACAAATGGGCCAAACCGCTGCAGTGGGAGAGTTGAAGTTTTTTACGGCCATCAGTGGGGAACCGTGTGTGACGACAGCTGGGACATAAGCGATGCTGAAGTTGTTTGCCGGCAGCTGGGCTGTGGGAGGGCTCTATCCGCGTCAGCTTCGGCTTCTTTTGGAGAAGGGTCTGGCCCTATCTGGCTGGATGACGTGAATTGCACGGGAGCTGAAACTGCCCTTTCCAAATGTGAGACCAGCCTGTGGGGAGCCCATAACTGTAAGCATGGAGAAGATGCTGGTGTTCTGTGCTTGGGTAAGTCTCATTTACGCCATTTCCAGATCGAGGCTTAAGGTACGTGGAGGGATGCTTGAAGTGCATCTCTTGAAGTGCCCTCTTCCTGTCTTATAACTTTAAAACCAGAGTACTGAAAAAAGAACGTGCTTCTGGTTGGATGTGTGCAAATCCAGTGGTGTTCCCCTTTTCTCCCTATTCCCAAACTCACCATAGTGTTGTGGTGCTGTAGTCCAGTGCTTGATGTGCTGAAGAATTCGATTTTGGGACTCCTTCCCATGAATTCAAACTTGAGACTCCTTCCTGTATGTGCTACAGATAAATCTGATAGCATTGCAGGACTGCTGTGAGTCGCCCTGTTATTGAGAGCAGCGCACAACCAGCTGGGTTTCTGTCATTTCACTCTCAAAACATCATGCTCTGCATTTGTTTTTTTTCCTCTTCCGGACAGACACATTAAAAGTTCTTGCAGAAACCTAGTAATTCCACTTTCTCTTCCCCTCTCCTTGGTAAAACCATCTTCAGCAGATCTGTTTTCTTTTCCCAAAGTTTTTTCAATGTCTTCTCTGAAATCCTGACAGATCAGACAGTTTCCCCAAAATTGTTGCACAGTGTTTATTTGCCACTGGAAGGAAACCCTGACCCAACTACTGTTTATAGAATCAACAGTCTTCTGTTTCTTTGTCATGCACATTGTTACCTATTCATTGCATCAACCTCCTGATAAGAATGTTATATCCCTTCTCAGCCGCTTCCTGTCTCCTACTTGAGAAATGTTTTTGAGCCTCTTCTTATCTCCCTCCTTCTTCCTGGTTTTCTCCTTGGCATATTTTTTCTAATCTTTAATTGAACTGAGGCTTTAGCTGCTGATTCACACTGAAGCTTTGCTTTGGATTTCTCGTAGCCAGCACTGCCTTTTATACTAAGCCATTTTTCTCTTGGATCAACATGACACTTAAGAGTTTCATTCTCAGTCCTTTATATAGCTCTGTGAAGAACTGTCATTTAATTAACTCTTGTCCATCCTATGTTCAGTCATTTTATCCCCCCCAAATGGTACACTTTTGAATTGTTCTCACTGGAGATAACCTGTTTCTCTACAATTGCTTATCCACATCTGGAGAATGCCCTGTGGATTTGCTGTCTGAGCACAGATACCTTTCTGAATTCATCACTGTCCTTTTGCAGCCAGTGAAGACTTAGCGCAGCACATAGCAGGATTTTCCCCATCCTGATGACATGCCCAAAGCAGATTAAAGGATGTGCAACCCAATAATGCTTATTTCCTTCCTATGACGACAAAGGGAAATGACTGTCCTCTGTGGAGTTGTAAAAGGGTGGGTTCCCTTGCCAACACAACTTGTTTTGTGTCATCTAAGATGTCCTGTGGTGTCCCATCCAATTTCTAATTGCAGACATGGAATAATGCCCCCCTCCCAAGGTCCTAAGTCAAGTCTGCCAGACTCGCTGGATGTCTGGAATTCACTGGATATGTCACATACTGCTAAGTATAAATGCTCAGGAAAGAAAATAAGCCACTGAAAGATGAAGTCTGGCTGAGGTCAGTCATATCCCGGTTTTCTCACCATGATCCTGGCGAGTGTCTTTTCCCTTGGGCAGTGGAGTTTCCTGCATTTGCTGCCTGGGCACTGCTGCCTTCCTGGTAAAGGCAGAGAGAAGAAGGCTTCAGTCACCTCGTGTTTGGGAGTGAGAAGCAACAGGACGTTTATTTTCCTTAGTTTGGGCCAGCACTACTTCTTGACCTTAGGGTCATGTGTGAGGAAATCCAGTAGCATTGAACCTTCTTCTCCATGCTTGTCCCTGGACGTCATGCTAAACCAACCAGCGTGCACAATGTTTCCTGATGTGCCTGGAAGGAATGTCTTTGCCAAAATAACTGACCTGTTTTTTCCTTTGTGTTTCAGATATTCCAGAACCAGCCCCAGTCCGACTGGTCAACGGTTCAAATTTCTGCTCTGGGAGAGTTGAGGTGTTTCATGAGCAGCAATGGGGAACCGTCTGTGACGACAGCTGGGATTTAACAGATGCTCAAGTGGTCTGCAGGCAGCTGGGCTGTGGGGAAGCCATCTCAGCCCCTGACTATGCTCGGTACGGACAAGGAACTGGAAAAATTTGGTTGGATGACGTGAACTGTGCAGGATCTGAAATTGCCCTTGCTGAGTGCCGAGTCAGGCCTTGGGGAGATCACAACTGTAACCATGGAGAGGATGCTGGTGTGGTGTGCTCAGGTACTGTTAATTCATGTAATCACAGATGTGCAGAGGTTGGAAGGGTTCTCTGGAGATCCCCCTGTTAGAGGAATTTTCTCACAGTAGTTTGCACAGGAAGGCATCCAGGAAGGTTTTGGAGATATCCAGAGACTTCATAACCCTTCTAGGCAGTTTGTCATGCTCATAGTAAAGAAGTTCTATCACATGTTCAGACGGAACTACCTGAGTTCCACGTTTTGCCCACTGCCCCTTTTCCTGTTGCTTGACACTGCCTGTAAGAGCCTGGTCCCAACCACTGAGACTTGCACATTAGATATTTACAAGTTTTGATAGATCCCCGCTCAACCTTCACTTCTCCAGGCTGAACAAGCCCAACTCCCCCAGTCTGTTTCCTTAGGAGAGGTACTCCAGACGTATAAGCATCATCATGTCAACCAGGAAATGCTCCAAAAGCTCTACACACTTCCTGCGCTGAGGGTAGCAGGACTGGACACAGATGGGGCCTCAGGAGAGCAGAGCAGAGAGGGCCAATCCCCTCTTCCTCCCTTCTACCACCCCCTGGTTGATGTAGCCCAGTGGACTGTTGGCTTCCAGACTGTGCGCACTCAATGCTGATTCTAGTTAAGCTTTTCACCCACCAGAACTCCCAGGTCCATCTCTGGAGCCCTGCTCTCAATGAGTCTTTGTCCCAGTCTGTATGCAAATCTGGGATTGCCCAACCCAAGTACAAAACCCTGCACTTCACCGTGGTGAGCATCATTTGGTTCCTATAGCTTGTCCATGTTCCTGGGACTTCTCGTGTTTTGTGGGTTGGTGCTCATGTTTCTGTGATTGCTGTCGTTTTTTGCCAGGTATTACAGAACCAGCTCCCATCCGGCTTGTGAACGGCCCAAATCTCTGCACTGGGAGAGTCGAGGTGTTTCATGACCATCAGTGGGGAACCGTATGTGATGACGGCTGGGATAAAGCAGAAGCCAATGTTGTGTGCAGGCAGCTGGGCTGTGGGGCAGCAATATCAGCCCCTGGCTCAGCTCGCTTTGGACAGGGGTCTGGCCCCATCTGGCTGGACGATGTCAGTTGTGTAGGGACAGAGGCTGCCCTCTCGCAGTGCCAGTTGCAGGCCTGGGGATCCCATAACTGCAAACACGGAGAAGATGCTGGTGTGGTGTGCTCAGGTAACTGCTGCCTATTTCTCGGTCTCAAAAGTGTTGGGAAACATGGAAAAATGATTTTCAGACTCAGTAGGAGTCTTGTCTGAGCTCAGGCTGCTCCTACTGTCTGCTGTCAGTCACTGTGGTCTATAAATTCATTCTTGTGTAATCTACATGGCCCTAACCATGGTCCACAGTCACCACCAGAATCTGGGTTACCGTGATCAGACCTGCATCTGATAACTGTATCAAGCTGAGTCTCCTGTACATCGGATTCTGAAGGCTCCTGGACTTTTGCTAGGGTTGAAAACGGTCCCAGAAACATCCCATCCCTGCTGAGGTTATGGGAACCTAGCATCTGAAGCTGGATTATATAGTACAAGATACAGTGCTATATACAACATACAATAATACATGTTGGAATGCCCAACAGAACGCAGACGCTTACATCGGATTTCCACTCTTCTACATGAGAGCTGAAGAATGGCAAAGATTCTCCAAGGCAACTCAGATGGGAAACAACAACTAGCTGGAGATTGACGAGTATATCCATTTGCATAGGTTACATCTGCAATATTCATAGACAACATGAAATTTTTATTCCTGAGCTTGGCAGGGCAGATTGCTCTTTATACGGAGCAAGAATGGTGTTCTGTGTCACAAAGTGGTTCAGTAAATTCTTGGAAACGTGTCTGCTAGAAAGGGATGAACCAGTATTCCCCCACATTGGGCTGAAAGTCAAGAAGGAATTAATCTTTCTACAAGTCTTTATATGGGCTCCCTTCGATACAGCAAATCCAGGCTTCTGTATAGAATCAGATGAGCACACTTGAAACTACTGAAAGGAACTCCTGATCATAATTTGGCTACTAAGTTTGTACTCAAAGATGGGGACATCACTGAAATGTACAAACTGGAGAGGTGTGTAATCATTATGACTAGCGTAGTCAACAGAAAGGAAAATTAACCCCATCTTCATAATAAACCAACACCTCATCTGTGTGTGTGAGATTGGTTCATTGCACACCAGGTAACAAACGTGTCTTGCGGACAACAAATGGGAAACAGCAATCTTAAGTCCTAAGCAAGATATTTCAGCAATGCAGAGCATGCTGGAGAGTATGAGGTTGACTATGGGAGAAGCCCTGCCCACCCAGAATGTCCTCTTCATCCATTGGGCACCTTGGTTGGTACAGGGACACTACTACGTGTCTACTCTCAGCAGGTTTAGGGTATTTATGTGTGCATTTCTCACTTTATCTTGCTTTATGTGCAGGCACTGCAGAAGCAGCTCCTCTCCGGCTGGTGAACGGCCCCAGTCGTTGTGCTGGGAGAGTTGAGGTGCTTCTTGGCCAGCAGTGGGGAACAGTGTGCGATGACAGCTGGGACCTGAGTGATGCTGCAGTTGTGTGCAAGCAGCTGGGCTGTGGGACAGCCATGTCAGCCCCAGGATCTGCTTATTTTGGGCAAGGCTTTGGCCGTATCTGGCTGGATGATGTGCGGTGCTCCAGCAGTGAATCAGCGCTCTCTGAATGTGCAGCAAGGCCTTGGGGAGTCCATAACTGCAACCATGGAGAAGATGCAGGCGTCGTCTGCTCTGGTAAGCTTCATGCATGCCCCAACTGCGAGGCATTTGTAGCAACTAAGCCTCTAATCTGGATTTTGGGGCTGGTGGCTCTTCATCCTTTCACAGTCATAGAATCACGAATCGTTTGAGTTGGAATGGGTACTTAATGTTCACCTAGTCCAACGCCCCTGCAACAAACAGAACTGGTCAGCTAGATGAGGTTGCTCAGATAATGGTCCAACCTTCAAACGTCTCCAAGGATGGGGCATCCACCACCTCTCTGAGCTATCAGTGACTGTGCTTCTCTGCCTTCATCATAAAAAGCTGTTTTCTAACCTCCAATCTAAATCTCCCCTGCTGTAGTTTGTTCATTCACATCTCTTTCTCAGAGGTGTGTCATGGGAAGATGATGGAGATGTGAAGTTGGAGCTTGGCGTTTTGAGGGATGATTCCCATCACTCCACATGGCTACTTATTTTTCCTTTTTGTGCTTTTGAACTATCGCTATCACTATCACTATCACTATCACTATCACTATCACTATCACTATCACTATCATCACTATCACTATCACTATCACTTACATGCTCATATTGCCCAAAGGATCTGTGAATGCCCCATCCGTGGCAATGTTGAAGGCCAGGTTGGATGGTGCACAGGGCAATCTGATCTGATGGGCAGCTACCCTGCCCATAGAAGAGGGCTGGAACTCGATGGGTCCCTTCCAGCTCAAGCTATTCTATGATCCTATGATCCTATGATCCTATGATCCTATGATTCTATGATTCCACAGTCCTATTTTTCTATGATTGACTCCACAATCTTCATAGTCCCTTCCAATTCATGCCATCCTATGATTCTATGATCTTTCAGTGCCTTCCAAGCCAAGCCATTCTGGGATTCTAAGATTTGATCATTCAATGATTCTTTAACATCATTATATGCATACTACTAACTTTAAGTGGCCTTGCAGGGTAAAGCAAACTAGATTTACAGGTCTGGATTGCATGCATTTCTTTCCAGGTGGGATCTAAACATTGCAGATGTTCTAGAGTGGAGAAGAGAGATGGCATTGCTGGCAAACGTGTATGACATTTTTTCAACCCAAACAGAGGACATCTTTGGAGGACAGAGTGCACCCAGTACAGAAGCCAATCACGACACTCAGATCTATCTCACTTAATTGTAAGCACCAAGCTGATGTGCCCAAATCAGAAGCGTGATGGTCCCCTTCAGCTAACGAAGACAGGCTTTTGAACAGATGTCCTATGAGCATTTCAATGTCCGTCTTTCCCTTCAGATCCTTCCCCAACTTCATAGCCCACCTTTAGGCACACTCTAGTACTTTTATATCCTTGTATCACAGAGCCCACAACAGCACAAACACTACTTGAGATAAGGCTGCATCTCCACGATTTGGGCATCCACAACTTCTTGGGACAGCTTCATCACCATCTGAGTAAAGAATTTCTTCCTAATATCTGAACAAAATCTCCCTTATTTTACTTAAAATTTGTTCCCCTTTGCCCTAGACAAAAAGACATCCATGTGCCTTCCAGTCTTAAACTTTCTGTAACTCTGTAATCTCAGACACTTCAGCAAAAAGCGTGGTGGGAACGTATGGACTCTCCTTTTTCTTCTGTAAATAAGCCTTGAGGAACCAGAGCATTTGTGCAGCCCTGTGTTTTTCTTCCTATTTTTCTGCAAAATGTTCACAACAAGGTTGCATTACTTTCCACTGGCAACAGCCCAGGCCATGAATTCCTTTTCCTCCTTTCTGCTTCCTTATACTCACTGCAGCTTTTGTGGAACCTCTCCACAATACTCCATGCACACTTTGTTTTTCCGCTCTTGAATTCATGCCTGTGCTTCAGGGACCTCCTCAAGAGAAAGGCCTGGTGGCTACCATACTGATCTAGGATTGCAGAGAGTCACACCTGTCTTGTTGGCGATCTCAATTCCCATGCTCCAGGATTGGGGTGTGCTGAGGAGGATCTGTTTGAGGGCTCTGAACTTCTCCATGAGGTCAGGATGCTGAAAGATGGAGAGGAAGGAAAGTTCAGAGACTGAAAGCCTGAGGGAGAAATGTAATAGGGCCTGGGGGTTTTGTTCATCTGGGATGGGGACATTTAGGCAGAGAGCAGCTTGGAGCCAAGCCCCCCTGACGCCAGCTGTCACATCAGTCTTACAAAATCACAACAGATGGGACAAGCTGAGATGGGCAGCAGAAGCAAGGAGACCCAGTTTGCTGATTTCTCACTGGAGCAGTGGGAAAACTAGATGAGACGATCCAACCCTCCATTAACTGGAGATACCCCAAGGAGCTTGGTCCAGAGGGGAATCCTCTAAGTCCCACATCATGTCCCATGGGATGTGCTGGTGGGTGGGAAATCCCAGGGCATCTCAGAAGAACAAAAGGGCCTGGTGTAAGTTGAATGGAGGAGACAAATCTAGAAACTGCTGCAAAAATTAGGTGGTTTGGTATGGAGATGTAGTCCAAAAGCAGAGGTCACCAGGAGAAGGAAACAGCAAGCATGTAAATCAAAGCTAGATCCTCTCCTGGAAGACACAGAGACACAAAGAGGAACCTTTACCTGGTGTGCCCAAATTGTGTAGAGGAGGAGAAGAAACCCGTTGTCTCCTGAGGCAACAGGGCTATGGCTGGAGTTTCCTGGGTTGCCATGCTCTGCACTGAGCATCCAGTCACACCCAGGGCAGGGAGGCAGGGTGAAGCAGGAGGTGTTGCCCAAGCTGTGAAATGCACCCTGCACTGCTTCTGGTGGGGACAGAGTTAATTTCCTTCCTAGCAGCTGCTGTCATGCTAGTGTTTGGATTTATGATGAAAACAATGAAATGAAAGAACACAGATGTCATTGTTGCAGAGCGGTGCTTGCACAGAGCCAAGGACTCTTCAACCTCTGACACTGCAGGAACTGGGTGGGACAGATGACTCCAAATGGTTCACAGAGAGATTCTATGCTGTATGACGAGCTCAGCAATGAAGGATGTAGGAGGAAGGGAGGAACATTTAAAATTGCGGTGTTTGTCTTCCCCATTAACCATTATGCAGGATGGAGTCCTGGAAATAACTGAAAATCTGCCTGCTGATGAGAAGGAATGAACTAATTCCATATTGTGCTTTGCTTGCACATGCAGCTTTGGCTTTACCTGCTAACCTCTATCTCAACTGACAAGTTTTCTTGTCCATTCCTATTCACTTCTCTTCCCCATCCTTGCTAGATAAGGCGTTAGGGCAACAGACCTGTACAGGTTCTGTGGTGAAAAAGCAGGAGAACAAAGCAGCTGCAGCCACCCAAGGCAGAGGGGCTGGATTTCCAAGTCCAGTTTCTGACTACTTTCCCTGCAAGAAGTGAATGAGGAAACCAGTCCTGGTGTTTGCTTTCAAACAAAGAGTCACTGTTTGCAGAGCTCTGATGAAGCTGCTCAAGTTACCATCAGCTGTCCTTGCAAATCTCCATCTATCACTGCCTCAGTATGAGCATTTTAGCATTTATATATAAATATATATATATATTTACAAACAGCTACTTACATTCCTTTTTTGAGAGGGTGGGGAGATCACTTGAATATTTGCCTTTTTCCTTCTCTATTCCCTTAAAAATTTAGGTGCCAATTTAACTCTTACTGGGAGAACTCTCCCATAGTTTTCTACTGATGGGGCACAAACACACTTTCAGTGGAAACCTTTCCCTTGGCTATCAGACAATGCAAAAGGAAGGGAAGGGGTGGAGCCTGGCTGCCCTGGCCTCTTCTTTTCACCTTTGCTGCTGGAGGGCTCTGAAACGCATTTCCTACATATTTGGGATGACTTATTTTGATGCCAGGGACAGAAAGTCCATGCTCCCTGCATGAAATATCAGGGAGAGGTGGGTGAAAAACAAAATAAAGGGGAAGAAAACTTATTTATATATATATTTCCATAAAAATCCAAGGAAAATTAAGTATAGTTGCCCACAGCTGCTCAGCATGCAGGGGAGCACTCCTTCCACGAGTCCATTGCACAGCTCAGTGCTTGCAGCACGCAGCTGGAAAACCCCAGGGTATTTTCTGTTGTGTGTAGGATGGGATGAAGCTATGCCAAAAAAAAAAAAAAAAAAAAAAAGAAAAAAAAAAAGTAGAAAATGGTTTTCCATTCTTGGACCAACCACTGTAGAGATTGCTGAAGTCACAGCTCAATAGCTCTCTCTAAAAGCATTGTGTTCCCTAGTAGATGAGTTTTCCTCTCACTATGTAACACAGCCTTCAATGCTGGAGCCAAAATACATCAAGATAACAAGGGATAATACTTCATAACAGCACTGCTGTTGCATTTCCTGGGGAGAAACTCCTGAAGTTTTGAGGTAAGGATGAATCCAAGACATTTCAGAGGAGATGAGAAGCAGAAAATCCATGCAATAATCATGCAGATGTGCTGGTAAGGTGTTGCACAGGGGATGTGTGCTTGTTTCAAGATACCTTGCTTCACACACATGGATGTCCAACTTTTGGCTTGCCTGGGCCACACTGGGTGAAGAGGAATTGTCTTGGGCTGCATATATATGAGTTGCTCTGAAAGTAATGCTTCTTACCTATATTTACATGGAAATGACCACTAGTACAAGAATCATAATAGCACTATTTGTCAAGTTCTCAGCTACGAATCACTATTTTTCAATACAGTCACCACCATTAGCTGTGTATTTTGACAAGCTATGGACAAGAGCCTGCATGCCACGCTCATAAAAATCTGCACAAGCAGATGTGACTGCTGTCACTGTCGTCACTGCTGAAATGCCTTATGGTGAAAACCACCACTGCCTCTCTGTGCTCACATCCACTAATTGGCCTCCATAAATGTTCAGCAAGTGTTAAAGAATACCAATGGGTGCCTTTTTGTTCCACATGGAGGAGCTGAATATCATCCCTTTGCTTCATACTCACTTCCATGTCAGACACCATTTTGTCAGAGTGCCCTTCTGCTGCCATCTATCACACAGCAACAATATTTAACAGAATATTGGTGGGAAAGTTCTGTCTCTGCAGCCATCCCACCAACATCTGCCTTTGGCATCGTGCTCCAAAACGTTAAATCAAGAGGCTTTGCTTTTGGAGCCGTCCTCATGAAATATAGAATATATATAACGTATATAAGTAACAAAACATTTCAATTTTTAGTATTTTTATTAAGATAAAAAAAAGAGTAACAAAAACATGAAATTAGTGGGATGTTTGACCTTGTGTTTCTGACGTATATCAGTCTGGCTCGATGGCAGTGGTTGCCATTCTCAGTGAGCTCTCACAATGCCCATCAGAGACTTTTGATGAAATTCTACTCTTCCTGTCCTTCATTCTTGACAGTAGATGCTCACAAATGTGCATATTGCCAAAAGTGATGGCATGAATAGGGTATGACTGTGAAGCAGGGAATTTTTTTCTCTTACAGCATTCTGGTTACCATAGTTTCTCTTCGGAGGTAGGACAGACAGATCTTCAGGTAAAGATGTGGAGTCTCCCTTGGACTGCAAGGCAAAAACAATTCTTTCTAATGTTTTGCAGCTTTCCTTGTAGCTTTTACTTTAGTTGAACTTGTTTCTCAACTCTAAGCAACAAAGGGGTTAAGTGGATTTATTACTCCCACTGTGCCTGTGGTTGGTTAACATTCCTCTGTGAAGTGTTTAAACATTTCTTAATCCCATTTTCTCCTGTTTGCTTTGAAAACAATACATGGTCAAAAGGGAAATCACTGTTTTAGTCGTTTGTCCGAAAAACCATCTCTCTTGTGCACTCAAATAAAATATTTACTACTTCTCAAAAATTTTTGACCTGCATTATGTGTTTTATTTACATTTTGACCTAATTAATCAGCACATTGAGTTACACAAAGTTGTCAAACTACTTTCTTTTTTTTTTTTTCTCCCCAAGGAAAAACTTACTGCATCCCTTCCATTTAGAAAATACTTTTAATTTAACGTATGACCACGTGGCTGCCTTTTTACAAGAAGTATTGCTTGCACTTTGCTTGCTTCTAATTAATGGCATTAAACAGCACTGTCTGTTTAATGGTCTGCAGGGAACATAAATTGCTGCATTGGGGGAAGAATTTCTTCTCTTCCTCTCCCTTTAATACCGTTCCAAAGGTTTCTCATTTGACAAAAGAGAAAGGACCTTCAGCTCATGAGAACAGGGAGACTCAAGTGCTTGTGGGCGTTTCTGAGCAGCTGTGGGATATATAAGTGGTAAGAAATACAGATGCTGCAGGAGGAAGCCATTAATGTTTTGGTTTTTTTTTTTAATATATATTTTTGAAGGAAAATGGAGAGTTCTATGGGCAAACATAAGGGGAACAGAAGAAAAGTGTGGCCTTGCAGCGGATTTGGGGCAGAGAACACATGGGACCAGCTCTGCTCACTGATTTACAGGAAAGGGGTGGCTGTTGGACTTTGGATCTCGTTAATCATTGCTCCAGAATGGAGCAACAAGGAAGCCATTCCCTTTCCCTTTTGATTGTCTCTCAGCTTCTGGAAGCAGAGCTGTATTTTGTGTAGAAAACCAAGAGCTTGGGGTTTCCAAGTGCCTCCTGTCTCCCTGGTTGTCCAGGCTCGTATTAAGATAGCTGCTATGCACCCATCCCAGCTGTGAGGGTAGGTAAACACATGGGGCAATAAGGGAGCGGGAGGAAAGATTGATCCCTTAACAGAGATTTAGCCTGAAGGCTCCTTAAATGCCCTAGGAACCAGTAGTCCTTCATCTGAATCCCCATAAGGAAGGATTGGAGAGTATCTGAGTGTGTCATCGTGTAACACAGAGCACTTCTGATGACTGGGAGATGGGATTGCTCCTCCTTGGGACTGGTCATGCAGGAAGAAATTTCCCAATTGGAATTCAGTGCTCTATCCCTTTCTCTCCCTGTTATAGGCCTGCAGAGTTGCAGCACCCAATTCCCATCCAAGCACGATGCCGGTGCACTACGTGACCTACAAAGGCATTAAATTCCCTCCTGCCTACAACTCCATGCACAGCTTGAGTTTTGCCCACAACGAGTTCCTGGTGCGGGACGACGACGTCTTCAACATCACCTACCCTAAATCTGGTACCACGGGGATGTCCAAGGGAGGACAGAGAGGCTGGGAGAGTTGTTCTGGCTAGGTCTCGTGGGGAGATGTATGGCAGAAAGTCTGTGGGGTTGTGGGAGCAGTTCAGCTGTTGTTCAGAAGGTGAATCTGCTCTTGTGATGGGAACAGGAATGGTTTGGGTGATAGCTATCTGTACGTATGTATTTAGAGCACAGTGGTTGTGCGTGGGCAAGGAGGCAGTTTCTTCCAGGTGAACAGGCTGATGGTGACATTGCTGCTGAGGTCCAGGCATCCTGAAGGCCCGGGCAAATCCCTTGCTCTGTATTTCTGTTGTACCTGGTAGGCACCGTGTGGATGACTGAGATCCTGAGCCTCATTCGCAGCCATGGCCACCCCAGCTGGAACCAAAGTGTCCTCAATTCTGACCGCATGCCTTGGTTCTCAACCCGCCTGGGTCTGGAGGCAGCCCTCAGCTACCCCTCACCTCGCCTGCTGACCTGCCACCTCCCCAGGCACATCTTCCCCAAGTCTTTCTCCCATTCCACTGCCAAGGTGGGATCATAGAATCCAGCATACATCCAACATATCTCCTGTATATGCCTTTGTGGGGTGGGTGTTCATGCAGTGCCTGCAGGGGAGCCTGGGAGGACCGTTGCCCATCATCTGGGAAACGTTAGAATGATGGGCCTTGGGTGAGGACCCTTGTAGGGCATCCTACACACCCTCTGAATGGAAATCTGCAAGCCTCCATCTCACATCTGCACCTTTGGATATTCCGGGGAACCTCCAGTGGCTCTAGGAGCCTACGTGTTCCTCAACCCTTGCCCAAGGTCTACATTATTGAATCTTGCACTGAATTGATCCACCTTTGGCAGACCCTTCCGTTCGCAGATCTACCCCAGTGCCGTTGCCTGCAATTTGTCTTTCCCTTCTCTGAGCATCTTACTCCTGTATGCCCTCTCCCCCAGGTTATCTACACCCTACGGGATCCTCGAGATGTTGTTGTCTCCTACTTCTACTTCTGCCAGATGTGCAACAGCTATGAGGACCCCGTGTCCTTTGAGCAGTTCTTGATGGACTTTCTCAGTGGAGAGTGTAAGTGTGGCCTGTGCTTGCTCGGGGCGTGGGGGGGTTCCCCATCACCTCCATCTCTACAGTCTTTTCCTGTGGTCCACTGATGATGCCTGTCAAATAGAGCTTCCTCTAAGAGAGAGGTGAAGTGCTCAGCAAGGCACAAAAAAGCACACAAATGTGATTTTTAATTTGCCTGCCTTCTACAGATTTCATTTTTCTCTTGGAAGTCTTGGACAGCAGACCTTTGAAAGCCATGACCCAGGCAGGACCCTGGCATCCTTCCATCCCCAACCCCTTTTTCACCATGGTCTTTGTCTGTTCCTGCTCCTGTGGAAGCAGCACTGTCTCAACAACATCTGTTTGAGCAAGGAAACATCAGCAGAAAGGTGGCTGGGGAAGACCCCATTGCTCATCTGCAATAGCTGAACCTCCCAGTCCCACCTGATTTCAGGATGCTGCTGCTCAGTTTTGCATCTTGTCTATCTTCTTCCTGCCTGATGAGGCCCCTCTTCTACCCTGCACACCTGATGCCACGCCATGATCACCCCAAAGACTTGCTGCCTTCTGTCTCCCCTCAGTGCCCCACGGCTCGTGGTTTGAACATGTCCGAGGCTGGATGGAGATGAAGGACAGGGAGAATTTCTTCTTCATCACCTACGAAGAGCTGAAACAGGTAGTGATCTTGGCTGACCCACCTGCTCCAAATGTGCTGATGTGTCACCCTGGGGGGTAACAGGCTTATTCTGTGTCCCTAAGGACCTGCAAGGCAGTGTGAGACGCCTCTGCCGTTTTCTGGGACAGAATTTGGATGAGGACGCTATCTCCTCAGTAGTCCAAAATGCCTCCTTCACGGCCATGCGGCAAAACCCTATGTGCAGCTCCATCTTGCTCCCTGCAGACATCATGGACCAGACCAAAGGCCAGTTCCTGAGGAAGGGTGAGTGGAGAGGGCCCCGTCGAAGCGCTGGGTTTTGGTGTCCCCATGGGAGCACTAGAGAGAATGAGGAGGACAGCAGCACAGGCACTTAGGTTTAAAGAACTGGGTCTGTGGGGATGGCTCTTCATTTTGGACAGCTCTTCAGTGTAGTAATTGCACTCAAAAACTGTGCAGGAAGGAGTATTGTACAGTGGTTTGTGCTCTGAAACAGAAATGTTCCTTCCTCAGGCGTCTGTGGGGACTGGAAGAACCATTTCTCAGTGGCACAGAGTGAGACCTTCAACAGAATCTACCAGGAGAAGATGAGGGGTTTGGACGTGGCCTTTCCTTGGGACAGAGACCAGGATCCAGACCTAACTGAGGCCATCTGAGTAATGAGTATCAGGCATCTGTTGGCAACTGGGGTAACGGTTGCTGTTGGATACAGGGAGTGGGATCCAGGAGTACAGATGGCTGCAACATGTTGGGAGGTACAGTTTGCTGCAAAGCCAACTGTGTGCTTTACCATGGGGATTTAACAGCTCAGCCTTGTCAGTGAATGGGAAAAATGTGCTGCAGAACAGGAACTACCTAAAGATCTCAGCCAAGTGCATCACAGACAGTCAGACTTGTAAAGACTTTTTAATGTCCAACACTAAAGAAGGACTTAGGGACATCAAAGAAGGGGAAGACCTTTTGTGCATTTTGGCTCAGACACGGTTCTGTGATCTGTGTATCTCCAAGCCCTCACAGAGCCTACAGGGAAACCCAGCTCTTTGCAAGTGCCAAAATACAGTTTGTAAAATACCCACAGCTTTACTTCCTGGACATCCAGCCAGAGTCGCTTGGGCATGACTCCAGCCTTGGCCAGACACCACCTGATCTATCCAGCCATAGAAAGTTATCTTATGGGCAGCGAGCAGCGCCTTCCATATTGGTAGGACTGGCATGTCCATGTCGTGCAATGTCATAGCTAGAAGGTGAAGTGACTTAAGAAAAGACTACTAACCCTGTTGTCAGTGCAGACTGACTTGCCTTTACGGTGCACCCATTCAGGCCAATCACGTTCTGCTTGATGATCGTCCATGTGGGAGCTTAGAAATAGAGAGAACGGACACGTGGCACAGCATTAGAAAATGCCTACAAAACCATGGTCAAAATTGTTGCCTCTTACATAAATTACAGTTCAGTGACCTAGTTCATGTGCTAATTGCCTTATTTATATATTTGCATC
Organism: Meleagris gallopavo; assembly: GCF_905368555.1. NCBI lineage: Eukaryota > Metazoa > Chordata > Aves > Galliformes > Phasianidae > Meleagris > Meleagris gallopavo. The sequence goes on from NC_139437.1 coordinate 360,595, forward strand.
CGAGCTACGTGCGATGCATTCTACACCAAGCATGATAGTACTCTCCCACCACCCTGCTAATACTGGACTTTGGAGAAGCTGATTATCAAGCAGCCTGTGGAGCAGCAGGCCATGTTCATATCCCAGTTAAGCCCTGTGTGGTGTCTCCAGCATCATCCAGTGCACATATGGCAGCCACTTTGCCTTTGGAGATATTAAAGCATTAGATGGAGGCCAGGTGCGATGAGCTATGATGCATACAAAGGCCTTTTATTCAATACAAGATGACCAAAAGGTTTTGCTGGCTTCAGAAAAAAAAAAGTTTTAAGCATCTTGAAGTCCTTTTCCAGCAAGAGAAGAGCGTGTAGAAAATGCAGCAAATACAGGTGTTCCAGCTAAAGATTTACCTTCATGATTGCTCTTTCTCCACTTACCTCACTTCTAAATGTAGGGCCATCGTGAACATGCGGAAACTGAAATCTGTGCTCAGGGTAAATGTTAGGTGCTTTTATGGCCTCTGGAGGGAGAATGCAAGCAGAGCATGACTCACTTGTGTTGGGCTGTATCTCCTCAGATACATGGAGACCATCATTTGTATTTTATGTCCTGGCGTGTTCTCATCTCGGATTCACCACCTGCAGTTATAAATTTTGCCTGGCAATAATGCAGTGATGTCAGGTCCCAAACACAATCTCTTTATTAACTTGTTTCAGTTCTCACATCTAATCTTCATCCCATAGAAAACAGCCAGGACAGGCTTCGTAAGGTCCCATTATCTCCAATAGTTTGATCTGAAGAGCACAGCAAAACTATTGGCAGAATGTGGAGTGAAGAGCATCTCCAAAGCAAGCGCTGGGAAGAATGAGCATCGCGACCCAGGTGCTCTGTGTGATACTAATCCGCCAAAGTTTGGGTATAAGCTCTTTCCCACCTTGGCTGCACAAAGCCACACTCTTCCTGGCATATCCCAGCATATTTCAATTCCCCCCAGTTCTGATGGTGAAAGGAAAAAATGCCTGATTTTTTACATTAGGAATGATGATGATACTAAATCTGGATCCTCAGAACACGGTGATGATGTTATTAGAAGACAGCACGGACACTAATTATCTTTGCAGGAACTGATCACCTGGTTAAAGAAACAGGAGGTCTTTGTTGTCCCACGTTGATAACAGACCGACAGTGATGATGCTAAAGCAGCCAAAGTCACTGCTTCCCCTGGTGTGAAGGCACTGGACAAATCAAATGCATGGCTGCAGTAAAATCAAGACATTTAGCTTATTTTCATGGTTTCCTGAGGAGATGCATCAGAGCTGGGGTCTGATCCACCAGCTCCAGCACAGGGTCCTTTGTGGGATGCAGCATGGAGATCATGAGAGACAGTGGTCACACCTGTAAAGTCCCTCTGCCATTTGAACCCAACATAATGTCAGGCACAGAATAAAATAGAATAGATAAGTTGGAAGGGACCTACAAAGATGACTGGGTCCAACAGCCCAACCTCTTCACAATTAACTAAACACTGAAACACCCTGTTATGGGCATTATCCAAATGCTTCTCTCATAGTTTTGGCTGGGAGAGATATATATCCATTGTATGTACTATTTTTCCATAGACTCTTGTATAGAGCTCTATTTTGCAGTTTTGATGCAAATAGGGCTGATTCCTTACTGGTGTTTAAGCTGCTGCTGAGCTTATCCTTTCATCCAGCAAACTGGTATTCTAATCATACAAGGAGATCAGGTTAGTAAAACAGGACTTGCACTCGATGAACCTATGCTGGCTATGACTGACAAAGGAAATCTTCTTCAACAGCAGCCAAAACAATCTTCTCCATTACTTTTCCAAGGACTGAGGTTAGATGGACAGGTCTGTAGTTTCCCAGATCTTCCCTCATGCCACATTCCCACTTTGCCTTTAGTGGGTTGTTGAGATGAATCCATTTATAACATCTGCTGATTCCTTTGGAACTCTGAAGTGAATCTCAGCAAGCTCCATGGGCTTATGACCATAAGGACCCTTACAATTTCAGTGTCCACAAAAAGAAAATGCTTGCTCTTTTAATCATGGACCTGAACATTACAGACCATTGTTTGTATTTAATACCCCAAATCCCACTAATACTATATTTGATACTATAAATAGAGACAAAAAAAGTATCCTTCAGAACAAGCAAATCAGGCCAAGGTTTCTAAGACACAGCATGACAGGATGGCATGTGGGATCAAAATCAGAGAGGCAAGGGTGCAAAATGAGATGAGTAGAGCAAAGGGTACAGCAGGTAACAACATTCTGTTGCAAAACCACATTTAGAAGATGGGAATGAGTAGGGAAAGAGTTTATCAGCAAAGCAGAGATGTCGGGAAGATAGTGAAAGCGTGTACAAACTGTGCTGAACTGCTGAATCTTTTTCACTTTCAATTTTTGCTGAAATCCTTCTTATTATGACACAGCTAAAATAATGAAAGAGATGTTAGACAGGTTGAAATACTGTGCGTACGCTTAGGAAAGACAGGTATTTTGATGTGAATTTAAAATCACAGTCCTTTTCAAAATCACCATTAAATATTTGGGGAAATGGCAATGGTCATCCCTAACAGTGCTTGTGAGATGAGGAGGTGCCAGGTTCTGGTTGGTTTACCCTAGAGTATGTGTTTAGGAATGAGTGAATGAATGAATGAATGAATGAATGAATGAATGAATGAATGAATGAGAAAGAGAAAACGTGACCAAGAGAGGACAGAGGAAAGGGAAAGAGGGTGGGAAGGAAGGATGGAACTGTAGATCATTTTAGAAGATTCAGTCTATATTCAATTCCTGGAAAATATTGAGCAGAAGGCTAGTGCTTCTGTTTGTAGTCACCCAAAAGGTAACATGTCATCAGCAAACATCAGTTTGTTGAATTTAGCTATCAAGTAAGCAATCATCTCTACAAATACAAAGCAGGAATTACTGGCCAATCTCTCACAGGCAGACAGAGGCTAAGGATCAGTATCAAAGCACAACTGAATCAATAAAATGTGGGGATTGTGAAAAAAACAAACTTCACCTGAAAAGTCTGTAACAAGAAGTCTCATTTATGTGTAAAATGTGTGACCCTCATCTTCTCGGCAGCTCTGAGACCTTTCCTGCACATCAGTGACTGGATGTAGGCATCAGCTTTCAGAAAGCTGTTTGCCAGCTGTTGTCCAGCAGTTGGCCTGCTTGAGACCAACCATTATGGAGGCAGAGCTCAGCTGCACTGAACTGGTTGTGATGATACACAGACTTGCTGTGAAATGCAATAAAAACATGAATGATGTGTTGTAAACAGTCCCTGGGTTGCACTCTCTAAGCAGAGCAGTACATCACGGACAAACTAATTCTTCAGCTTTTCCATCTAATGCACACTCTGGGTGAAATACATCTGTAGCTGTATTTTCTTCCTGAACAGACATCTCCAGTATGTGTTTCTGAATCCATAAAATGAATTCAGCCAGCTCTAAGGGGTGATAGATGATGTCTGCTGAGCATGCAAGGTGTCTAAATGCATTTTGCAGGCAAAAAGTTGGCACGAGGAAGATCCCACACACGATAGTAGAATCATCGTATCCCTCCAGCATCATGTCTCTACCTGGCCATGGGTGATCTATCCCCATAGGGGACCTGGGAGAGGAACCTCATGAGGTTGGGCAGAGAGGATCCTTATGATTTTCAGCATGGGCAAGGATGGAGTCCTCCAAAGGGGAAGGAATAACTGCACACAGCAGTACAGCATAGCAGATGATCTGATGATCTGCTGGAAAGAAGTTCTGCAGAGAAGGACCTGGGCATCCAGGAGGACCAGCAGTGTACCCTTGTGGCCAAGAAGGCCAATGGTAATCTGAGGTGCATTAAATTGAGTGTGACCAGCAGGCTGAGAGAAGTGATCCTCCCCCTCTACTCTGCCCTAGGGAGGCCCCATCCAGAATGCTGTGTCTGGCTCTGGGCTCCTCAGTTCAAGGGAAACTGGGAACTACTGCAGAGAGTCCAGCAATGGGCCACAGTAATGAGTGGAGGCTGGGGCATTTTCCCTAGGGGGAGGGCTGAGTGCCCTGGGACTGTTCAGCCTGGAGAAGAGAAGACTGAGAGGGAATCTTATCAACATTAATTAATAGCTAAAAGGGGTCAAATCACTTGAGTGGATGGGGCCAGACACTTTTGGTCATACCCAGATACATGACAAGGACAATGGGTACAAACTGGATCCCAGGAATTTCCATCTGAACATGAGGAAAAGTTTCTTTATTTGAGGTCACGGTGCACTAGAACAAGTTTCCCGGAGATGTTGAGGATCCTTCTTCTGTGGAGATATTCAAAACCAACCTCAACACTTTCATAGAATTGAAAGGGACCCCTTAAGGTCCTCTTGTCCAACTCCCCTGCGATGAACAGGGACATCTACAGCTCAGTCAGGTTGCTCAGAGCCTGGCCCAGCCTGATCTTGATTGTCTCCAGGGATGGGGCATCCACCACTTCCCTGGGCAATCTGTTCCAGTGCCTCATTGCCTTATCGTTAAAAATTTATTCTTGGCTTTATATCCAATTTGAATCTCCTCACTTTTAGTTTGAAACCATTTCTCCCTGTCCTGTCAAAGCACACCCTGCTAACGAGTCTGTTTCCTCTTGTGTGACATAGTCTTGGGAGCCCACATTAGCGAGGAGGTTGGACAAGATGATCTCCAGAGGTCCCTTCCAACCTCTATGATTCTTTTATTCTGTGGGAACCTGCTGCTTGCCTCTCCAGCATCCCCATGACCAGGAGAATGAACTGAACACTGAACACAGAGAAACAGTACCACAGAATTTCACGAACATTACCTTCCTCCTGGGACAAATATGAGAGAAAAAGCGGGAAAAAAGAAAAAACTCTTCTTAAAAGCTGCTGCTTGTTCCACCAGAAAATGGTTCTTTCATTTTTGAATTAGTGGCAAGACATGAATTTCACTTTCTCAGCTCTGCCTTGGCACTACTACTGTATTCCTGCCTGGAAGGTTACTCAAAAATTCTGTGTGCCTCCATCCCTGCCATTGATGGTCCAGAATGAGTTGAGCTGAGCTGAGAGGGCTTGTTTGCTCATCAGATTCCCGAAAAAGTCCTATTTCACAATCCTACAGCCTACGTGATGCTAATGGCACAAGATTCCTGGCAGAGGTTTGACTTCTGTTAATTGCTGTGCCAGCAGGAATGGAGGGAATTTTTGGGATGGAGGGGAGGAGCCAGGGCTGTGGGGAATTCTCAAATACCCCGTTACTTGGGTGCATGTCCTGCTTCCTCTCTGCAATGCTCTCTGTGACCAACATGAGGCTCATCCTCCTGCCATGTCTTTGGGGTAAGTGGAGTTCTTTTCTCTTTGCTTTTTGGACTGGCATACCTTTGCCAGTGGTCCTCCTCTTCCATTATTGCTTTGTTTCTGTAGCACAAAGCAAATGTGACGTTGCCAGGAAGTGAAATGCAGCCGGTGGTGTCTGCAGTGAGCTGAAACCTCCTTCTCTCGGCTAGATGCCTGCAATTAGTCATCCATCTCTGACAGCTCAGTGTGGATGCTCAGATCCCCGCTCTGGAATCTCAGACATCCACAGCTGGACAGTTGGGTGCTGCCCCTACCAGACACCTCAAGTGCCTCATTCAGCACCTGAGTCCCAACCCTTATGAGAAAACTGCCTCAGCTGGGTTCCCTGCCCTTGTTTCTGTTATGTAGATTCACAGCATTTGTAGGTTTCCACATGTCAGGGATGGGAGCAGAACTGGAAATCTTAATAATATCGGAAAGAAAGCCAAGTGGAAAAATGGACTATAATGCTCATGCCACTTGTGGTATCAGCAGTGCTGTCCTTGCCTGAGGCTTTTAATCATTGCTTGGGACCTTGCCAGACTGCCACATTTAGGAGCAGAAATTGCTGTTTGCACTGAGCCCTTCTTTGCTGCTGACCTCCCACAATGCGGACAAAGTTCCCTTCTCCTGACTTCCCAGGACAAATAGATCCTGGCAAGCTCTGCTCTCCCTTCCAGGGTTTGCTTTGGCATCTATCCAATCCCCAGATGAAGCAGTAACCACTTTGCACAGGTTTCCATCTCAAAGACACTTCTCTGCACGACCCTATGATTGTTAGTGTCCATGTTCCATTTCCCCAACCCTAGGATGGGAGGGATATTTGTCATTTCACTGGTTATTGCAGAAGCCTAGATAATTTAGCTGCCCGGAAGACAACTCAATCCCATTGGACAATGGACTATAGATGAATAGAATCTCAACTGCTCTTTTATACTATTTCCTCATTACTTGCCCAAATAATTTTTTCCCAGTGCACACATATTCACTGGTGTACACATTCATTCACATTTTCTTTCTTTATATGATCTCTCAATCACAAAAGTCACATGCACTGAGACAGGGAAAACCTTTGGCGGCAGGATTTGGGTGGCTGAGAACAATGTTGAGCTGTATTGGTGCTCTCAATAGCTCATCTGTTACCTTATATCTTGCTTTCCTGAATCTCCATGCTTCGTGAACCGATTGGACACGCACTAACATCCTGTATTTTTTTTTATTTCAGCTTCCCTTACAGGAGTCCTGCGGGCAGGTCAGTATTTGTATCAGTCAGTGGAATTGTGAGTGAGCATTCAGTTCTGTCATAAAATGTCACACAGAATGATGCTGTGCGTAATCAAGAGATTCAAGTGTCGTACTCAGATCAAAGAGAATTTGGTCCAAATCCTTTTACTGTGGACAATAATTTTGTCTCTGTTGAGCACATTCTCCTGATCAGCCAATTGAGAAGACCTGACTCCTCTACTTCCTCTCTATGAGGTGCAGATCTCTGGGTGAAAGGAACAGTAAAGAGTGAAATCACTGGTAAAACATTGACCGTTCAAGCAAAGTTAGAACAGAAGTTTCAATATCCTCAATACTGAAGTCTGATCTCAATCATATGAATATTTTCTCAACTCCTCCATGAATGAGGAAGAAGATGTTTCAGGTTTCAGACACTCATTCATGTTGGTCTGAGTTATTCCCCCCAGATCCATGCAAAGGGATAATGGTATCTAGAGATGCTCTGTATCTAGAGATAGAGATCATGGCAGACATCATGATTTGAGGATCAGCGACTGGGGGGCAAGTCTTGAGAGGTACTGAGTTGCCTCCTGGGTTCAGTTTTCTTTACTATGAGAGTGGTGAGATGCTGAAACAGAATGCCCAGAGAGGTTATGAATGCACCGTCCATCCCTGGAGGTGTTCAGGACCAGGTTGGATGGGGTCCTGGGCAGCTTGGGCTGGTGTTAAATGTGGAGGTTGGTGGCCTTGCATGTGGAAGGGGGGTTGAAGATTCGCAATCTTTAAGGTCCCTTCCAACCCGAGCCATTCTGTGATTCTGTAACAGGACCAAGACTGAGTAATTGAGCAGATCCTTTCCAGTCCTAGACACTGACCATATTCAGGTCAGTAATAGCTGTGTACCTGCAAGCTCTGCCTCTAATTGAGGAAATTCAACACTTCCCTTTGGGAAAGGGTGAAAAATTCTCAATTCTCTCCTCCCTGCTAGCAGCCCAGTGCCTTGTAGCAGCATCTAGCCTTAGTCCTGGGGAAGCTCACCCAATAAGAAGAACACTGGGGGAGTTTTGGGGTGGCTACATTTCACCCATTACAGCTGAAAATGAACCCTGTGATTTATTTTTCAAGATGGACTTCTGGTCATATAAACATGTGCAGCATTTGGCCATTCTCAAATCAAAACCATGTTTCAATCAAACTAAGATTTCATATGCTAGGTTTGGCAATAAACATCTTGGTTTGGAATTAAATAAAGGCTGTACGGGAGGGAAGAGCCCTCTTTCTCATTCCCTGCTTTCATCCTGGGACATCTTTTCTCTCCAGATGTAGTCAACAGCACACTTGATGTTCGCCTGGTGGATGGTCCAAACAGATGCTCTGGAAGAGTCGAGGTGCTTCACAATGATGTCTGGGGGACTGTTTGTGATGAAGGTTGGGATTTACGGGAGGCCAGGGTGGTGTGCAGACAGCTGGGCTGTGGAACAGCATTATCATCCCCCAAGAAGTCAAAATATGGAGAAGGGAAGGGCCAGATCTGGCTGAGTGGTTTGGACTGCAAAGGGACAGAAGGGTCCCTCTTCAAATGCAAGTCAAAGGCATGGGGAGAGAATGCCTGCAACCATGTGGAAGATGCCAGTGTGGAGTGCTCAGGTAACCTCCAGAACTCTTCTACTTTGTGTCCCTTCTGTCTTAAAGCTATGGGGCAATTTCTGAGCCATCCAATTAGGAGGTCAGGGATTCAGAGTGACTTTGTTGAGCTCTAGCATCCTATCACCTTGAGCCAGAGAAGCTGTATCACATGCCCTAGAGAGCTGGGATTGGAGACATTTGGTCTTCTCCCTCTTCTGAAAACCTCCATCCTGGTTTTATTTCTCCACAAACCTTTCTTCTTAGCCAGAAGGTAGGAGGGGAGCCTCTGTCACGTGTTAGGAATGAGCAGAAAGTTTTGGTGCACTGTGGGAGATTCTGCTTCCTCCAGGTGGTCGGGGGCACAGAGACTTCTCCAAAACTTCTCCCTGGCTTGTTTTGTTGTTTTTTGTTTGCTTGTTTGTTTTGATTTTGTTGTTGTTTGCTTACTCATTTACCTATTTATTCAATTTTTAGAAAAAGAAATACCTGATCCAGGGCCACTTCGTCTGGTGGGAGGCCCAAACCGATGTGCTGGAAGAGTTGAGGTTCTTCACGAAGAGCAGTGGGGCAGCGTGTGCCATGATGAATGGGATATCAATGATGCTCAAGTTGTGTGCAAGCAACTGGGTTGTGGGGATGCAGTGCTGGCCCCAATTGCAGCAAAGTTTGGGCGAGGAACTGACACCATCTGGCTGGATGATGTGAACTGCACAGGGTTGGAAGCATCTCTCTCTGAATGCCAGGCAAGGCCGTGGGGGGACCACAATTGTTACCATGGGGAAGATGCCAGTGCAATTTGTTCAGGTACTCTTTGCATTCTCCTTTTGCTAGCAGTGTTGGGATGTCTTTCCTATGAATGTGGGTACAATCTTGGACAGGAACAAGGGCTTACTACAAAGTGCTCCCCAACTGCTGGTGCTTTTGGTTTGGGATCCTTGCACCATAGAAGAGGGTTTCAATTCGGTAGGCTGTCTCCTCACTCTGGTGCTCTCTGTCATTTTTCTCCAACTCAAGCTAGAAGTTAAGGTGATCCATAAGCATGGGAGGGAGATGATATGCAGCAGGGGCATAAACACGCACATGCATAACCTTCTGCCTTCCTGAGCATGCCCTCTCTGGATTTGCCCACAGATTCAGGGATCACCATCTCCACTTCAGTTCGCCTGGTGGGAGGCCCAAACCGCTGCTCTGGGAGAGTTGAGGTGCTTCACAACGATGTCTGGGGGACCGTGTGTGATGACAACTGGGATTTACGGGAGGCCAAAGTGGTGTGCAAACAGCTGGGCTGTGGGACAGCCCTATCAGCCCTGCCGGAGTCAAAATATGGAGAAGGAAAAGGCCAAATCTGGCTGAGTGATGTGAACTGCACAGGGACAGAAGGATCTCTCACTGAGTGTGAAGCAAAGCCGTGGGGAGAGAATGTCTGCAATCATGTGGAAGATGCCAGTGTGGAGTGCTCAGGTAACCACCTCTGACCCCAACATTGCATGTGCTGAACAGTTGGATGGGCAGATCCCACCACACATCAGTTTGAAACGGGGTTCATCCCGAGCCCCTGTAGAAACAGCAGCACAGATCTGTGTATATCTGCTGGTGGAAATAGGGGCATGGCTGATGAACTCATCCCATCACTGACAGCTGGCCTTGTGATGCAGTGGTGACACATGGATGAGGCATTAAATCTTCTCCTACCTGAGACCATTGTGGTCCCTTGTCCCTCCTCTGTCCCGAAAGCTCAACAGTCTCCTCGAGTCAGTAGAGCCTGCAGCCATTCATGAATACCAGGAAAACCTCCTTCTGCCCTTTCTCCACAGTGTTTTTTCTGGGTTTTCTGCTATTTTATTCCCACGCCAGAAAAGCCCAGGTACTCTTAGAAGGAATCCCTTAGCATATCTCCACTGTGTTCGAACGCCTCTGCATGCTGTCCACAGGCAGTGAGGGAATGCTCCCTTAACCTTTACTTTCTCGGCATTTGTGCAGAGACAGATATTTCTGAGATTGGACCAGTTCGGCTTGTGGATGGCCCAAACAAATGCGCTGGAAGAGTTGAGGTTTTACACGAGAATCGTTGGGGTAGTGTGTGTGATGACTACTGGGACATGAAGGACGCCAAGGTGGTTTGCAAGCAGGTGGGCTGTGGGTCGCCACTGTCAGCCTTGGGAGGTGCTCGCTATGGCCGAGGGCCAGATGTCATCTGGCTGGATGATGTGAATTGCGAAGGGACAGAAGAAAGCATCTCTGACTGTAAGGCAAGGCCGTGGGGTGAACACGACTGCTATCACGGAGAGGACGCTTCTGTTTTCTGCACAGGTAGTTGTCCATTCCTCTGGCACTTGAACTGATGTGGGGACAGAGAGCAATAGTTTGGCAGAGCCAGCAGGCTAGAGTGCGGAGGACAAAAGGAGAATCCCAAGTGAATCATGGGAAGGCTCTCCTTCTCAGGATTGTGCTTTTGGAGTACAGCAGGGAGCCATAAGGAATAGGAAACATCTGGGTAAGATGGATGTATTGGACCAGCTGGCAACAGCAGAGCGCAAAGACAACCTGACCATGGGATGGGTCACAGAATCACAAACCACTGTTAACATAGGTTCCCTATATCAAATTGCACAGGAAAACATTCAGGCAGGTTTTGAACATCTCAGAGTCAGAGGAGACTCCAGAACTGGACACAGTGCTCCAGATGTGGCCTCCCCAGGGCAGAGTAGAAGAGGACAATCACCTCCCTCTGCCTGCTAGCCACACTCTTTCTAATGCACCCCAGGATACTATTGGACTTCCTGCAAGTCCAGGTCCTTCTCCACAGAGCTCCTTTCCAGCAGGTCATCCCCTAATCCGTATTGTTATTCTTCACCCCACCTCCTAGAGTTCAGGACTCCACACTTATCCTTATCAGTGCTCGTGATATTTCTTTCTATCCAATATTTCAGCCTTTCCAGGTGTCACTGAATGGCAGCACAGTCATCTGGTGCGTCAGCCACTCCTCCCAGCAAGGGAAGGCAGAACAGTTTCTGGGATAGGAGGCAATGACAAGCATCTCTGGAAAGTAGGAGAAAGACAGCTGGAACTTTGTTTGGGGAGAGATCTCCCTGTATCACCCATACTCAAGAAATATTTAAGTTGAATGCTCCAAAGCCTCTGTGACTCTAACTCCTCACTTCTAATGCTCTTTCTCCTAGGAGAGAATCTTAGACAGGCCCTACATGGGTGAAAGAAGGAGCCCTTCGTGGTCTTCAGCTAGTTGCTGGGCGTGTTTCTCAGACCCACACTGTGCTGTCAGAACCACATGGTGCCCTGGATCAAGCAGTGTGTTGTGCACTGGGTTGAGAGTCTACTCTTTATGCAGCCACATTCTGGCTCCCATAGTAACTTGTCCAAAGCTCTAGCATCCAGTTTCTTTGCCAATATCCACACATACATGGATATAATTTAAACCGTAGATCTTCTTGTAGGCAATGTCCGTATCACTTTTGCATGCAATTCTGGTGCAGAAGAATTCCTGAGAGATTTCACTTACCCTGTCCCCTTTCTTTGCAGTTAACAAGAATCTGGAGGAGACAGAAACATCGTGAACGCCACACTGTCCCCATCGGACTGTGCTCATCTTGTCACATGAGATGGGCCAGCAAAGTTCAGCTGAGAAGAATGGCAAAGATGTGACAGAAACTTTCATCTGCCACAATGGAACTCAGGGAATGACAAAACCATTCCCTCATCCTTTGAATGATCAGCAAGCTCAGTTGTAACTACACCGATGGAAAAGATGGCATTCCCACAAAAAGCAAATATCACAAAGTATCAATAAACTTCCCCTAAATCTGATGTTCTGTCTATCTCACATATTGCTTATGGACCCCAGGAGCACATATCTGGCAAGAATATTTCTCCAACATCATGAATACCAAGGTCATGGAAGTATCCATGCTGAGAAACATTTACTTCCGCTGAGATTCAGTCTTGTAAGGAAGCCATCCATAAAATCATTGGAAAGGGTATTGCACAGTGCAAGCTTAGTTTATAGGTTTGTTTGTCCTTCCTTAAAGAGAATCAACTTCCCCCTAAGGGAAAAATTCACCCCTTTTCCTCTCTCATTCTTTGTACAGGCTGAAGCTGGCCCTTCACAGGTGGACAATTTCTCGTTTTGGGGATATCCAATTAAGACTTGATGCCTAACACAAGTTATTAATATCTTTTTTGTGTAATTTGATGTAATATGCTTTCTGCCCATTAGCAGAGAACTAATGTTTTATCATAGAAAAACAAAGAGCTAGGGTCTTCATCTCAATATTTACAGCCAGTGCCTCCAAGCCAAATCAAGCTGTTCTTATAGGTAGGTGACATTACAGCCTGTACTGGTTTTATCCTGGACAGAGTTCCTATTCTGCATAGTAGCTGTATGGTGATGTGGATTTAGGATGAGAATAATGTTGGTCAACTAGCAGTGTTTTAGTGTCACTGAGTGGTGCTCATACAATGCCAAGTCCTTTTCAAGTTCTCAGCAAGGAGCTGGGGGTGCACAGGGAGTGAGAATGGGACAGAACCAAGACAGCTGATCCAGATTAGCCAAAGGGATATCTCACATCCGAACAGTAAAATGGAGGTGGCTGGCTGGAGGGGGGACCACTGCTTGAGGACTGGCTGGTCATCATTAGAGCATCATTAGAGCAGAAACAAGGTGAAGCTCGTGGTGATGTGACCATGACACAGAGCATCAGACAGACTCACAGGAGCAGGACAGAAATTTCATTTATCTACAAATACATTTTGGGGGGATTAAGGTGAGAAACAGCATAGAAATGGTTTAAGGCTTGGAGGGAATGTTGCAGAGGGGCCAAGAGGCTCAGAGGGAAGGTTGCATGAGGAATTCATGACAACAGCTAAATCTCTTCTGGAGGAGGGTGCTGGCTACAAAAGAGAACACTAATATATAACATATCTGTACCACCTGCACAAGAAAGCTTTCATGGACTAGAGGCAATATCATCAGGAGAGGATGAAGTGGCATGGGAACTGTGTGATCTCTTGGGTGGAGACATCTGACAAGAGATGTTGCAGAGCAAGTGCCCACTTGTGTCCTCCAAATATTCCCTCCATTCCAGAGAGAACATGTCTTGAAACTTGATTTGTGGCAGGCAATAACTTAATTTACAGTCAGTACAGTGAGAGAAACTTCTGAAGTTGGCCTGAAGTTGCTCTGTGTGACTGCCTGTCTCTCTTCATTAGCTGAAGGGGACCATCACACTGCCAATTTGGGCACAGCAGCTTGGTGCTTACAATTCAGTGAGATAGATCTGAGTGTCGTGATTGGCTTCTGTACTGGGTGCACTCTGTCCTCCAAAGATGTCCTCCGTTTGGGTTGAAAAAATGTCATACACGTTTGCCAGCACTGCCATCTCTCTTCTCCACTCTAGAGCATCTGCAATGTTTAGATCCCACCTGGAAAGAAATGCATGCAATCCAGACCTGTAAATCTAGTTTGCTTTACCCTGCACGGCCACTTAAAGTTAGTAGTATGCATATAATGATGTTAAAGAATCATTGAATGATCAAATCTTAGAATCCCAGAATGGCTTGGCTTGGAAGGCACTGAAAGATCATAGAATCATAGGATGGCATGAATTGGAAGGGACTATGAAGATTGTGGAATCAATCATAGAAAAATAGGACTGTGGAATCATAGAATCATAGGATCATAGGATCATAGGATCATAGAATCATAGAATAGCTTGAGCTGGAAGGGACCCATCAGATCAGATTGCCCTGTGCACCATCCAACCTGGCCTTCAACATTGCCAAGGATGGGGCATTCACAGATCCTTTGGGCAATATGAGCATGTAAGTGATAGTGATAGTGATAGTGATGATAGTGATAGTGATAGTGATAGTGATAGTGATAGTGATAGTGATAGTGATAGTGATAGTGATAGTGATAGTTCAAAAGCACAAAAAGGAAAAATAAGTAGCCATGTGGAGTGATGGGAATCATCCCTCAAAACGCCAAGCTCCAACTTCACATCTCCATCATCTTCCCATGACACACCTCTGAGAAAGAGATGTGAATGAACAAACTACAGCAGGGGAGATTTAGATTGGAGGTTAGAAAACAGCTTTTTATGATGAAGGCAGAGAAGCACTGTCACTGATAGCTCAGAGAGGTGGTGGATGCCCCATCCTTGGAGACGTTTGAAGGTTGGACCATTATCTGAGCAACCTCATCTAGCTGACCAGTTCTGTTTGTTGCAGGGGCGTTGGACTAGGTGAACATTAAGTACCCATTCCAACTCAAACGATTCTGTGATTCTATGACTGTGAAAGGATGAAGAGCCACCAGCCCCAAAACCCAGATTAGAGGCTTAGTTGCTACAAATGCCTCGCAGTTGGGGCATGCATGAAGCTTACCGGAGCAGACGACGCCTGCATCTTCTCCATGGTTGCAGTTATGGACTCCCCAAGGCCTTGCTGCACATTCAGAGAGCGCTGATTCACTGCTGGAGCACCGCACATCATCCAGCCAGATACGGCCAAAGCCTTGCCCAAAATAAGCAGATCCTGGGGCTGACATGGCTGTCCCACAGCCCAGCTGCTTGCACACAACTGCAGCATCACTCAGGCCCCAGCTATCATCGCACACTGTTCCCCACTGCTGGCCAAGAAGCACCTCAACTCTCCCAGCACAACGACTGGGGCCGTTCACCAGCCGGAGAGGAGCTGCTTCTGCAGTGCCTGCACATAAAGCAAGATAAAGTGAGAAATGCACACATAAATACCCTAAACCTGCTGAGAGTAGACACGTAGTAGCGTCCCTGTACCAACCAAGGTGCCCAATGGATGAAGAGGACATTCTGGGTGGGCAGGGCTTCTCCCATAGTCAACCTCATACTCTCCAGCATGCTCTGCATTGCTGAAATATCTTGCTTAGGACTTAAGATTGCTGTTTCCCATTTGTTGTCCACAAGACATGTTTGTTACCTGGTGTGCAATGAACCAATCTCACACTCACAGATGAGGTGTTGGTTTATTATGAAGATGGGGTTAATTTTCCTTTCTGCTGACTACGCTAATATAATAATCATAATGATTACACACCTCTCCAGTTTGTACATTTCAATGATGTCCCCATCTTTGAGTACAAGCTTAGTAGCCAAATTATGATCAGGAGTTCCTTTCAGTAGTTTCAAGTGTGCTCATCTGATTCTATACAGAAGCCTGGATTTGCTGTATCTAAGGGAGCCCATATAAAGACTTGTAGAAAGATTAATTCCTTCTTGACTTTCAGCCCAGTGTGGGGGAATACTGATTCATCCCTTTCTAGCAGTTTCCAAGAGTTTACTGAACCACTTTGTGACACAGAACACCATTCTTGCTCCGTATAAAGAGCAATCTGCCCTGCCAAGCTCAGGAATAAAAATTTCATGTTGTCTATGAATATTGCAGATGTAACCTATGCAAATGGATATACTCGTCAACCTCCAGCTAGTTGTTGTTTCCCATCTGAGTTGCCTTGGAGAATCTTTGCCATTCTTCAGCTCTCATGTAGAAGAGTGGAAATCCGATGTAAGCACCTGCGTTCTGTTGGGCATTCCAACATGTATTATTGTATGTTGTATATAGCACTGTATCTTGTACTATATAATCCAGCTTCAGATGCTAGGTTCCCATAACCTCAGCAGGGATGGGATGTTTCTGGGACCGTTTTCAACCCTAGCAAAAGTCCAGGAGCCTTCAGAATCCGATGTACAGGAGACTCAGCTTGATACAGTTATCAGATGCAGGTCTGATCACGGTAACCCAGATTCTGGTGGTGACTGTGGACCATGGTTAGGGCCATGTGGATTACACAAGAATGAATTTATAGACCACAGTGACTGACAGCAGACAGTAGGAGCAGCCTGAGCTCAGACAAGACCTCCTACTGAGTCTGAAAATCATTTTTCCATGTTTCCCAACACTTTTGAGACCGAGAAATAGGCAGCAGTTACCTGAGCACACCACACCAGCATCTTCTCTGTGTTTGCAGTTATGGGATCCCCAGGTCTGGAACTGGCACTGCGAGAGGGCAGCCTCTGTCCCTACACAACTGACATCGTCCAGCCAGATGGGGTCAGACCCCTGTCCAAAGTGAGCTGAGCCAGGGGCTGATATTGCTGCCCCACAGCCCAGCTGCCTGCACACAACATTGGCTTCTGCTTTATCCCAGCCGTCATCACACACGGTTCCCCACTGATGGTCATGAAACACCTCGACTCTCCCAGTGCAGAGATTCGGGCCGTTCACAAGCCGGATGGGAGCTGGTTCTGTAATACCTGGCAAAAAACGACAGCAATCACAGAAACATGAGCACCAACCCACAAAACACGAGAAGTCCCAGGAACATGGACAAGCTATAGGAACCAAATGATGCTCACCACGGTGAAGTGCAGGGTTTTGTACTTGGGTTGGGCAATCCCAGATTTGCATACAGACTGGGACTGTATTGACTCACTGAGAGATGGACTTGGGGGTTCTGGTGGGTGAAAAGTTTAACAAGAGTCAGCAGTGTGCACTCATAGCCTAGAAGCCAGCAGTCCCCTGGGCTGCTTCTACAGAGGGTTGGCAGTGGGGAGAGGGAGGGCATTGGCCCCCCTCCAGCTGCTGTACTGTTTCCAGGCCTGGGTCCCTCAACACTGGAAGGATGTGGAGCTTTTGGAGCAGGTCCAGGAAGACATGAAGATGGTCATGGAACTGAAGCACCTCTCCTATGGAGACAGACTGAGGGAGTTGGACTTTTTCAGCCTGAGAAGAGAAGGCTTTGGAAGAATGCATTGTTTCCTTCTAGTATCTAAAGGGAGCTTCCAAGCGGAAAGGGAACCAACTGTTCACATTGTCTGATGGTGTAAAGACAAGGAAAAATGTCTTTAAATAAAAAGAGGGGAGGTTTAGGCCTGATATCAAGAGGGTATTCAGAAGCTGTAGAGGCATTGGAACAGGTTACCCTGAGAAGTCATGTATGTCCCATCCCTGGAGGTGTTAAAGGCAAGGCTTTATGGGGCTTTGGGCAAACTGATCTCATAGGTGGCAACCAGCCAATGGCAGGGAGATTGGAACTTAATGGCTTTACAGTCTCTTCCAACCCAAACCATGCTGCAATTCTATGAAAATGTCAAGGAGCACTTTATGGCTCAGAGCTCTGCTGAAGTGAAAGAAAAAATGAGGATCACATCACTAGCCTTTTCTGCAGAGGTCTGGGATGACCAAGTCAGTCCTGTTCTTTTGCACCATATCGTCTTCCCAGGAATATTCCCCGGTGACTCTGCCTCTGTCATGATGCTGTGCAGTCATGGTTTATAGAATGTCCATTTCCTTATAACTCAAAGCCAGGCACATAACCAGCTCATAATACTGCAGCACAGGGGACTACCCTCTCCCCATCTGGCTCGTACTGCAGATGTGAATTCAACTATCAAAAAACACACCTGTTCTGTGAGCCAGTCACTCTCACCTGACTTCCTGCTGTCACTCCAGAGGAACCTCTACAAGTTTTCTATTATATCCCCCAGCACTGTGCAGTGTCTTGAATCCCTTAGGTCATCTATTTCACCCCTGAATTCATTCTTTTTGCTCCTCATGCAGGACCAACATAACAATAAGCACATCCCCAAGGGACACATGCACCTCTCCTTGCTTCACCCCTTGTTATATGTCTCTGAGAAGGATCAGGGAGTCTTGGTGGATAACAAGTTGGCCATGAGCTAGCAGCATGCCCTAGCAGCCAAGAAGGCCAATGGGATCCTGAGGTGCATCAGAAAGACAGTGGCCAGCACAGCACAGGAGGTGATACTCTCCCTCTACTCTGTCCTGAGGAGGTTACATCTGGAGTGCTGTATCCTGTTCTGAGCTTCCCAGTTCAATAAAGATACAGAACTACTGGGGAGAGTCTACTGCATGGCTACAAAGATGATCAGGGCCTGGAGCATCTCCCTTATGAGGAAAGGCTGAGAGACTTTAGACTCTTCAGCCTAGAGAAGAGTATGCTTAGTGGGGATCTACCAACATTTATAAATATCTAATGAGCAGGTTTCAATGATTGGGACCAGGCTCTTTGTGTTTGTGCTCAGCAAAAGGAAAAGGGGCAAAGTGCACAAACTGGAAGCCAGGCAGTTCTGTCTGAACATGAGATAGAATTCCTTTACTGTGAGCATGACAGAGCCCTGAAACAAACTGTCTAGAAAGGTTACGAAGTCTCTGGAGATACTCAAAACCTTCCAGGATGACTTCCTGTGCAATCTACTGAGGGAAACTCCTCTAACAGGGGGATCTCCAGAGATCCCTTCCAACCTCTGCACATCTGTGATTACATGAATTAACAGTACCTGAGCACACCACACCAGCATCCTCTCCATGGTTACAGTTGTGATCTCCCCAAGGCTTGACTCGGCACTCAGCAAGGGCAATTTCAGATCCTGCACAGTTCACATCATCCAACCAAATTTTTCCAGTTCCTTGTCCGTACCGAGCAGAGCCAGGGGCTGAGATGGCTTCCCCACAGCCCAGCTGCCTGCAGACCACTTGAGCATCTGTTAAATCCCAGCTGTCGTCACAGACGGTTCCCCATTGCTGCTCACGAAACACCTCAACTCTCCCAGAGCAGAAATTTGAACCGTTGACCAGTCGGACTGGGGCTGGTTCTGGAATATCTGAAACACAAAGGAAAAAACAGGTAAGTTATTTTGGCAAAGACATTCCTTCCAGGCACATCAGGAAACATTGTGCACGCTGGTTGGTTTAGCATGACGTCCAGGGACAAGCATGGAGAAGAAGGTTCAATGCTACTGGATTTCCTCACACACGACCCAAAGGTCAAGAAGTAGTGCTGGCCCAAACTAAGGAAAATAAACGTCCTGTTGCTTCTCACTCCCAAACACGAGGTGACTGAAGCCTTCTTCTCTCTGCCTTTACCAGGAAGGCAGCAGTGCCCAGGCAGCAAATGCAGGAAACTCCACTGCCCAAGGGAAAAGACACTCGCCAGGATCATGGTGAGAAAACCGGGATATGACTGACCTCAGCCAGACTTCATCTTTCAGTGGCTTATTTTCTTTCCTGAGCATTTATACTTAGCAGTATGTGACATATCCAGTGAATTCCAGACATCCAGTGAGTCTGGCAGACTTGACTTAGGACCTTGGGAGGGGGGCATTATTCCATGTCTGCAATTAGAAATTGGATGGGACACCACAGGACATCTTAGATGACACAAAACAAGTTGTGTTGGCAAGGGAACCCACCCTTTTACAACTCCACAGAGGACAGTCATTTCCCTTTGTCGTCATAGGAAGGAAATAAGCATTATTGGGTTGCACATCCTTTAATCTGCTTTGGGCATGTCATCAGGATGGGGAAAATCCTGCTATGTGCTGCGCTAAGTCTTCACTGGCTGCAAAAGGACAGTGATGAATTCAGAAAGGTATCTGTGCTCAGACAGCAAACCCACAGGGCATTCTCCAGATGTGGATAAGTAATTGTAGAGAAACAGGTTATCTCCAGTGAGAACAATTCAAAAGTGTACCATCTGGGGGGGATAAAATGACTGAACATAGGATGGACAAGAGTTAATTAAATGACAGTTCTTCACAGAGCTATATAAAGGACTGAGAATGAAACTCTTAAGTGTCATGTTGATCCAAGAGAAAAATGGCTTAGTATAAAAGGGAGTGCTGGCTACGAGAAATCCAAAGCAAAGCTTCAGTGTGAATCAGCAGCTAAAGCCTCAGTTCAATTAAAGATTAGAAAAAATATGCCAAGGAGAAAACCAGGAAGAAGGAGGGAGATAAGAAGAGGCTCAAAAACATTTCTCAAGAAGGAGACAGGAAGCGGCTGAGAAGGGATATAACATTCTTATCAGGAGGTTGATGCAATGAATAGGTAACAATGTGCATGACAAAGAAACAGGAGACTGTTGATTCTATAAACAGTAGTTGGGTCAGGGTTTCCTTCCAGTGGCAAATAAACACTGTGCAACAATTTTGGGGAAACTGTCTGATCTGTCCAGGTTTCAGAGAAGACATTGAAAAAACTTTGGGAAAAGAAAACAGATCTGCTGAAGATGGTTTTACCAAGGAGAGGGGAAGAGAAAGTGGAATTACTAGGTTTCTGCAAGAACTTTTAATGTGTCTGTCCGGAAGAGGAAAAAAAACAAATGCAGAGCATGATGTTTTGAGAGTGAAACGACAGAAACCCAGCTGGTTGTGCGCTGCTCTCAATAACAGGGCGACTCACAGCAGTCCTGCAATGCTATCAGATTTATCTGTAGCACATACAGGAAGGAGTCTCAAGTTTGAATTCATGGGAAGGAGTCCCAAAATCGAATTCTTCAGCACATCAAGCACTGGACTACAGCACCACAACACTATGGTGAGTTTGGGAGAAAAGGGGAACACCACTGGATTTGCACACATCCAACCAGAAGCACTTTCTTTTTTCAGTACTCTGGTTTTAAAGTTATAAGACAGGAAGAGGGCACTTCAAGAGATGCATTTCAAGCATCCCTCTACGTACCTTAAGCCTCGATCTGGAAATGGCGTAAATGAGACTTACCCAAGCACAGAACACCAGCATCTTCTCCATGCTTACAGTTATGGGCTCCCCACAGGCTGGTCTCACATTTGGAAAGGGCAGTTTCAGCTCCCGTGCAATTCACGTCATCCAGCCAGATAGGGCCAGACCCTTCTCCAAAAGAAGCCGAAGCTGACACGGATAGAGCCCTCCCACAGCCCAGCTGCCGGCAAACAACTTCAGCATCGCTTATGTCCCAGCTGTCGTCACACACGGTTCCCCACTGATGGCCGTAAAAAACTTCAACTCTCCCACTGCAGCGGTTTGGCCCATTTGTTAACCGCAGTGGAGCTTCTCTTGGTATATCTGAAGAAAACAGAGAGGGCAGGGATACGTGTTATGGAGTTGCTGCTGGCCTGATTCAAAAGTAAGATCAAATGCATAACGCCAGGGAGGGTCTGGTGACATCCAGGATGCATTTCTTCTGTTGCCTGATGCTGGGATGTCTTTGCCAGTTCAAAACTATGTGATAAAGGGTTTGAGGGTTGCTCAAAGGGTTGTAGTGACTGCTGCTTCATCAGAAAGACACCAGCAGTGATCCCACCACTCAATCTACAGGCCAGTCCCCGTCAACATTTTTACCAAGGATCTCTCTGTAGTCATTAAAGGTATCCTCAGCAAGTTTGCTGCTGACACTAAACTGGGAGGTGATGTTTACTCTCCAGAGGGATGAAAGGTCTTACAGAGGGTTCTAGATCCATTGGAGCACTGGGCAGTCAGCAGCACAGAACACAGACAAGGGGAAATGCTGGGTGCTGTATCTGGGATGGAGCAATGCTGCATTCATTCACAGCCGGTGCGGTGAGTGGCTGGAGAGCAGCCCAGCAGGAAGGGACCTGGGGGCACTGGTGAAAGCAGGCTCAATGGAAGGCAGCAGTGTGCCCTAGCAACCACGTTTTGGGGTGTAATACACAGAGCATAGCCAGCCAGGGAAAAGAAGTGCCATTCCTGCTCTATTGAGTGTTTCTGCAGCCTTACTTTAAATATGGTGTACATTTCTGGGCTCTACATTATAAAAAGAAGGTTAAGGTACTGAATGCATGCAAGGCAGGGCAATAAAGTTCCTTAGAAGTCTGCAAGGCATGCAAGAAGTGGCTGGGGACACTGGATTAAATAGTCTGTAGCAGGGGAGACCAAGATGTGACCTTGTTCCTGCTCAAATGTTCTGTTCTGTTCTGTTCTATTCTATTCTATTCTATTCTATTCTATTCTATTCTATTCTATTCTATTCTATTCTGTTCTGTTCTGTTCTGTTCTGTTCTACTCTATTCCATTCCATTCCATTCCATTCCATTCCATTCCATTCCATTCCATGCCTTCTCTTTCTACGACAAGGACAACTCCTGTGTACAGGAACAGTTACACATTTTCAAGAAAAGGAGAAATTTCAAAGAAATATCCCGTATGATGACAGAGATGCATCGTCATCAAGACAGAGTTTGCAGCTATGCACACCAATAATCCTCATAGAAAAAGAAATCCTTCCTTGTACCTCAGAGGCATAGGCAGCAGTTACCTGAGCACACCACACCAGCATCTTCTCCGTGTTTGCAGTTATGGGATCCCCAGGCCTGCAACTGGCACTGCGAGAGGGCAGCCTCTGTCCCTACACAACTGACATCGTCCAGCCAGATGGGGCCAGACCCCTGTCCAAAGCGAGCTGAGCCAGGGGCTGATATTGCTGCCCCACAGCCCAGCTGCCTGCACACAACATTGGCTTCTGCTTTATCCCAGCTGTCATCACACACGGTTCCCCACTGAAGGTCATGAAACACCTCGACTCTCCCAGCACAATGACTCGGACCGTTCACAAGCCGGATGGAAGCTGGTTCAGCAGTACCTGCACCAAATACAATTGCAAAATGTTTAGGATCATTACGTGTCTCAGAGCACTGTGGAGGAGCCAAAACATCTTCACAGCAATCTTATAGCAAGCAGCAGGTTTCTTCCTCAACAACAGGCACAGAAATGTGTGTGGTACCTGAATGTTGGGAGTGTTGAGTCCTAACTCATGAGCTTTGACATACCCAACCATCAGGATTCAATACCCAAATCCACCGCACTTTAGTCCCCGTGAGAGCTCAAGGTGCTCCCTGGAGCATGGCTCCATAACTGTCCTGGACACAAGGGGATAACACAGATCTTCTTCATGACTAACATCCCTGCAGTATAATCTTGAGCCGTGGTGACCAGGTGGAATACAGACTTACCATCAACATACCGCTCTCCTTTTCTCTCAGCCTACAACTGCATGATGATCACTCATCCTCTTTATTCTGAGGAGACTCCAGATCTACCAGCACCCTGCCACAAACACACTGGCTGCACCGTATCCCACATACATTGGCATTCACTAGTGGTACCTGAGCACACCACGCCAGCATCCTCTCCATGGTTACAGTTGTGATCTCCCCAAGGCTTGGCTCGGCAATCAGTGAGGGCAGTTTCAGATCCCGCACAGTTCACATCATCCAACCAAATTTTTCCAGTTCCTTGTCCGTACCGAGCAGAGCCAGGGGCTGAGATGGCTTCCCCACAGCCCAGCTGCCTGCAGACCACTTGAGCATCTGTTAAATCCCAGCTGTCATCACAGACGGTTCCCCATTGCTGCTCACGAAACACCTCAACTCTCCCGGAGCAGAAATTTGAACCATTCACCAGCCGGACTGGAAGAAGCTCAGCAAACCCTGTAATTGAGATATAGTGAAGACATCAGTTTTCTGTGCTTTCCTTCATATTTTGGTCTGTGCTGATCATGTCTGGACAGCAGTGATGTGGCATGGACATTGCTCTTTTTTTTTCCCTAATAGGCCAATAGATCCTTGCAGCAGCTTCTGTCTCATAGAATTGTGGTCTCTGGTTCCCTCTCTCATTGGCTAGTCTCACCTAAAAAACAGCCAACTGTTTGAACCTCTATTTTCTCAGAAGATGACAGTTATGCCTGCAGCATGTTACTGTGGTAAAACAGACTACAGGGAGTCACGTGGGCTGGTAGGCTGAGCATAGAAGGAACCAGTGAAATAACATTGCTGCAGGAGCACAGGCATGCCTACATTAAGGCTGTGTTGAGGGCTCTCAGAAGTTGGGATCAGCAATTTCTGGATGACACAAGTTGATTGAGGGCTGCCAATAGCATATGTTGAAGTTGTAAAGCTCTGCTGATGGTGAGCATCAAGTATTAGGAGCAGGGGTCCTTGCTTGGGTGAAGGTCTGCCATTAATCTTGAGTGCTGAGGATTATTCCTTGAACAGCAGTAAGATTCAAGGACAGAATCAGTGTGGCCTGTTATACACGTTTAAATGCTCAGCAGCATCTCTCTTGGGACAGCTGTGACACAAGAAAGAATAATTTGACCCGAAGTTTTTATTTCCTTCACAGGTGTGAAGTCAACCCACATTTTTAATTTAATATCTTCATTTTGCTGCCAGAGAGGCGGTGGATGCCCCATCCCTGGAGGCATTTAAGGCAAAGCTGGATGTGGCTCTGGGCAGCCTGGTCTAGCGGTTGGTAACCCTGCTCAACAGGGTGGTTGAAACTAGCTGATATTTGGGGTCCTTTCCAACCCAAGCCACTCTATGGTTCTATGATTTTTTTGTGTGTCTGATGTTTGAAAGATGAATTTCTCCTCTCAAACTAAGCAGCCCCTGATGGGAACTACTGAGGACTGGCAGAGCAGTGGACTGGAAGACCTACAGCCATCCTTAACAGAAACAGTTGATGCGTGTTTCTGTTAATGTGTGAAGGAAGAGAAACAGGAGAAAGAAGAATGGTGGAACTTGAGAACTTGGCCAGTTGAGGCTGTGGCTGACTTATGCAGTAATGCTCGTCACACTTCACATGCTCTTCTCTTTTACATAATAAGAAGAATAACCCAGTTATTGGGTTGGAGAGTAAGTGATATGAGAACACAATGAGATGTGTTCCCTGTGTGTACCTCTATCTCTGGTTGCAAACTGCCCCCTGGAAGCACCCCATTAAAAGGACCTACATAAGGAAAGACAGGTTGTAGTTGTCTATGGATGTAGCCACATCATTTTGAAGTCCTCTGTGTGCTTTCTTTGCAAGCACCTATTAGTGTCAAAGGGGCCCCAGGATGACCCAAGATGGCTTATTCTTTAATGCTCATAAAGGTACCTGCACACACCACACCAGCATCTTCTCCATGCCTGCAGTTATGGCTTCCCCAGGGACTGGCTTTGCATGCGGAGAGGGCAGCTTCCGTCCCTATGCAGCTGACATCATCAAGCCAGATTGGGTCAGATCCTTGCCCAAAGTGAGCCCCATGGGGAGCTGACAAGGCCTTTCCACAGCCCAGCTGCCTGCACACGACTTCTGCGTCAGCCAGGTCCCAGCCATCATCACACACAGTTCCCCAGCGCTGCCCATACAACACCTCGATTCTCCCAGAGCAGTGGGTTGATCCACCCACTAATCGGAGCGGGGCTGGTTTTGCAAAACCTGCAGAAGGGAAAAAAAAAAAGACCAGGGAAGAATCTCATGCAGAATCTGGCTTGTCTTTTCTCCATTTGTCAATGAACATGCTATTTTTCACTTTGTGGATTGTGACATGGAAAAATACTGCACGTGGGAGCAGCACAAACACTTCTTCCATCATCACAGCATGAGATGTTCAGCAGCATCACTATTCAGGCTCCCAAAGGCTCCACTGTGGGGTCAGTTCTCTTAAATGCTTTTATTAATGATCTGGATGCAAGACTCAAATGCACACCTAGTTTGCAGGCAGTACTAAACTAAGAGGAGATGTTGACTCACAGAAATCTTGACAGAGAGGTCCTGTAAAATCAGAGAGCAACCAGCAACTGCTTGAAGCATAACAAGGACAAGTATCAGACTGTGCACCTAGGAGGGGGCAGTCTTGGACATATGCAAAGACTGGAGGACAAGAGACTGGAGAGCCTCTGTATGTGGCTATGAAGTTGATACTCTAATTAGTACCTCATTACCAGAAAGGCAGTGGGCAATACACTCCTCCCCCTGTAATGATGTCCAAGCAATCATCATATTGGTAATCACTGACCCACCTGCAAATTGCTAACAAGTTATGGAATATAACTCCTCCCTCTGCTTGGCCAGACAGATGGAGTATTGGGAATCACAAGTGGGAAGAGTTAATGACCCACTACTCCACCTGGACTGCCACAAGTCGATGGGGACAGATGGGATCCACTGTCAGAGGTGATAGCCAAGCCACTCTCCACTACCTACCAGTATTCCTGGTCAGTCAGAGAGGTCCCAGAGGACTGGAGGCTTGCCAGTATGAGTCCCATCTACAAGAAGGGCTGTAAGGAGGATCTGGGGAACTACAGGCCTGTAAGCCTGACCTCAGTGACAGGAAAGTTTACGGAACAGATAAACCTTGAGTGAGATCACATGGCATGTGTGAGACAACTGTGGGACCAGGCCCAGATAGCATGGGTGGTAATGGGGCTGGCCCTGTTTAATATCTTTATTGATGAGCTGCATGAGGGGATTGAGCTCATCATGCTCGGTAAGTTTGCAAATGATACCAAGCTGGGGGGAAGTGACGATATACCTGGGGGTAGGAAGGCCCTACTGAAGGATCTGGACAGCTGGGTTGAGGTCAATGGGATGAGGTTCAACAGGACCAAGTGCCGGGTCCTGCACTTCAGCCACAGCAACCTTAGGCAACGCTACAGGCTTGGAAGGCTATGTAGAGGAAATGGACCTAGGAGTGTTGGTCTAGGCTTGGCTGAACATAACCCAGTGGGCTCGGGTGGCCAAGAAGGCCAATGACATCCTGGCTTGCATAGAAATTGCATTGCCAGCAGGAGCAGGGAAGTGATCATCCCTCTGTACTCAGCCCTTGTGATTCCATACCTCGAGTGCTGTGTTGGGCCTCTCACTACAAGGAAGACACTGAGGCCCCAGGGCATTTCCAGAGAAGGGCAGTAAAGCTGTGAGGGGTCTGAAGGACAAACCTCACGGGGAGCCATTGAGAGAGCTGTGATTGTTTAGTCTGGAGAAGAGGAGGCTCAGGGGAGACCTTATCACTCTCTACAACTCCCCGAAAGGAGGTTGTGGTGAGGAGGGCATCAGCCTCTTCTCCCATGTAAGGAGTGATCGGAAAAAAGGGAATGGCCTCAAGCTGTGCTAGCAGAGGTTCAGATTAGATATTAGGAAAAATGTCTTCTCTGAAAGACTGGTTAGGTGATAGAACAGGCTGCCCAGGGAGGTGGTGGAATCAGCGTCCCTGGAGATATATTTCATAACATTTAGATGTTGTACTGAGGGACATGGCTTAGTAGGAAATATTGATGGTAGGTGGATGGTTGAAATGGATGATTTTGAAGGTCTTTTTTAACCCTGGTGATTCTATGATTCTGATTTCATAAATCGTGTAGGGAAAATATTGGTTATGGTTGTCTTCAAGAAGCTGGGAGTCTAAAAATAATTCCTGCACCAACACTGCTTTTCTCCAAAGGGAACAGAGCTCCCTACAGCATCTCCAGCATTATCCTAAACTCACTTGTGTCGTGCAGGATGAGAGTTACCTGAGCATACAACACCAGCATCTTCTCCATGCCCACAGTTATGTTTTCCCCAAGGTTTTGCAGTGCATTCAGACAGGGCAGCTTCGGTTCCTTTACACATAACATCATCAAGCCAAATGGGGTCAGATCCTCTGCCAAAATAAGCTGAGGAAGCAGCAGACAGGGCTGTCCCACAGCCCAGCTGACGGCACACAACTTCAGCATCAAGTAGATCCCAGTTGTCGTCACAGACCGTTCCCCATTGCTGGCCATAAAGCACCTCCACTCTCCCAGAGCAGTGATTTGTACCATTCACTAATCGCAGTTGAGCAGCTTCACTATTTCCTGCGTTAAAAAGTAACAAACAGCACCAAAAAAAAAATCAATCAACCACCACCATCAAAAAACAGGATCAGGGTTTGCACAAGGAAAGAGCCCGTAGGGAATGAAGGAAAGAAAAATTCTCCATTATTATTGTTCAGAACTAGAAAAGACTGATGAGGAACACATTCTGAATTTTTCTCTGTGGCTTCAGACTTCCCAATCAGAGAGATTAATAGATTGGATTTGGAATTCTTTATAAAGCAGGAGCAAAATGCACACTGTAATGTTACACCAAGAGTGGCAACTGACAGCAGAACGAGACACCCATATGTCTTACACACTTCTTGGTTTCTCCTTGAGAGATGGGTGCTGATATTTTATGATGTTTGCTCTGAAAGTAATGCCTCCTGTTTTATTATGTTGACCTACAACATCCTTTTGTGGTTGGACATGACAATCTTCAAGTTCTTTTCCAACCTGAGCAATTCTATGATTCTATGATCAGAGGCCAATGTTGGTATTATGGAAGTAGAAGTGCTACATGTTACAAACTTGCTGGTGGGTGCTGAAATTCTATGACATCTGCTCTGAAGGTAATACCTCCTATTTTCTTACGTTGATCCACAACAACAGACTGATGGTGGTGGTATTGAAGTAGAAGTTGAACGTTCTCACTAATATTACATTGTATTTAGTTGCTTTATGAGCCTAGAGGGTCAGTCTGACAAAAAGGCATTAGTCAGGAAAGCGTGCATGAAGCAAAGGGGAGCATTTGAATTCTTCCATGTGGAAAAAATGGCACCCACTGACGTTTATCATGGCTGAAAGTTTATGGAGAACAGTGATGTTAGCACAGTCAGGTGGTGGGTGGTGCGTTTCAGCCATGATGGCCTTGTAGCAGCTGTGAAACAGTGGGTCATCTCCACTGGTGCAGATGTTAACATGCAGAACAGAAGGCCAGTGGTATCATGGGCTCCATTAGAAGAGGGGTGGCCAGCAGGGCAAGGGAGGTGATTGTCCCCCTCTATTCTGCCCTTGTAAGGCCCCAGCAGGAGTCTGTATCCTGTATTTCCCCAGTACAGGAAAGATGTGGAGCTGTTGAAGAGGATTCAGAGGAGGGCCAAGAAGATTATCTATGGGCTGGAGCATCTCTCCTATGAAGACAGGCTGAAGGAACTGGGCTTGTTCAGCCTGGAAAAGAGAAGGCTGTGGAAAGATCTATTGTGGCCTTCCAGTATTTAAAAGGAGTTTATAAACACGAGGGAAATCAACTTTTTAAATGGGTTTATAGATGGGACATGGGGGAATGGTATTAAACTAAAGAAAGGGAGAATTTGATGTCAAGAGTAAATTATTTACAGAGTTTGGTGAGGTGAAAGAACAGAATGCCCAGAGAGGGTGTTGATGCCCCATCTCTGAAGGTGTTCAAGATCTGGTTAGACAGGTCCCTGGCCAATCTGATCTAGTACTTGATCTAGTGGTTGGCAACCCTGCCTGTGATAGGGCATCCGAATCACCTCTCAAACATAAGCAACCTGTGAGCTGCTTGACTATCTTTTATTTCCCAGTTAATCATGATGACAGCCATCAAGCCTTCCCCATCCAGTTTCTGTTGCTCAGCATTCATCAACACCATGCTGTCACATCCAGGTCAGTACTAGCTCAGAGGCAAATGACCCAGAATCTCTCATTTCAGTGTCATTATGGAGAATAAATGTGTCCACCAGGACTACTATGACAAAATACAAATGGAAGGAGATCATATGTACAAATTATTAGCCACAGTAACAGGATTGGGACCAATTTATCATTGTTCCGAGCACCACATTTGAATCTCTTGATTATGCACAGCATCATTCTGTGAGACACTTTATGACAATTCCACTGACTGATACAAATACTGACCTGCCAGCATGACTCCAGCAAGGGAAGCTGAAATAAAAGAATTATAGGATGTTAGTGTGAGTCTAATTGGTTCACAAAGCATGGGGATTCAAGAAAGCATAATGTCAGGCAATATCTTAGACAGTAAGAGCTCATCATTATTCTCAGCCCGTTAAATCTTGTCACCAATGGGTTTTCTCTGTCTCAGTGCATGTGACTAATGCAACTGAGAGATCAGATAAAGAAAGAAAATGTGAATGTATGTGTAGATAAATAAGTGTGCACTGGGAAAAAAAAAAAACAAAACAATTATTGGTGTAAGTAATGAGGAAATATAATAACAGAGCAGATGGAATTGTCCAAAGACAGTGAGTCATATTTCCAGGCTGATTAAAATACCTCGGCTTCTGCAGCAAACAGTGGAACGATGCATACCCCTCCCATCCAAGACATGGTGAATTGCAACATGGACAGCTCTTGGCATGGTTCTGCAAATAAGTGCTTTTGAGAGGGAAACCTGTGCAAAGTGGTTGCTGCTTCATCTGGGGACTGGATAGATGCTGAAGGAAACCCTGGAAGGGAGAGCAGAGCTTGCCAGGATCTATTTGTCCTGGGAAGTCAGGAGAAGGGAACTTTGTCCGCATTGTGGGAGGTCAGCAGCAAAGAAGGGCTCAGTGCAAACAGCAATTTCTGCTCCTAAATGTGGCAGTCTGGCAAGGTCCCAAGCAATGATTAAAAGCCTCAGGCAAGGACAGCACTGCTGATACCACAAGTGGCATGAGCATTATAGTCCATTTTTCCACTTGGCTTTCTTTCAGATATTATTAAGATTTCCAGTTCTGCTCCTGTCTCTGACATGTGGAAACCTACAGATGCTGTGAATCTACATAACAGAAACAAGGGCAGGGAACCCAGCTGAGGCAGTTTTCTCATAAGGGTTGGGACTCAGGTGCTGAATGAGGCACTTGAGGTGTCTGGTAGGGGCAGCACCCAACTGTCCAGCTGTGCATGTCTGAGATTCCAGAGAGGGGATCTGAGCATCCACACTGAGCTGTCAGAGATGGATGACTAATTGCAGGCATCTAGCCGAGAGAAGGAGGTTTCAGCTCACTGCAGACACCACCGGCTGCATTTCACTTCCTGGCAACGTCACATTTGCTTTGTGCCACAGAAACAAAGCAATAATGGAAGAGGAGGACCACTGGCAAAGGTATGCCAGTCCAAAAAGCAAAGAGAAAAGAACTCCACTTACCCCAAAGACATGGCAGGAGGATGAGCCTCATGTTGGTCACAGAGAGCATTGCAGAGAGGAAGCAGGACATGCACCCAAGTAACGGGGTATTTGAGAATTCCCCACAGCCCTGGCTCCTCCCCTCCATCCCAAAAATTCCCTCCATTCCTGCTGGCACAGCAATTAACAGAAGTCAAACCTCTGCCAGGAATCTTGTGCCATTAGCATCACGTAGGCTGTAGGATTGTGAAATTGGACTTTTTCGGGAATCTGATGAACAAACAAGTCCTCTCAGCTCAGCTCAACTCATTCTGGACCATCAATGGCAGGGATGGAGGCACACAGAATTTTTGAGTAACCTTCCAGGCAGGAATACAGTAGTAGTGCCAAGGCAGAGCTGAGAAAGTGAAATTCATGTCTTGCCACTAATTCAAAAACAAAAGAACCATTTTCTGGTGGAACAAGCAGCAGCTTTTAAGAAGAGTTTTTTCTTTTTTCCCACTTTTTCTCTCATATTTGTCCCAGGAGGAAGGTAATGTTCATGAAATTCTGTGGTACTGTTTCTCTGTGTTCAGTGTTCAGTTCATTCTCCTGGTCTTGGGGATGCTGGAGAGGCAAGCAGCAGGGTCCCACAGAATAAAAGAATCATAGAGGTTGGAAGAGACCTCTGGAGATCATCTTGTCCAACCTCCTCGCTAATGTGGGCTCCCAAGACTATGTCACACAAGAGGAAACAGACTCGTTAGCAGGGTGTGCTTTGACAGGACAGGGAGAAATGGTTTCAAACTAAAAGTGAGGAGATTCAAATTGGATATAAAGCCAAGAATAAATTTTTAACAATAAGGGCAATGAGGCACTGGAACAGATTGCCCAGGGAAGTGGTGGATGCCCCATCCCTGGAGACAATCAAGATCAGGCTGGACCAGGCTCTGAGCAACCTGACTGAGCTGTAGATGTCCCTGTTCATCGCAGGGGAGTTGGACAAGAGGACCTTAAGGGGTCCCTTTCAATTGTATGAAAGTGTTGAGGTTGGTTTTGAATATCTCCACAGAAGAAGGATCCTCAACATCTCTGGGAAACTTGTTCTAGTGCACCGTGACCTCAAATAAAGAAACTTTTCCTCATGTTCAGATGGAAATTCCTGGGATCCAGTTTGTACCCATTGTCCTTGTCATGTATCTGGGTATGACCAAAAGTGTCTGGCCCCATCCACTCAAGTGATTTGACCCCTTTTAGCTATTAATTAATGTTGATAAGATTCCCTCTCAGTCTTCTCTTCTCCTGGCTGAACAGTCCCAGGGCACTCAGCCCTTCCCCCTAGGGAAAATGCCCCAGCCTCCACTCATTACTGTGGCCCATTGCTGGACTCTCTGCAGTAGTTCCCAGTTTGCTTTGAACATTGCCATGAATGCATTTGATTTGTCCAGTGCCTTCACACCAGGGGAAGCAGTGACTTTGGCTGCTTTAGCATCATCACTGTCGGTCTGTTATCAACGTGGGACAACAAAGACCTCCTGTTTCTTTAACCAGGTGATCAGTTTCTGCAAAGATAATTAGCGTCCGTGCTGTATTCTAATAACATCATCACCGTGTTCTGAGGATCCAGATTTAGTATCATCATCATTCCTAATGTAAAAAATCAGGCATTTTTTCCTTTCACCATCAGAACTGGGGGGAATTGAAATATGCTGGGATATGCCAGGAAGAGTGTGGCTTTGTGCAGCCAAGGTGGGAAAGAGCTTATACCCAAACTTTGGCGGATTAGTATCACACAGAGCACCTGGGTTGCGATGCTCATTCTTCCCAGCGCTTGCTTTGGAGATGCTCTTCACTCCACATTCTGCCAATAGTTTTGCTGTGCTCTTCAGATCAAACTATTGGAGATAATGGGACCTTACGAAGCCTGTCCTGGCTGTTTTCTATGGGATGAAGATTAGATGTGAGAACTGAAACAAGTTAATAAAGAGATTGTGTTTGCGACCTGACATCACTGCATTATTGCCAGGCAAAATTTATAACTGCAGGTGGTGAATCCGAGGTGAGAACACGCCAGGACACAAAATACAAATGATGGTCTCCATGTATCTGAGGAGATACAGCCCAACACAAGTGAGTCATGCTCTGCTTGCATTCTCCCTCCGGAGGCCATAAAAGCACCTAACATTTACCCTGAGCACAGATTTCAGTTTCCGCATGTTCACGATGGCCCTACATTTAGAAGTGAGGTAAGTGGAGAAAGAGCAATCATGAAGGTAACTCTTTAGCTGGAACACCTGTATTTGCTGCATTTTCTACACGCTCTTCTCTTGCTGGAAAAGGACTTTAAGATGCTTAAAACTTTTTTTTTCTGAAGCCAGCAAAACCTTTTGGTCATCTTGTATTGAATAAAAGGCCTTTGTATGCATCATAGATCATCGCACCTGGCCTCCATCTAATGCTTTAATATCTCCAAAGGCAAAGTGGCTGCCATATGTGCACTGGATGATGCTGGAAACACCACACAGGGCTTAATTGGGATATGAACATGGCCTGCTGCTCCACACGCTGCTTGATAATCAGCTTCTCCAAAGTCCAGTATTAGCAGGGTGGTGGGAGAGTACTATCATGCTTGGTGTAGAATGCATCGCACGTAGCTCGGATGCAAATATATAAATAAGGCAATCAGCACATGAACTAGGTCACTGAACTGTAATTTATGTAAGAGGCAACAATTTTGACCATGGTTTTGTAGGCATTTTCTAATGCTGTGCCACGTGTCCGTTCTCTCTATTTCTAAGCTCCCACATGGACGATCATCAAGCAGAACGTGATTGGCCTGAATGGGTGCACCGTAATGGCAAGTCAGTCTGCACTGACAACAGGGTTAGTCGTCTTTTCTTAAGTCACTTCACCTTCTAGCTATGACATTGCACGACATGGACATGCCAGTCCTACCAATATGGAAGGCGCTGCTCGCTGCCCATAAGATAACTTTCTATGGCTGGATAGATCAGGTGGTGTCTGGCCAAGGCTGGAGTCATGCCCAAGCGACTCTGGCTGGATGTCCAGGAAGTAAAGCTGTGGGTATTTTACAAACTGTATTTTGGCACTTGCAAAGAGCTGGGTTTCCCTGTAGGCTCTGTGAGGGCTTGGAGATACACAAATCACAGAACCGTGTCTGAGCCAAAATGCACAAAAGGTCTTCCCCTTCTTTGATGTCCCTAAGTCCTTCTTTAGTGTTTGACATTAAAAAGTCTTTACAAGTCTGACTGTCTGTGATGCACTTGGCTGAGATCTTTAGGTAGTTCCTGTTCTGCAGCACATTTTTCCCATTCACTGACAAGGCTGAGCTGTTAAATCCCCATGGTAAAGCACACAGTTGGCTTTGCAGCAAACTGTACCTCCCAACATGTTGCAGCCATCTGTACTCCTGGATCCCACTCCCTGTATCCAACAGCAACCGTTACCCAGTTGCCAACAGATGCCTGATACTCATTACTCAGATGGCCTCAGTTAGGTCTGGATCCTGGTCTCTGTCCCAAGGAAAGGCCACGTCCAAACCCCTCATCTTCTCCTGGTAGATTCTGTTGAAGGTCTCACTCTGTGCCACTGAGAAATGGTTCTTCCAGTCCCCACAGACGCCTGAGGAAGGAACATTTCTGTTTCAGAGCACAAACCACTGTACAATACTCCTTCCTGCACAGTTTTTGAGTGCAATTACTACACTGAAGAGCTGTCCAAAATGAAGAGCCATCCCCACAGACCCAGTTCTTTAAACCTAAGTGCCTGTGCTGCTGTCCTCCTCATTCTCTCTAGAGCTCCCATGGGGACACCAAAACCCAGCGCTTCGACGGGGCCCTCTCCACTCACCCTTCCTCAGGAACTGGCCTTTGGTCTGGTCCATGATGTCTGCAGGGAGCAAGATGGAGCTGCACATAGGGTTTTGCCGCATGGCCGTGAAGGAGGCATTTTGGACTACTGAGGAGATAGCGTCCTCATCCAAATTCTGTCCCAGAAAATGGCAGAGGCGTCTCACACTGCCTTGCAGGTCCTTAGGGACACAGATTAAGCCTGTTACCCCCCAGGGTGACACATCAGCACATTTGGAGCAGGTGGGTCAGCCAAGATCACTACCTGTTTCAGTTCTTCGTAGGTGATGAAGAAGAAATTCTCCCTGTCCTTCATCTCCATCCAGCCTCGGACATGTTCAAACCACGAGCCGTGGGGCACTGAGGGGAGACAGAAGGCAGCAAGTCTTTGGGGTGATCATGGCGTGGCATCAGGTGTGCAGGGTAGAAGAGGGGCCTCGTTAGGCAGGAAGAAGATAGACAAGATGCAAAACTGAGCAGCAGCATCCTGAAATCAGGTGGGTCTGGGAGGTTCAGCTATTGCAGATGAGCAATGGGGTCTTCCCCAGCCACCTTTCTGCTGATGTTTCCTTGCTCAAACAGATGTTGTTGAGACAGTGCTGCTTCCACAGGAGCAGGAACAGACAAAGACCATGGTGAAAAGGGGTTGGGGATGGAAGGATGCCAGGGTCCTGCCTGGGTCATGGCTTTCAAAGGCCTGCTGTCCAAGACTTCCAAGAGAAAAATGAAATCTGTAGAAGGCAGGCAAATTAAAAATCACATTTGTGTGCTTTTTTGTGCCTTGCTGAGCACTTCACCTCTCTCTTAGAGGAAGCTCGATTTGACAGGCATCATCAGTGGACCACAAGAAAAGACTGTAGAGATGGAGGTGATGGGGAACCCCCCCACGCCCCGAGCGAGCACAGGCCACACTTACACTCTCCACTGAGAAAGTCCATCAAGAACTGCTCAAAGGACACGGGGTCCTCATAGCTGTTGCACATCTGGCAGAAGTAGAAGTAGGAGACAACAACATCTCGAGGATCCCGTAGGGTGTAGATAACCTGGGGGAGAGGGCATACAGGAGTAAGATGCTCAGAGAAGGGAAAGACAAATTGCAGGCAACGGCACTGGGGAAGATCTGCGAACGGAAGGGTCTGTCAAAGGTGGATCAATTCAGTGCAAGATTCAATAATGTAGACCTTGGGCAAGGGTTGAGGAACACGTAGGCTCCTAGAGCCACTGGAGGTTCCCCAGAATATCCAAAGGTGCAGATGTGAGATGGGGGCTTGCAGATTTCCATTCAGAGGGTGTGTAGGATGCCCTACAAGGGTCCTCACCCAAGGCCCATCATTCTAACGTTTCCCAGACGATGGGCAACGGTCCTCCCAGGCTCCCCTGCAGGCACTGCATGAACACCCACCCCACAAAGGCATATACAGGAGATATGTTGGATGTATGCTGGATTCTATGATCCCACCTTGGCAGTGGAATGGGAGAAAGACTTGGGGAAGATGTGCCTGGGGAGGTGGCAGGTCAGCAGGCGAGGTGAGGGGTAGCTGAGGGCTGCCTCCAGACCCAGGCGGGTTGAGAACCAAGGCATGCGGTCAGAATTGAGGACACTTTGGTTCCAGCTGGGGTGGCCATGGCTGCGAATGAGGCTCAGGATCTCAGTCATCCACACGGTGCCTACCAGGTACAACAGAAATACAGAGCAAGGGATTTGCCCGGGCCTTCAGGATGCCTGGACCTCAGCAGCAATGTCACCATCAGCCTGTTCACCTGGAAGAAACTGCCTCCTTGCCCACGCACAACCACTGTGCTCTAAATACATACGTACAGATAGCTATCACCCAAACCATTCCTGTTCCCATCACAAGAGCAGATTCACCTTCTGAACAACAGCTGAACTGCTCCCACAACCCCACAGACCTTCTGCCATACATCTCCCCACGAGACCTAGCCAGAACAACTCTCCCAGCCTCTCTGTCCTCCCTTGGACATCCCCGTGGTACCAGATTTAGGGTAGGTGATGTTGAAGACGTCGTCGTCCCGCACCAGGAACTCGTTGTGGGCAAAACTCAAGCTGTGCATGGAGTTGTAGGCAGGAGGGAATTTAATGCCTTTGTAGGTCATGTAGTGCACCGGCATCGTGCTTGGATGGGAATTGGGTGCTGCAACTCTGCAGGCCTATAACAGGGAGAGAAAGGGATAGAGCACTGAATTCCAATTGGGAAATTTCTTCCTGCATGACCAGTCCCAAGGAGGAGCAATCCCATCTCCCAGTCATCAGAAGTGCTCTGTGTTACACGATGACACACTCAGATACTCTCCAATCCTTCCCTATGGGGATTCAGATGAAGGACTACTGGTTCCTAGGGCATTTAAGGAGCCTTCAGGCTAAATCTCTGTTAAGGGATCTTTCCTCCCGCTCCCTTATTGCCCCATGTGTTTACCTGCCCTCACAGCTGGGAATGGTGCATAGCAGCTATCTTAATACGAGCCTGGACAACCAGGGAGACAGGAGGCACTTGGAAACCCCAAGCTCTTGGTTTTCTACACAAAATACAGCTCTGCTTCCAGAAGCTGAGAGACAATCAAAAGCGAAAGGAAATGGTTTCCTTGTTGCACCATTCTGGAGCAATGATTAACGAGATCCAAAGTCCAACAGCCACCCCTTTCCTGTAAATCAGTGAGCAGAGCTGGTCCCATGTGTTCTCTGCCCCAAATCCACTGCAAGGCCACACTTTTCTTCTGTGCCCTTATGTTTGCCCATAGAACTCTCCATTTTCCTTCAAAAATATATATTAAAAAAAAAAACCAAAACATTAATGGCTTCCTCCTGCAGCATCTGTATTTCTTACCACTTATATATCCCACAGCTGCTCAGAAACGCCCACAAGCACTTGAGTCTCCCTGTTCTCATGAGCTGAAGGTCCTTTCTCTTTTGTCAAATGGGAAACCTTTGGAATGGCATTAAAGGGAGAGGAAGAGAAGAAATTCTTCCCCCAATGCAGCAATTTATGTTCCCTGCAGACCATTAAACAGACAGTGCTGTTTAATGCCATTAATTAGAAGCAAGCAAAGTGCAAGCAATACTTCTTGTAAAAAGGCAGCCACGTGGTCATACGTTAAATTAAAAGTATTTTCTAAATGGAAGGGATGCAGTAAGTTTTTCCTTGAAAAAAAAAAGAACTTTGACAACTTTGTGTAACACAATGCGCTGATTAAGTAGATCAAAAAGTAAATAAAACACATAATGCATGTCAAAAATGTTTGAGTAGTTTTGTTTTCGAAGGAAACGGGGGAAAATGGGATTAAGAAATTTTTAAACACTTCAAAGAGGAATGTTAACCAATCACAGGTACAGTAGGAGCAATAAATCCACTTAACCCCTTTGTTGCTTAGAGTTGAGACACAAGCTCAACTAAACTAAAAGCTACAATGAAAGCCACAAAACATTACAAAGAATTGTTTTTGCCTTGCAGTCCAAGGAAGACTCCACATCTTTACCTGAAGGTCTGGCTGTCCTTTTATAATTGGTGGCTAATTAACAACTGTAGGCTTGCCTGCCTCCAAAGAGAAACTATGTTAGTCTAAATGATCATTAAAAATTGGGCAATTAGTATGCTTGTAAGAATATTCATAGAATCATAGAATGGCCTGGGTTGAAAAGGACCACCGTGATCATCCAGTTCCTCAGTGGAGGGCCTCAGTGTCCTTCTGTGAGGGGCCCAAAACTGAACACAGCATTCAAGTGTGGCCTCACCAGGGCTGAGCACAGAGGGACGATCGCTTCCCTGCTCCTGCTGGAAACACTATTCCTGACGCAAGCCAGGATGCCATTGGCCTTCTTGGCCACCCTGGCACACTGCTGGCTCGTGTTCAGCCAAGTGTTGACCAATACCCCCAGGTCCATTTCTTCCACACAGTCTTACAGCCACACTGCCCCAATCCTGTAGCACTGCCTGTGATTGTTGTGGCCATAGAGCAGGACCTGGCACTTGGTCTTGTTGAGCGTCATCCCACTGGCCACAGCCCAGCTATGCAGCCTGACCAGGTACCTCTGTAGGGCTTCCTATCCCCAGGCAGATCGACACTTCCTTGCACCTGGGTGTCATCTGTAAAATTACCAAGGGTAATTTTACTCATGGCAACGTGGTGTCAGCTGCAAGCTTACTAAGGGTGCACCCAGTGCCCTCATCCAGGGCATCAATAAAGACACTGAACAAGACAGGGCCAGTACTGACCCCCGAGTTATGCTTTGCCTATTGACAAACTCCACACAAAGAGCCAGGTCAACCTTGGAATCACCTGCAAACAATCAAGCTCACGTTTCCCTGCACTTGTTTCCCTGTTCTTGTGCTGGGGAGACTGACATTTTGTATTTGCAAAGACATACATGAGTTTGGTGATTATGCATGTTATTGGTTTATCCTAAATCTTGACACATTGGCACGTGGGTGACTACGAACCAAATGCAGCCTTTCTTCCCCACGTACATGCTGCTGGCTATGTTTTAGACGCATGAGGCAGCTCAATCTGCTTTCAAAACTTACAAAAAGAAACTTTTTGCAATCTGCTCTGTCCCTTGTTTAGCAGTGCCTTTGCCTTCACCTGAAAATAAGGAAACAGGGCATTGCAGCAAGCTTCCAGTTTCTCAGGGCATAAGGAGCCTCTGCTGAAACGCCATTTCTAATGGAGATGCATCTAAAATGGAGATCCACTGCTCATGTCTTCCTGCAACAGCTGCTACTGCAGAAAAGTAATGCATTAAGCAGCTGAATTGTCCCAGTCGGTTTGCCAGATGTTCCTTCTCCAAACCTTGAGTGGTTTGCGTTCAAGACAAACCTGTCAGGAATCAGAACCCTATTTCAGATACGTCTGGAGTCAAACGGGTTGTTGAAAGAAGCTGTAGCCACAGGATGGCACCATCAGCCCAACAAAGGGCATGGGATGCACGGGATGTGTCCTGCTGTCTTGCCATAGCTCAGAGATTTGGGAACTGTGGCACCAGCCCCACAACCCCTGGCCAAGGGTTTGGGGTTCTTTGTGGAAGAGAAAAAGGGGTCAGACTCAATCCAGGACCAGAGACCTTCCCAGGAAAGGAGTATAAAGAGCAGCGTTTGCTTCTAAATCCCTCCATTCTGATTCTTGTAACTCATTTTCTTGCTTTTGCCCCAAATTCTTTTTTATTTTTTTTGCCTAAATTATCCAAGCCATGCAGCAGACTCACAGCTGAGATGAGGGATACAACACTGCACAGAATTCCAAAGAAAACACATTTTGTGGCCATGCTGCCCTGCTGTGTATTAATGCACAACCAACCTTCTCAAGGCACAGCCAGGCAGGTACAACCTGCAGCCCAGCACAACTCACTATGGGGCCACCCCCAGCCCCACACCATCATGGCAGTGGATCTTTCCCACCCCGGGCACCCATCACTCAGCACCAACCTAACAGTTCTGCGCTATTAAGGCTGTCAAGGTTGAAACCAGGGAGCAGGGAGGTTCTGGCAAAAGAATTTGAGAACAGGTTTCAAGATCGCCCCAAAAAAAATCATCAATATTTGGGACATTTGCAACTCCATTTTCAGTTGATATAAATACACCACAGGAGCATTTCCTCATGGATTGCGCAGAGCTGAAATCAGCATTCAACTCAAAAATATGATCACATCTTCTTACCAGGTTGTCATAAGAGAGAAATATCCCCTGATTCACTGCAATGCCTTATTCATGCCACCACTTTTGGCAGTATGCACATTTGTGAGAAACTACTGTCAAGGATGAAGGACAGCAAGAGTAACATTTCACCAAAAATCTCTGATGAGCACCACGAGAATTCATTGAGAATGGATACTGCTTCTGTTGAATCAGACTGATTGTGTCACAAATACAAGGTCCAATATCCCACTGGTTTCATGTCTTGATTCTTTTTTACTGTTTTAATGAAAAAAATCAGAAATTAAAATAAGTTTTGTTACTTATATATTTTAACTACAATCTATATTTCATGAGAGCTTCTCCAAAAGTAATGCCTCCTGTTTTAGTGTGCTGGCCCCCTCATGTCAAAAGCAGATGTTGGTGGGATGGCAGAAGAGGTTGAACTTTCCCACCAATATCCTGCTAAATGTTGTTGCTGTGTGGCAGATGGCAGCAGAAGGGGAGTCCAACAGAATGGCGTCTGACATGCAAAGGGGTTAAATTTAATTCCTCCACGTACCAAAAAAAAAAAAAAAAATAGGCACTCATTGACATTCATTACTCGTCAGCACTTCCTGATCGTTTGTGGAGACCAATTGGTGGATGTGAGCACAGAGAGGTGGTGGTGGTGTCTTTCAGCAGTGATGGCAATGGCAGCGGTCACATCCACTTGTGCAGATTTTTATGAGCATGGCATGCAGGCTCTTGCTGGTCATTACTGAAAATATATAGCTAATGGCGGTGGCTATCTTGAAAAATAGTGACTTTCAGCTGACAACTTGCCCTACCAAACAGCGTTATTATGCACACTTTGCATCAGTTGTCATTTCCATGGAAATATATAGGAAGCATTACTTTGAGAGCAACCTTTGTTTATGAGGCCCAGTACAATTCCTCTTCACTCAACGTGGCCCAGGCAAGCCAAAAGGTTGGCAAAGCACACATCCCCCGTGCAACACCTCAACCTGCACAACTGCGCAATTCTTGCACTGATTTTCTGCTCTTTGACCCCTCTGAAATGTCTTGGATTCATCCTTTCCTCAAAGCCTCAGGAGTTCCTCCCCAGCAAATGCAACAGCAGTGCTGTTATGAAGTATTATCCCTTGCTATCTTGATGTATTTTGGCTCCAGCACTGAAAGCCGTTTTACATAGTGAGAGGAAAACTCATCTACTAGGGAACACAATGCTGTTAGTGAGAGCTAGTGGGCTGCGACTCCAGCAGTCTCTGCAGTGATTGGTCCAAGAATGGAAACCATTTTCTACTTTTGTTTTTTTGGCATAGCTTCATCCCATCCTACACACAACAGAAAATACCCTGGGGTTTCCAGCTGCGTGCTGCAAGCACTGAGCTGGGCAGTGGGCTTGTGAAATGGCTGAGATGCTCCCATGCACGCAGAGCAGTCGTGAGTAATTATACTTAATTTTGCTTTGATTTTTATGGATGCATGTACACATATATTATACATATATATATACACATGCATACATTCATATATATACATACATACATTTTTTTATATATAAGTTTTCTTACTCTTTGCTAACTTCTGTTACATTTTTCTCCCACTTCACCCTGATGTTCTTCGCAGGGAATGTGGGTTTTCTATCCTCAATATCAAAAGAAGTCATCCCAAATATGCAGAAAATGCATTTCAACCCCTTCCACAAGCAAAGGTGCTAAAGAAGAGGCCAAGGCAGCCAGGCTCCATCCCTTCCCTTCCTTTTGCATTGTCTGATAGCCAAGGGGAAGGTTTCCACTGAAAGTGTGTTTGTGCCTCTTCAGTGGAAAACTATGGGAAACAGAGTTCTCCCAGCAATAGCTAAATTGACACCTAAATTTTTAAGGGAATAGAGAAGGAAAAAGGAAAATATTCGAGAGGGAAAAAAAAAAAAAAAAAGAAATGGAGTATAAGTGGATATTTGTAAATATATATATATTTAAAAAGAAAAAAAAAAGATTACATTGAGGCAGTGATAGATGGAGATTTGCAAGGACAGCTGATGGTAACCTGAGCAGCTTCATCAGAGCTGTGCAAACAGTGACTCTTTGTTTGAAAGCAAACACCAGGACTGGTTTCCTCATTCACTTCTTGCAGGGAAAGTAGTCAGAAACTGGACTTGGAAATCCAGCCCCTCTGCCTTGGGTGGCTGCAGCTGCTTTGTTCTCCTGCTTTTTCACCATAGCACCTGTACAGGTCTGTTGCCCTAACGCCTTATCTAGCAAGGATGGGGAAGAGAAATGAATAGGAATGGACAAGAAAACTTGTCAGTTGAGATAGAGGTTAGCAGGTAAAGCCAAAGCTGCATGTGCAAGCAAAGCACAATATGGAATTAGTTCATTCCTTCTCATCAGCAGGCAGATTTTCAGTTATTTCCAGGACTCCATCCTGCATAATGGTTAATGGGGAAGACAAACACCGCAATTTTAAATGTTCCTCCCTTCCTCCTGCATCCTTTATTGCTGAGCTCATCATACAGCATGGAATATCTCTGTGAACCACTTGGAGTCATCTGTCCCACCCAGTTCCTGCAGTGTCAGAGGTTGAAGAGTCCTTGGCTCTGTGCAAGCACCGCTCTGCAACAATGACATCTGTGTTCTTTCATTTCATTGTTTTCATCATAAATCCAAACACGAGCATGACAGCAGCTGCTAGGAAGGCAATTAACTCTGTCCCCACCAGAAGCAGTGCAGGGTGCATTTCACAGCTTGGGCAACACCTCCTGCTTCACCCTGCCTCCCTGCCCTGGGTGTGACTGGATGCTCAGTGCAGAGCAGGGCAACCCAGGAAACTCCAGCCATAGTGCACTGAGATGCCCTGGGATTTCCAAG
The DNA here is from genome assembly GCF_905368555.1 of Meleagris gallopavo. Lineage (NCBI taxonomy): Eukaryota > Metazoa > Chordata > Aves > Galliformes > Phasianidae > Meleagris > Meleagris gallopavo. The sequence goes on from NC_139437.1 coordinate 403,677, forward strand.
CCACCAGCACATCCTATGGGACGTGATGTGGGATTTAGAGAATCCCCCTCTGGTCCAAGCTCCTTGGGGTATCTACGGTTAATAGAGGGCTGGATTGTCTCATCAACTTCTCTCACTGCTCCAGTGAGAAATCAGCCAACCTCCTTCTGCTGCCCATCCCAGCTTGTCCCATCTAGTTTGGAAGACTGATGTGACAGCTTGCTTCAGTGGGGCTTGGCTCCAAGCTGCTCTCTTCACAAATGACCAGAGACTCCCACTCTAGATGAACAAGACCCCCAGGTCCTATTACACTTCTCTCTCTGGCTTTCCAGTGTCTCCAAGCTCTCCTTCCACTCCATCTTTCAGCATCCTGTCCTCATAGAGAAGTGCAGTGACCTTGAGCAGATCCTCCTTAGCACACCCTAATCCCGGAGCATGGGAATTGAGATCGCCAACAAGACAGGTGTGACCATCCTCAATCCCATGTCTGTATGGTAGCCACCAGGCCTTTCTCTTGAGGAGGTCCCTGAAGTATGGGCATTAATTTGAGAGAAAAAAAAAAAAAAAAGGTGCACATGGAGTGCTGGCAGATGAAAAGAGTCCATAAAAGCTGCAGTGAGCACAAGGAAAGCAGAATGGAGGTAGGGGAATTCTGGGCTGGTGCCAATGGGAAGCAATGCAGCCTTGTTGTGAACTTCTTGGGGGAGGGGAGGGGAAAGGTGGGGAGGGGAGGGCTGGACAAATGCTATGGCTCTTCAAGGCTAATTTACTCAGAAAAAGGAGACTCCATAAGCTCCCACCGCACTTTTTGCTGTAGTGTCTGGGATCACAGAATTACAGAAGGTTTAAGACTGAAAGGAACCTTTTGTCTAGGGCAAAGAGGAACGGAAGGGAGATTTTGCTTAGATATTAGGAGAAATTCTTTATTTACGAGGCACAGGATCAGGCTGCCCAGAGAAGCTGTGGATGCCCCAACCCTGGAGGTGCAGCCTCACCTCAAGCACTGTTTGCGCTGCATTGGTTTCCACCATATAAGGATATAAAACTGCTAAAGAGTGCCCAAAGGTGGGCTATGAAGCTGGGGAAAGGTCTGGAGAACTACAAGGAGCCATTGAGGTCTCTTGGTTTGCTTGACTTAAAGAAGGGGAGACTAACAGAGACCTCATGGCAGCCTACAACTTCCAGCATGGTTCCTGGTGGCTTTCTAACTGCCTCCAGATCCTGCATTCAGCCTGCCGACTCAGTACCACGTAGGGATGGGAAGAAATCCCTTTTGTGGTGCCTTACTCTTCCTCTGGGGGCCATGCAGGCCCCACACGGTCTCAGTGCAGCCCAAATCACAAAACCACACACTCAGCCACGCAAAGCAAAGTTGGATCAGGAATGATATAAGAACAACGTGGCCAAAGAAGGGAAAAAAAAAGTCAGCGAAAGGACTGCAAGCAGAGACATAGGAGCCGCTCAGGTTTCCGAATTTTTTCCCGCCCCATCAGCGCGCTATTTGCGCATGCGCCGCCCCGCGTACCACACAAGTCGTGCGCGTGCGCCCTACCCATATCTGCTCACGCTACGTTACGCTCTCGGGTACCGGAAGTGGCGTCACGCTCGGCGCAGCGCGGCCGGAAGTTGGCACGGGGGAGAAGGCGCCGTGCAGCGGCGCCGGCCGGATGTGAGGGGGGGGCGGCGGTGGGGCCCGGCTGGGGTGGCCCCGGGTGAGTCCTGAGGGAACGGCTTTAAACTATAAAATTTATACTGGGAGGGTCGGGTTGTAAAGTCGGGGTGGGAGCAGCGAGGTGAGAGGGGCAGCGTTGATGTGAGGTAGAAACTGGGCGGGTCTGGTTGTAACGGGGAGGGGGTGAGATGAGGGTCCATGTTGGTGCTGCGGGGTTGGGGCGTACGGGGACGGTCTGGCTGTAACGGGATGGCGGTGAGCCGAGGGCCCGTGGTGATACTGGGGGGGAGTGGGACATACAGGGACGGTATGATTGTAATGAGATGGGGGTGGGGGTAACGATGGGAGGAGGACCCGTGTTGGTGCTGGGGGTTGTCACAGCTCCGTCAGATCGGGGTGCGTGAGGTTTCAAAGTCACTCCTGGCTAAATGGAGGTGAAATGACAGCAAGCAGTCAGTTAAATGTTTATTTGTGTCCCAGTGTGATACTTCGCACAAGATGCAGAGGTTGCGTGGACATATATGAGTTTTTACTCATCGCTGTTTGAATCACAGAATCATTCAGCTCGGAAAAGACCTTAAAGGTCATCCAGTCCAACCACAACCTGACCAAAGTACCCCAACTCTAACAACCCTCTGCTAAGTCATGTCCCTGAGCACCACATCCAAACGATTTTTAAACACATCCAGGGATGGTGACTCAACCACCTCCCTGGGCAGCCCATTGCAGTGCTTAACAACCCTTTCTGTAAACAAGTTTTTCCTGATATCCAACCTAAACTTACCCTGGCGTAACTTAAGGCCATTTCCCCTTGTCCTGTGAAAAGATGCACTCTCTACATTCCAAAAATAGATGCTTACTTACACTAACTTCATGTATATATAAAAAAAAATTCAACTCTTTTGGTGCACACAATTGAGTGAAATGCACTAGTTGCAAATGACATCAAGTCTGAGCATCAGTCACAGGAAGTACTGATAGGGCAAGAAGTAATAGCCTTGAATTGTGCCAAAGGAGCTTCAGGTTGGAAATTAGGAAAAATTTATTCTCAGAAAGACTGGTTAGGCATTGGAACAGGCTGCACAGAGAGGCGTGGAATCACTGTCCCTGATGTTCAAGAAAAGGGTACAGATGGCACTTAAGGACATGCATAGTGGATATGTTGGTGATGGGTTGATGGTTGTACTAGATGATCTTAGAAGTCTGTACAACCTCAACGATTCTATGAAAATCCTTGGCCACTGTAACAGGATTTGGACCAAGGTGTCTTGGTTCTGAGTACCACGCTTGAATCTTTTGATTATGCACAGCATGGTTTTGTGGTTTTTGACATTTTATGACAGAAGTGAATGCTCACTCACAGTTCCACTGACTGATACAAATGCTGACCTACCAGCAGAACTCTTGCAAGGGAAGCTGGAATAGAAGAAATACAGGATGTTACTGTGAGTCTAATTGGTTCACTAAGTATGGGGATTCAGGAAAGCAAGACATCAGACAAGAGATGACACACTGAGAGCACTGCTACAGCTCATCGTTGTCAGCCTCCCAAGCCCTGCTGCCAGTGGGTTTTCGCTTTCTCAGTGCATGCAACTTATGGGATCAAGAGATCACATAAAGGAAGAAAAAGTGAGTATACACACATACACATATATATAGCTGTGTGTGTGTACTGGGAAAAATATAATTATTTGGAGAAGTAATTAGGAAATATAACAGCACAGCTGGGATTTCCCTCCTCCTCTCATCAATACTCACGACAGCGGTTGTTGTCCAGGCTGATTAAATTACCTCGGCTTCTGCAGTAATCAGTGGAACGATGCATACCCCTCCCATCCAAGATTTGGTGAATTGCAACATGGACAGCTCTGATTATGGGGTTCTGCAAAGAAGTGCTTTTGAGATGGAAGCCTGTGCAAAGTGGTTACTGCTTCATCTGGGGATTGGATAGATGCTGAAGGAAACCCTGGAAGGGAAAGCAGAGCTTGCCAGGATCTATTTGTCCTGGGAAGTCAGGAGAAAGAGATTTTGTATGCATTGTGGGAGGTCAGCAGCAAAGAAGGGCTCAGTGCAAACAGCAGTTTCTGCTCCTAAATGTGGCAGTCTGGCAAGGTCCCAAGCAATGATTAAAAGCCTCAGGCAAGGACAGCACTGCTGATACCACAAGTGGCATGAGCATTATAGTCCATTTTTCCACTTGGCTTTCTTTCAGATATTATTAAGATTTCCAGTTCTGTTCCCATCCCTGACACGTGGAAACCTACAGATGCTGTGAATCTACGTAACAGAAACAAGGGCAGGGAATCCAGCTGAGGCAGTTTTCTCATAAGGGTTGGGACTCAGGTGCTGAATGAGGCACTTGAGGTGTCTGGTAGGGGCAGCACCCAACTGTCCAGCTGTGGATTGTCTGAGATTCCAGAGAGGGGATCTGAGCATCCACACTGAGCTGTCAGAGATGGATGACTAATTGCAGGCATCTAGCCGAGAGAAGGAGGTTTCAGCTCACTGCAGACACCACCGGCTGCATTTCACTTCCTGGCAACGTCACATTTGCTTTGTGCTACAGAAACAAAGCAATAATGGAAGAGGAGGACCACTGGCAAAGGTATGCCAGTCCAAAAAGCAAAGAGAAAAGAACTCCACTTACCCCAAAGACATGGCAGGAGGATGAACCTCATGTTGGTCATAGAGAGCATTGCAGTGAGGAAGCAGGACATGCACCCAAGTAACGGGGTATTTGAGAATTCCCCACAGCCCTGGCTCCTCCCCTCCACCTCAGAACCTCCCTTCATTTCCCCTGGCTCAGCAACTAGGCGAAGCCAAACCTCTGCCAGGAATCTTGTGCCATTAGCAGTAGTCTACGTGATGTAGGCTGTAGGATTGTGTAATTGGACTTTTTCGGGAATCTGATGAGCAAACAAGTCCTCTCAGCTTAGCTGCTTCTGGACCGTCAGTGGGGGAATGGGGGCACACAGGGATTTTGTGGCCGGAATAGTGTACTAGTTCCTAGGTGTAGCTAGAAAAAGGAATTTGGTCCCTCAGCACCACAGAACCACCACCTCCTCACCACCTCACCACCACCACCACAACCACCACCTCCTCACCACCTCCTCACCACCTCACCACCACCTTTTTCCTGGTGGTGAATGCAGAAATTAATTTTCCTGTTCTTGGAGATGCTAGGTAGGCAAGCAAGAGGGTTCCACAGCATCACTGAGCATCACAGGGATTGTGAGGGACCCTAACAATTACCTAGTCCACAGTGTGCAGCTTCCACAAGGTATACTGAACATGAAAGTGTAATGTAGATTTTGAATATCACCCGAGAAGGAGACTCCACCACCTCTCTGTTGAACTTGTTCCAGTGCTCTTTCACCATCAAAGTAAAGAATCTTTTCTTCGTGTTCATATGGAGCTTCCTGGATTCTGTCTGTGCCTGTTGACCCTTGTCATGTCCCTGTGAGGTCCTCCAGGCCCCAGTCATCTCTGCTGGACTCTGCAGTAATTCAGGGCAGAGTAGAGGGGAAGGAGAACCTCCCTTGCCCTTTTAGCTAAACACTTCTGATGCAGCCCAGGATGCCATCGGCCTTCTTGGCTGCAAGAGTACCCTGCTGGCTCATGGCCACCAGGACACCCAGGTCTTACTCTGCTGAGCTCCTTTCCAGCTGGTAAGCTCCTAACCTCTGCCTGTATGCCATTATTCCTGCCCAGGTGTAGGATTCTGCACTTGTCCTTGTCAAACCTCATAATGTTCTTGTCTGTCCAACTCTTTAGCCTATCTAAGTGTCACTGAATGACAGCACAGCTTATCTGGTGTGTCAGCCCTCCTACCAGAAAGGGAAAGCAGAGCAGTTTCTGGGGTTGAGGCAACAACAAGCATTTGTGGAAGGCAGGAGGGGGACAACTGGAACTGTGTTGGAGGAGAGAAAAAATTTTATTTCACCCATCATTTCCCATACTGAGGATTTCCAATCAAGACTTAGGGTCTAACACAGATTATTATTATTTTTATTGTGATTTGTTGCAGCGTGCTTTGTACCCATTAACACAGCATGAGTGCTTTATCCCATCAAAGCAGGGTGCTAGAGTCTTCATCTCAATATTGACACTGTCTCCTACTTGGTCAGCCACGTCAAGCTGTTATTGTGGGCAGGCAAGATGACAACCTGTATTAATGTCAGTTAGGATAGAGTTAACTTTCTTCATAGTGGCTACACTGTGCTGTGCTGTGGATTTTGGATGAGAATAATGTTGGTCACACACCAGTGTTTTAGGTGTCATTGAACTGTGCTTATACAATGCCAGGTACTTTACCTCCTTGACAAGAGGCTGGGGGTGCATAAGGAGAGAGGACAGGACAGAACCAAGACAACTGATCCAAATTGGACAAAGGGGTATCTCACATCATACGGTGTCACACTGAACAATTATACTGAGGGGGTGGTTGGCTGGTGGGGTGACCACTGTTTGGGGACTGGCTTTTCATCGTTACAGCAGAAACAAGGTGAAGCTCGTGGTGATATGACCATGACACAGAGCATCAGACAGACTCACAGGAGCAGGACAGAAATTTCATTTATCTACAAATACATTTTGAGGGGATTAAGATGAGAAACAGCATAGAAATGGTTTAAGGCTTGGAGGGAATGTTGCAGAGAGGCCAAGAGGCTCAGAGGGAAGGTTGCATGAGGAATTCATGACAACAGCTAAATCTCTTCTGGAGGAGGGTGCTGGCTACACAAGAGAACCTCAATATATAACATATCCCTACCACCAGAACAAGAAAGCTTTATAGATTAGAGTTAATATCATCGGAAGAGGATGAAGTGGCCCAGGAACTGTGTGATCTCTTCGGCAGAGAAGGTGATTTGAGATGTTACAGAGCTGACTTCAAGTACCCACTTATGTCCTCCAAATATGCCCTCCATCCCAGAGAGAATATACCTCGAAACTTAACATGTGGCAGGCAGACAATAGCTTAATTTACAGCCAGTAGAGAGAGATAAACTTCTGAAGCAATTCAGCCAAAAGCTGACTTGCCCTGTGTGACTGCCTGTCTCTCTTCATTAGCTGAAGGGGACCATCATGCTTCTGATTTGGGCACATCAGCTTGGTGCTTGCAATTCAGTGAGATAGATCTGTGTGTCAGTGATGGGCTTCCGTACTGCATGCTCTTTGGTCATCAGAGATGACTTTTGTTTGGACTGAATGAATGTCGTGCACATGTTTGCTGGCAGTGTCACTTCTCTTTTCCACAGTGGACCATCTGTGATGTTTAGATCCCAGCTAGGAAGAAATGCATGCAATCCAGACCTGTAAACCTGCAAACCTGTAAAATTTGCTTGCTTTACCCTGCAAGGCCACTTAAAGTTAGTAGTATGTGTATAATTGCATTATGGAATCACTGAATCCCAGAATGGCTTGGTTTAAAAGTACCTTTAGAAGATCATAGAATCACAGAGTGATAAAATCATAGAATGGCTTGTGTTAGTAAGATAGATATGGTACTCAGGGACAGGGGTTAGTGGGCATGGTGGTGTTGGATTGACAGCTGGAGTAGATATCTTAGAGCACTTTTCCAACTTTTATGATTCTAAATGGAATCGATAGCAGAAAGCACTACCACTAGAAATTGAAATGAAAATTAGCAGGTAAATGCTATCAGTAGAGTCAGTTGAAGTGACTCTGTGTCCCTGGTCCACAAAAGAAATCGGTGCTACAGCAAAGACACGCTAGCTTTGTAGATGAACTACTTAGCATTCCTCTCTGCAGAAATGAAATAATTGTCTTGTGCTTGTGTGCATGTCAGTTCCTTGCACACCAAACTACAGAACTCAGGCTTTTGGTCAATACTTCAGTGACTGGAATGGCAGCATGAGCATGGCTTTTCTATTTGTCATGCTGCAGGGTGCTGTAAAAGAAAACAAAGAATCACTTTGGTGAAAAATTCCAAACTGATTATCCCATTAAAAAGAAGGATAAATTCATTATACCTTAATTTTATGTTTAGTACCACTACTGTTCAGGTAAGTGGACTGCAAGATTTAGTTAAAAATCACAAACATAGCAAAAGGAGATGGTAATTTGACCAGCACAGTTTTGTATAACTGCAGTGTCAGACATTTTCTGTAGGTGAAGCTAAACTCATTTTGTGAAATAAACCATTCTCTATTTCTACCACTCCGTTTGATTGGGGGTAATATGGGGTTTTAAATACTGATTTAATTCCTTCTTGTATTGCTTGGTTTTGCACTTCCTTGTGCGAGGAACGTGAGCTATTATCACTTCAGCTAATCAGCAGTAGTTAGGCTTGAGAATAGTCCTCGCCTGCTGGTTTTATGATATTTAGTCCCTTAAGCAAGCCAAAGACTACTTCCCCTTCTGTGAGCGTGCATAAAAATCTCCCAGATCATTTACATAGTCCAATATAACCAATTTATCATGTAAACTGTAGAGTTTTCCCTTCACCGATACCTGCTTTAGCAGAATTCTCTCTTCACCATTTCAGCCTATGCTGGGGCTGTTGGAGTACCTGCAGTGTGTATGTAGGGGGTGCTGAGTCTCAATAGCTCACAGTGAGGGAGCTGCTTTACTGCATATGAAACCCTCATCCATAATCAGGACATCTGCCAGTGATTTAGCACCAGATTCCCCACAAACATGAGGTTATGTGGCATTTAGAGTGTTCTTCAATTAACAACATATTTTTATTCCTGTTAGATAGGCATATGATTTTCTAACTGTTTTTGTGCAACTCCTTTAGAGAGAGCAGTCAGTCCTCTTTAGGATTGCTTCTAGTAAATCAAAAGATCTTCCAGGTGGCACAGGCCGACCCTTACATATTTTCTCAATTTGCTTAGCTGTTCGGACAGCTGAAGACAAAAGTCACTTTTCTCTTCAGAATATCATTATTCTGTTTCTTTAAATTCTGCTAAGTTAGAAAGTAGGTAGCCACAGTACTGCTGCTACTTCCTCCACTTTATTGGCACATTATTAATTTTGTGGGATCAGATGTTTGAACTGAAAGACCTGATGCCAACGTGATCTGTTTAAAACATCAGTGCCTCTGCTTGTTGTACCACATTTTTCCTTTTGGGCTGCCACTAATGCTGCTCCCAGTGCTGCACAAACTATGGCTTCCCCTTTTCCCTTCCCTCAGGCTAAATTAAGATGAAGTGACACTAAATAATAGATTAAATGTTTATTTATATCGCCCTGCTATACTTAGCACAAGACACACAATACAGAGTGTGTATATATTCATGTATCTATAGCTCATCAGTGATAAGCTGTGATGATATGTCTTGCATTACATTCTAATGCAAGATGAAAAAGAGAGAGTGAAGAGCAGAGGAAAAGAAGGACTAGATAGACAGGGAAGGAAGATTTGGATCACCACCTTTGGTTCCAGTAATATTCGGGTGGCGGATGCATACTTGACCACTGAGTTGTAATCCTTTCTGTTTGTTGCCAAAAGGGGATATTTCATATAGTATCCATAATTGGTATGTAAGATGGGAGTAGGTGGGATTCAGCATTTGCAAATGTGTGGGAGGGGGAAGGGTAGTATCCTTCCCTCTCATTGGATATGAAGGCAGAGAAACTATGTCCCTTGTCACGTTGGTCAGTTTGGCATCTCTTGCAACAAGGGAACTTGCCTAAACGTGCGGGTAGGGCTGTCCATCCTCTGATTTATTCTGCTCTCTCTTTGACAAGCATTTTTGGTTCACTAATTCAGGCTGCGAATTCAGCAAACAATTTCTGTTCCTTCTTTGCAGCTAAGCAGTGTGTCAGTAGTTGAGACATTGAAACAGTTCTGGAGGTTTTCTGCAGACCTTTATAAACTGCAAACTAAGCACACCATTTCCGTTCCTTCTTCCTTGCTAAGCATTACACCAAGGGTTGGAACATTTAAATACTTACGGAGATTTTCCACAGGAATACGAAGGAGAGATTGGAAAGAACTGGGAGGATCTAGTTGTAATGAGGATGGGAATAAGATGAGGGCCCATTTTGGTACTGAGTGGCACTGGGGCATACTGGGACAGGTTGCTTTTTGTAGCAAGAACCATCATAGAATCATAGAATGGCCTGGGTTGAAAAGGACCACAATGATCATCTAGTTTCAACCCCCCTACTATGTGCAGGGTCACCAACCACCGGACCAGGCTGCCCAGAGCCACATCCAGCCTGGCCCTGAATGCCTTCAGGGATGAGGCATCCACAACCTCCTTGAGCAACCTGTTCCAGTGCTTTACCACCCTCTGGGTGAGAAACTTCCTCCTAATATCTAACCTAAACCTCCCCTGTCTTAGTTGATAACCATTCCCCCTTGTCCTATCGCTATCCATCCTCATAAACAGTCATACCCCCTCCTGTTTATATGCTCCTTTCAAATATTGGAAGGCCACAATGAGGTTTACCCAGAGCCTTCTCTAAACTAAACCAGCCCAGTTTCCTCAACCTTTTTTCATAGGAGAGGTGCTCCAGCCCTCTGATCATCTTAGTGGTCCTCCTCTGGACCTGTTCCAAGAGTTCCACATCTTTCTTGTGCAGGGGCTGGACTCAGACATATAGGAAAAGACTGATTGTAATGAGATGGGGAAGTGCAGTGAGATGGGTGGGTCTGAGTGATACTGGGATTGATTGGGTGTATTGATTGATGTATTGGCTGTAAAACAAGGAGGAGAAGAGTGGGTCAGGGAGAGACTGTGTTGATGCCGGGGTGGAACTGGGACATGCTGGGTTATGGTGTTCCTTTAGGAGTACTGTGATGAAAGGTCTCTGTTGGTATTGAAGGAAACAGGAACATACTGGAGAGTTTGGGCTGAAATGATCCATTTGCACTAGGAGGAAAATGAAAACAGAAAACAACAACAAAAACAGCTGTTTCTTCCAAGTTGGAGTTGGAGCTAATTCATCTTAAATATTTTGTCCATCACTGCTTTGTGTTGCTTTGCACTTACTCCAACACTGTCCTTTAGCATAAATTATTCTCCATTTCAGACATGTGTCCTAGCAACGTCCTTTAACTTAAATTATTCTTTTCTTTCTCTATTACATATTCTTTCTCTGATATATATCCTGATTATATCTATAGGCTGTGGTCATTCCTTCTCAGCTTCAGATTACCCATGGGCGCCCAACTTTCTGGCTTGCCTGGGCCACACTGAGTGAAGGGGAATTGTCTAGGGATGCTTATATGTAGGTTGCTCCAAAAGCAATGCCTCCTGTTTATGTCCATGGAAACTGTGGCAGATACAGTGAGCACAGTAACTACCTGATAAAGCAAATTCTCAGATACTGAACGATATTTTTCAACACAGTCACCACCGTTAGTGATGCATTTTGACCAGCAATGAATAAGAGCCTGCATGCCATACTTGTTAAAACCTGTACTAGTGGAGATGACCCACCGTAGCTGTTGTCATTGCTGAAAATTACCACCCACTGACTTGCTGCCCTCACATCCACTATTTGGTTTCCATAAATGTTCAACAAGATTTGATGAATGTCAGTGGGTGCATTTTTTTCCACATGGAAGAATTCAGTGATGCATTTTTGCTTTTTATGCAGTTTTTTGTCTTATGCCATTCTGCTGCCATCTGGCAAGAGCACGTAATGGAATATTGGTGGGAAGGTTCAACCTCTACATCCATCTCACCTGCATCCACCTTTGACTTCGGATGCATTTTGATGCTTTTCCTCACCTGTGCTCACCTGACTCCTCCTAGAGGTTCTCTGCTTTAGTAGTTCTGCTTCAACAAACCCTTGCTATTTTTCACTTGGTGCTTTCTGTTTTACCCCTTCAATAAAACCACAGCCACTTTAAATGCCTACATGACCAAAACAGAAGTGTGTGACCACTTGCTTGATGTGGCCCCATAAATTTCCCACCATGAACATCCATGTGTATCACCAAGAGTGAACAGTCCCAGAATTGTGTGTTTGAAGCCTTGCAGTGGCAGTGCATTCATGGTAGCCTGGAATAAATCAGCACTTCACTTAGCTCCACTCCCCATTAATGTCACATTTCAAGTCCCTTCTTTTTTGAGGAAGAAATTTAAAACACCTTGGAGGTGTTATCCGATGGGAAGATGCTATCTCAGCAGGTGGCTTTGGCTAGATTCAGATTTCTTCTCATTTTATCCTTCACTGGTTTCCTTTGCTCCTAATCTGATTTACTCAAACTCACATCTCCTTTACCCTTTTCTGTTCATAGTATCTTTAACAAATACCTTTTTCTCCCATCCCTGTCCCTATTTTCTCTTCATCATATAATTAATGATTACCTTCTCTCCTCCTTTCAACTTGCTACCTTCATAAACTAACCCGGATTTCCTTCACTTTTAGGATTTCCTGTCTCATTTATCCCTCACTTCTTCCTGAGTTCCCCTTTTTATGCACTCTGGTTTGCAGATGTGTATGAGGGAGAAAGCTTCACGCTGATCATTCTTTCTCTGTGGCAGTGAAGCCAAATCTTGCACTGAAACTCAGTTCTGTTGTGAATTGTTTTATTTTGTTTTTTTCTTGTAACTTGAGCTCCAGCAGGGGTGGGAGGAGCAAACAATAAGTACTGTTCCCTGGAACACTTTTTATTCATTTAAGCTCTTACTATTAATGGAACCACTCTGTTATTAATAACATTGTGTTTGCTCACAGCTCGGCCTGCCTGAAGTTCCATCTTTGTGCCCAGAGTTTATCAGTTCTTGCAGATTCAACACCACCGACAGTCTCTGGATGTCGATCCCTGTGATTGCTCCTGAAATCCTCTCCACTGCTTCCTCTTATCGTGATATCTCATGACTTCAAAGGTGAAACTGGGTCTTTCAAATTTGGCTGTTTGCAGATTGCTTCTCACTTTAGACAGCTGGTCATCATGAACTTGCAGGGTGTGATTTCATGTGTTGTTACAGCTGTACAAGGAGATCGATCATGTTTCATCCTTGTTTTCCTCCCTGACTTACCAGTCAGGTCTAAACTGATCTCTGTGTGGCATCTGGGTTGGGACAGCAAAGCCAGTCTGCGTGTCTGTGACTGCATCCCCAGGCTTTCCTCCTGATAGAGCCTTTGAGACAATAACTTTGAGCCCCAAATCTGGCAGCCACATTGGCTGTTGCAGAGGCTGAAGGTCACTTTGTCCTTACTGGAGACACTAGCTCTCTGTACGAGCCACAAACTGATGTCACAAACCCCATTCTGCCTGAGTTTCTTTAACAGGAGGTAGTGGAGGGTTTGGATGGAGCCCAGAGAAACATGAACCAGAAAGAGATGTACAGAGAAAGATAACAGTCTGAAAACTGGCTGATGAACTTGTGGAAGTAGACAAGCTGTTGTTGTTGAATCCACAGAAGCTGATAAACTCGGGGTTGACTTTGTCTAAGGGCACCAGCACATGTTGGCATCCTCTGAATGCATCCAGAACAGTGGCTTCTTGTGGCAGACAGCATGCAGGGTTGTGCAGACACCCAGTGAGACCAAGCACAGACTGAAGAGCTTTGCATACCCTGCCTGGCAGCTCCTGGTAGCTGGTACAACTCCCAGCTTCTAGGTATAGTAGTGAGGCTTTCAACCACTGCTCCAATCAAGTAGACAAAGTTGCAAGTGGTCTATGTGGGTGAATTGATTCAGTGTCTAATAATAGGCTAATGAGTTATAAGGTTTCCAAGAAGTATTTTTGATTGTTCACCCCTAGCACCTCCCTGCCAACCTGAAATTGCTGACAGGTTTTGCAGACTCTCTGTACTCCTTGCACGTGGGCTTAGCTCTCACCTGCCTTCCTCCACACTGTCTTCATAGCCCTTGTTTTGTAGTTCTGCTGCCCGATGGCTTACATCTCCCTTTCCTTATTTTTGCAGAGATTCCTGTCTGGGTTGGCATCCAGCATCTGGAGCCATGGAAGAGCAGCCAGCTTCTCCAGCTTCTGATTCTCCCTTTTCTCTGCGGCGGGTCTGCATTTCTGAAGATGAACCTGAAGATGAAGATCAGGAGGAAACTCTGGAGGAGGATACAACCCAAGTACAGATGGAGAAAGACTCACTGAAGCAAGACAGGATTGGTTCCCCTCGATGTTCAGCACGGTGCTGGCAAGGACGAGGTTCTCTCATCCCACAGGGCATGGAAAGCCCAGGCCAAAGGGTGGGAGAGGAACCTGAGGAGCTGCAGCCATGCAGGAAGCACCGGCTGAACCTGAAGCCCAAAACAAGCCTGCTTCCAACATCTCCAGGAGAAGGAGAAAGAGCTGAAGAGCCAGGGCCCTCAAGGGGAAAGAGGCTGCGCTTGATCTGGGGCCAGTCCAGTGACTTCCAACAGAAGAAAAACCTCGGGGAGAACGGGTTGGAGGAAGGTCCCATGTTGCCTCAGAGCATTGAAGAGGAGGAAGAGGAGGGAAAAGCTTCTCGGTCTTGCTCCCCCGAGCCACCTCTTCATGGGAATGCTCGTCCCAAGCCAGATTTTGTGCAACTGATTGATGAGCATGGCATTTACTCCACGGCCAAGCTGGTGTTGGGCAGCGCGGCGGGTGAGCTGGAGGAGGCAGCAGTGGTGCTGCCCCCACACCTGAAGCGTGGAGCGAGCGGGGCCGCCGAGTTTGAGATCCGTGAGGTGATTGTGGACGAGAAGCCCTTCCAGTGTGGTGTGTGCGAGAAAGCCTTCAAACGTGCTTGGGAGCTCTTCAGCCATGAGGTTGTGCACAATGAGGAGCGGCCTTTCCGCTGCGATCTCTGCGAGGCTTCTTTCAAGCGACACTCGGACTTCAAGAGCCACCGTTTGGTGCACACAGAGGAGCGTCCCTTCCGATGCGAGCTCTGTGGGAAGCGTTTCAAACGTTCTTCTAACCTCCAGGAGCACCGGCGCATCCATACGGGTGAACGTCCCTTCCATTGCGCCTGTTGTGACAAGAGCTTCAAGACACCTTACGAGCTGCAGCGTCATACCCTGACCCACTGCACCGAGAAACCCTTCAAGTGCGCAGATTGTGGGAAGGATTTCCCCACTTCCAATGCTCTCCTCCTGCACCAGAGGCAGCACTGCGACGACAAGCCCCACGTCTGCGGTGTCTGCGGTAAGAAGTTCACCTATGGCCACAGCCTCAAGGTTCACGAGCGTGTGCACACGGGTGACCGCCCCTTCGTCTGCCCGCTCTGTGGAAAAGGTTTCAAGCAGTCCAATGCACTTTCCTCTCATGAACGTGTGCACACAGGGGAGCGGCCCTTTGTCTGCAAAACCTGCGGGAAGGCCTTCAAGCAGTCGTCCTACCTCGTGATCCATGAGCGGGCACACACTGGGGAGCGACCCTACAAATGCGAAGCGTGTGGGAAAGCCTTTGCCCGCCCCTCCTTGCTGCTGCAGCATCATCGTGTGCACAGCCAGGAGCGGCCCTACAAATGCAGCTTCTGCCACAAGTTCTTCAAGGACTTGGCCTACCTGGCAGTGCATGAGAAGGTGCACACAGGCGAGACCCCCTACAAGTGCAGTGTCTGCGACAAGGGCTTTGCTCACCCCTCCAACCTGCTGCAGCACCAGCGCGTGCACCGTGATGGCTGAACCAGAGCAGCGTGCGCAGCATGAGTGTTTTGAGGCCAAGAAGCCTGAAGCAAGAAGTGAGCATGCTACAAGCATGCATGCAGCCCCAGGCTGGCCCACTTACACAAGTAAGCCATGTGTAGGGGACCTGGAGAGGAGGCCAAAATGTGGGTGCTGCTGCAGGTCTTCTCCTGACCCCCATCTCACTGGGGCCTCTGCTGCATGGCTTCTCTCTGCCAAACCCTGACATACACTGCTCTCTCCTGCTTCCAACGAAGTGATCTCACAGGGATGGTCGCCGAGCCCTCAGGCTGGGGCTGCTGCAGACTCCTGTCCCCTGACCTGCAGGGAGGTAACGTGCTGTCCTCCAGCACTGCTTGCTGCAGACTTGCTGGTGGTACAAGCTGAAGCTTGTGGTACTGTGAGTCTTGTGCTATAGTGGCTTGCAGAGGCAAGCTGCTTTGACCAAGGCTGCGGTGCAGCTGAGAGATGATATCCAGAGCTCTGACAGCACTGTAGGAAGTCCTGTATTTAGCTGATACTAAGGAATGCTTCTCCTCCCCTCAGTGTTTCGAGAAGAGCTGCCCAGTCATCTCTGTAAGTTCCCATAACTCAGCCTTGCCCTGCAACAGGCTCCATCAGCATGTCTGCATTAAGCTTGGAGCCACATTGCTGTTTTCCTTGAGTGCAAGACATGGGCTGGGAGTTCCTGGATATCCCCTTATAGCAGGGGTACACTGAGTCCTGCAGCAGGAGGAGACAGAGCTGTCAATTTTTGAGGAGAATAAGTGCATTGGTGTAAAGTATGATTGGGAACAGCAATGCCTGAGCACCTCACATTTCTTTTAGAGTGTAAATGTCCCGTCCATATTTCACTCTGCTACTGATGATCAGGTTGATGACGACAACGCCCTTTCCCCTGCTGTGCAGGGTCCACGCTGGCATTTTGCTGGTACAGAAGGCTGCTTCCAGTGGGCATAAAGCAGAGTCAGCATTCCACTGGCTGCAAGTTGTGTGTTCTTAAGATTTGGCCTCGAGGCACAAGGAAAGAGTTGGGTGACCATGGGGAGCCAGAGCAGGGAAGAGGGGGGGGTGTTGGTCCCTATTATGCTGCTGGTGGAGCATTTCTTGCAGGTGATTGGGGAGAGGTGCTGAGCCACACAATAGCCACCTCACCTCTCCCACTCTGGAGGTAAAAGCCTGGCATCTCAAGTTGGAAAGACTTACCCTCTTTTCTGTGCCATGGTGCTTGTGAGGCTGGTAGGAAGCAGAAAAGGGGGGATACACAAATTGTTTGCAGGATCTGTATGAGGAAGCAGAGAGCAGAAAACCAGCCTTGGGTCCTCTTTGTTTCCGTACAGTGCATCCCTAGTGGCAGCACCAGATCTAGAGCCACCTGAGCTGCTGCTGAAATATGAATTTGTTCTCTTTGACTGATAGCTGCTGTTGGGCAGAGGGTGGCATGTAGACCTTTTCTTGCAAAAGCAAGACCCAAGTCCCTTGGGGCACCAGCAGAGTCCCATCCTCACATCTGAGCCGCTTTGGAGGGACCTGGTGTCACAGTCACCTTCTTGCACACTGAGTCTGTGGGACTGGAGGTGCCAACCCTCAGACTCCTCATGATCCCAGTCCTACCCTGTCCCCATTTTGTACGGTTTGAAAGCAGATGTACACTCCTCAGCACTCTGCACACTAATTAAAGGATGGTTATTTAATGATGTCTCTTGTATCATTGCTGGTTTGAGGCCACTTCTAAATCCCTGCTTGCTTTTGGGCTTCTGAGGTGATCCTGGTGGCTAGTTCACCAGTTGCTACTAACCCTGTGTGCAACATACTCAGTGCTTTTCACATCTGCATTCACAACCCAGATCACATTTTCCGAGTAATGAGGTGGAGATCGGGGGACGAAGATGAGACTTGCTCCAACAACCTGCACCCAGTTGTTAGTTTAAAGTGGGGACGCATCTTCCTAGGAATAGATGCTCATGAAGTGCCAGTGCAGACCCCATATCTTTATTCTGTATCCATGTTTCCCCATCCCCAGGATTCAGCCCAGATGTCTCATTACAGCCTCTTATGGCAGGTTCATCACCTGCATCAGGGTTCACATCCTGCCTGTAATGTTTCTGCAGGGCATCTGTAACTGCATTATATGCCAGATCCCTTCTGCGTCAGATACTTAAAAATAACTCCACTGCCACTTGCTCTCTGGGTAGGTGGAGCTGAATCAAGCACGTCAAGCCTTACTAGCAGTCAATGGAGACCTGAAGTTGAATCAACTGTTAAGGCCATTGAAGATGAGCTGGGGTATCCAGCTCCTTTTTTTCTTACAGACTATCCCATATGCCAGTGTCTGGGGTCAATGAAAGCATCTCAGGTGTTGCTGATTTGTTGCTCACTGCACTGTGCTCTCAAGGGAGCTCAGAAAGATTTTTTTTCTTTTAATCTCCGGAATGGCTATTATCAGACACCTGTTTCTGAATTAGTTTTTCTCACATGCTGCATTCATGTATCACCTGGTGATGACAATATGACTAACAGTTCAGTAGTTAGCAGGGAAATGACTGGCCTCACTGCTGAAGGAGATTATTTCTGGTCTTCTGCCACCTGGACATCCTGCAGGACACTCAGGGGAAGACCTCATGTTTGCTTTCATGTGAGATCTAGAGGACAGATTACCTGGAGTGAGAAGCCAGAGTCAGAGGGTTTGCATGGGGTTTATTTTTTTATTATTGCTCCTAATGTCAAGACTTTGATTTAAGAAGGACAGTTTGTCCATGAACTATCCTCCTCTAGATGCAGTTGATTAATGTATCTCAGTCCCTTAATGAGTCAATGTATTTGCAGATGCAGCACCCATAGCATGTCTGTGTAGCTGGCTGCTGTCTGCATTCTGCTCCAGATCTTTATCGTATGGCTAAGTAATGAAGGCAGTAAGGCAAGAGGGATTTATTTTGTATATGTTTTGTAATCTATTGTAAATAATGAAAATAGCTGATACACAGATTAGCACTGATGGGCACTGGAAAGAAACCAGCCCCTCCAAAGTTAGGAGATAGGACTGGACATGTTCAGGCATAACCTACCCATACTGCTTTGAGCTGGCAAGACTGGAAGAGGCAGAATGTTGCCATGCCGTCTCCCTCTCTGTACCCAGTCACCCTTGGTAAACTGACCCCATTTTACATTCCATGAGGTGCAGTAATCACTGAGGATCTCACAGATGGCTCTCTGCCGTAGTTCAGAGTGTTTGTGCTGTCTATCTGAAACACCTGAGGCAGTGCTCTAAACAACTCACAGTCAATAGACCATTGCTTGGAAGTACTTATCTGTTGTGTTTGAGATGTTATCCTTGGTCTTCCTAAATGTCTTCTGGAGCTGAATTTTTTTCGCATTGGGCACTCTGTGTCTGTGAAAGCACCTTTGCAGATACACACCTGGATGTGTTCGTACATCTTCCTTTTTGAATGCCCTTAGACTCTCTCCGGTGTGTCCATGTCTTTCTTGTATTGGCGGATCCAGAACTGGATCCAGCATTACAGTTGCACTCCCACCAGTGCTAAATAGAGGGGAGGAATTGCTTCTTGACCTGCTGGCAATACTGTTAGCTCAGCCAAGAATACAATCTTGTGCCTGGTATAGACAAGAAATGGGGGCTTGCCTACATTTGCTAGGTTGAGGGAAGCCACCCAGTGCAGGAGGCACCAGGCAGCCCTGGCTGGCTTCCCTGCAGAGGAGCACAGAGCATTACATCTCACAGCATTAATGCTCACCACAGCTGGAAGGATTGGGGACACGCTTCTCCTTTAATTTGTTAGCAGTTTTAGTCCTGTTTCAGCTTCCCTGCTACTCTGCTCAACGTGATGTCAGGCTGCACGGCTACCAGGCTGTCCTACTGTCTGGTATATGGCATCAGAAACCTCTGAAATTGACCTGGATCAAATAACCTTCAGAAGACTGGATAGCTGTTTTGGGGCTCCTGAGTATAAATCATTGGTACAGACTGTTTTATAAATGTCCAGTCCATAAGCTGTGCTTTGCAGTCTCCTCGAAAGCATGTTCTGCAGGAGCTTAAGGGAAAAAGCATTTGCTCTGAAGAATGAGATGCAGGAGGAAAAGAGGAATGAGCTTGGCTGATGACCCCACAGCGTGGGCTGATAGTGCTGCTTCTGCAGAAGGGATTGCGCCAGCATCACAAGAGAGCATCTTCTCTGATGAGCTCAGTTGTCTCTGTGTCAGCATCCTTATGGAGTTGTCCTTCAGCTGGATGGTAGATGGCTCCTGCAGTCTGGAAGGGCATTGCAGAGGCACCTCGCTCCCTGGGACATCTAAGGTCTGCAGAGCAGATAAAGGTAAGAACATACAGCTGTTGTTGGTTTGGCAACCACTGAAACCCCTAGCCTTAACCCCTTTGTGCTGCAGCAGCAGATTGATGTACAGGGATAGGGACCTTGAACTAAGGTGAGAAAACCCACCTGCAGCTTGGCCTGTTCCAGTGCACCTGCTCTTAAGGTAGAGCCACAGCAGGACCCCGCTCACCATCACCATCAGGATGAGCAGCGCTACCAGTGCAGAGCAGGACGATGGAGAGCCTGTAGGGAGAACCCAGGTCAGGATCCCACTTCCAGCCAGCAACAGAGATGGGAGAAAATCTGGCACCAAACAGCCTCATACCTCAGCATTTCAGTGACCGAGAAAGGCTTTCCTTAGATTTTGTATTAACCCACAACTAATCCCTTTCTGATCCAGTTTGTGCTGCCTGTGATGCTGTGGTGCCTGCAGCACTGCACTAAGCCCTTTGGTTTGTACCCCACCTAAAATCATCTCCCTGAGTATCTGATAGGCAGTAGGCTTTGAGAAAGCTTTCACATTCCTCAGTCCTGCTGTGCTGATACCTTACAAGACCGTCATCGCCTCACTGGTGTTGTCGTCTTCATTATATGGAATCCAAGACTATACATAGAAAAGAAAGGCATACTTCTGACCCCATCCATCATTCCTTCTCTAACCTATTTCAGAAAAGCTGTCAGGGAGCACAGAGAGTCCTTGAGGGCTGAGAAATCTGAGCTGCAAGAGGAAGCTGGACAAACCGGCTTCTTCTAAGATCAGAAAAGCATCTCTGATGTTCCAACCAGTGATATTTGGATTCATTGTAGAAGACAAACAGTATCCACCAAGGGAAAGCTTGCTCTGACAAGCATGTGCCACGACCTTTATAGCTCTCCTTTTGAAGTCAAAGGGCAGCATCCACCCTTTGGGCTTCTCCCCCCTCCCCCCCTCCGCTTTACGCTTTATGCACTCACCTCTTGGCTCCGTGCATACCACACTGGCTGCCACGCGGTGCTGGCACAGCCCTGGGCCAACCTTGTTCTGCTGGCACTCCAGGAGGAGTGACTCGCCACCGCGGCATTGCAGCCCCTCCAGAAAGATGTAGTTGTGATCCTGGCTGACCTGGGTTCCTGCACTTTTAGGCTGTGCTGGTCCGCAGCCCAGCTGCTTGCAAACCACCTCTGCCTCCAACGAGCTCCAGCTTTTGTCGCAGATGCTGTACCAGGTGGCATTGTACCGAACCTCCACACGACCTGCACAGGGGCTTGAGCTGTCCTGCAGCCGCAGCTGCAAGGGGTTGGTGCCTGTAGGGAAGAGCAGAGGGTGTGATGTGGGCTCCTTACGCAGCAGGAGGACTGAGAGACTAAGGCATGTGCAAGATACATGTGCTTTGCATGCCCATGCACTCCAGCAGGTATGGACAGGGATGCAGTATGCTGCCTATGTGCTCATTGCATCTTTACCATGCATGAATTTCCCCTTGCAAAAGCATCCCTATCGTCTTACGCATCTGCACATAATGTGGAGCTGTGGGATCAAGTCAGAGCTGACTGCACCCCAGTGCAAGGAAAACTTGGCAGAACCTCTGTGTTCCTGAGCATGCTTCCAGCATCATCCCCGTGATCACCTGAGCACACCACTGCCGCATCTTCCTCGTGGTTGCAGTTATGGTTTCCCCAGTTATTCAGTCTGCACTGGGAGAGGCTGGCTTCAGTGCCACTGCACTCCACATCGTCCAGCCAGATGGGATCAGACCCTCTTCCGAAGTGAGCCTTGCCTGGAGCTGACGCCGCTGTCCCACAGCCCAGCTGCCGGCAAACCACCTTAGCGCTCCTTAAATTCCAGCTGTCATCACACACTGTTCCCCACTGCCTGTTGTGAAACACCTCCACTCTGCCAGCACAGCGATTCGGGCCATTCACCAACCGGATCTGCATTTCTTCCGTGGTGTTGGAGTCTTCTGCAAGGGGAGACGTGTGGTTTTCTGTTGAAGAGAAAATGAGGTATCTGTCACTTTGCATCGCTGAAAATAAAAAAAAAAAAGAAAGTACTAAGAGTTGCTAAGGTTCCCCCTGACTGGATGGAGGTGTGTTGTGGTTTAGCTAAGCACCAGACATGCTCACTCCCCCTCCCCTTCTCAGTGAGATGAGGGAGAGAATTGGGGAAAAAGCAAAGTAGAACATGTGGGTTGAGGTAAGAACTATTTACAAAGACAGAAAGTAGAGGGGGGGAAGAAAAAAAAAAAAAAAAAGGATATTGGCCTTGATAAATATATTTGTATGTAACAAGTACTGCACAAGCAATTGCCCACCACCCACCAACTGATGCCCAGTCAGTCCCGGAGCAATGGAAGGAAGCCTGATGAACTCCCACCTTTTTCACACTTTCCTTCTGAATGATTCCATACAGTATGGATTATCCCTTTGGCCAGTTGAGGTCAGCTGTCCTGGTTCTACCCTCTCCCAGCTCCTTGTGCCCCTCCAGCTCTTCATTGGTAGGAGTGTACAAGAAGCTAAGGAAACTAAAACATCCTTGACTCCGTACAGAACTTCTCAGCAACAACTAGAAATGACTGTGTGTTATCAGTATTTCTCCCTCAAAAAACAGCACTGTAGCAGACACTATGAAGAAAACCAGCTCTGTCTCAGCTCAAAATAAGACAAGGTTCAACCTCTCAACCCTTTCTGAGGAATTCATCTCACCTGGCTATGGAAGTAGGGTTCAGTTCCAGCTTCAGACCCTACAGTGTTGGTATCATCTCCATGCAATTATGTGAAGCAGACAAAAGTGCCAGTGGTTAGTAGAGGGAGTCAGACCCTCCAGGGAGCTGAGTTGAGATGAATGGCCAGACCAATGCTAGATTCACTTGGTGCCATCTGTGATTTCTATTTGTTGGTTATGAACTGAACATCTTGGCTTCCTCAGCCTGGCACGGGGTTCAATGCCTGCTTTGCACGGTGGCCTGGGCTGGACTGGAGATTAATCCAGCCAAGAAGAGATTGCCCTGTTTTGCAGAACTCAACTGACCTGAGCAAACCACGCCAGCATCTTCTCTGTGGTTGCAGTTATTCATTCCCCATGGACGGGCTTGGCACTGATGAAGGGCATCCTCGGTCCCAGCACAGTTCACATCATCCAGCCAGATATGCCCAGTGCCTTGACCAAAGCGAGCACCTCTGGGGGCTGACTCAGCCCTGCCGCAGTTCAGCTGTCGACACACCACAGTGGCAGCCTGGAGGTTCCAGCCATCATCGCACACCGTGCCCCACTGTCCATCATGCAGCACCTCCACTCTCCCAGCACAGCGGCTGGGGCCATTCACTAGGCGGATCTCTGCTGCCTCCGCTGTGATATTTTTGTCTAGAAGCAGAGGTGAGTAATGCAGTGTTTAGTGGAACAGCTATCCAGGGAAACTTTCTGGAAGTAGCAAGGGCAAGGTCATGGTGGATAGTAACCAGAGCGTAAACTTAGGGCAGATGCCTGGCCTTGGCAGAAGGGATGTTTGCAGTGACATGCACCAATGCCTATCTTCAGCTTTTTGACTCAATACCCTGTAGGGATGGAAATAAATTTCTTTCATGGTGCCTTACTCTTCCTCTAGGGTCCTGCAGGTCCCAGTCTCAGTGCAGTGCAAAGCACAAAAGGATATCAACCTCCTACACATTTAGCCACAAAAACTGAAGTTAGAACAAGTATAAAATTAATAAATGTGTGCCAAGGTGGGGAAGAAAACAGGTGAAAGGTCTAGAGGGCAAAACATATGAGTTCCCTTGGTTTGTTAAGCCAAGAGTAGACTGAGGAGAGGCCTCATGGCTGCCTGCAGCTTCCTCATGAAAGAAGAGCAGGGGCAGACGCTGATCTCTGCTCTCTGGTGACAGTGACAGGACCTGAGGGAATGGCATGGAGCTGCATCAGGGGGAGGGTCAGCTTGGGTGCTAGGAAAAGGTTCTTCACCAGAAGGTCATGAGCGCATGGCTTTTGGGTAAGGGAAATCCAACCCATGCTATTCAGGAGCCCCATATCTGTGAGTATAAGCATCACCTGAGCACACAACACCAGCATCTTCTTCATGTGTGCAGACGTTGACTCCCCAGGGTCTGGCCCTGCACTGTACAAGAGCATTTTCTCTCCCAGTGCAAGCAACTCTGTCCAGCCAGATGGGATCCACCCCTCGTCCAAAGGAAGCTTGTGTTGTGGCTGACAGCGCTTCCCCACAGCCCAACTGTCTGCACACCACCATGGCATCATTCATGTCCCAGCCATCATCACAAACAGTTCCCCACTGCTGGTTGTGAAACACCTCGACTCTACCAGAACAGCGATGAGGGCCATTCACCAGGCGAAGAGTTGATGTGTCATCTGACAAAATGTGGTGGGGAGACCATGCATCAATACTAGGTGGGGAAAAACATCCAAGGGAGAGCTTGACCGCCATCTGCCTCAGCATCTGCAGGAGTGAGGTGCCCACCTGTTTGTAGTATGCAGACACCTTCATGTTTAAAGGATGATCCTTTGGAACCATTCAGGTGGCTGAGCTCTGGAACAGGTTGCCCAGAGTGTTTGTGGATACTCCATCCCTTGAGGAGTTCAAGGCCAGGTTGTACAGGGTCCTGGGCAACCTGATTAGTGGGTGGCAACCCTACCCATGGTAGAGGGCTGGAACTGGATGGTCCAACATCCCTTCCAACTCAAGCAGTTCTGTGATTCTATGATTCCATGAAAAGCCTCCAGAATATGGGCAACCTACTCTTAGTGGACCTACCTGAGTGGTCCGGTCGGACCACGTAACTTCCAGAGGTCTCTTCCAACCTCAACCGTTATGTGTGATTCTGTGATTCAGTGCCCTTTGAGATCCTGCTGCCTTTTAGGTTGTGCAGGGACAACTTAGAGAGGGAATTCACTCTAAGACTCTCTCTTTACATTATTTACATTGTTATGGGTATCACAATGGAAAAAAGAACTGTCACTGTACTTTTCTTGCACCATCCTACTCTAGTCCTCCCTAGGTATGTTGCGTATCAACCTGTCTCCAACAGTGTGGCATCCATAGCTCACCTGAGCA
Organism: Meleagris gallopavo; assembly: GCF_905368555.1. Taxonomy (NCBI): domain Eukaryota; kingdom Metazoa; phylum Chordata; class Aves; order Galliformes; family Phasianidae; genus Meleagris; species Meleagris gallopavo. Next base: position 428,243 of record NC_139437.1, read on the forward strand.
TTCCACGCCGGCATCATCCATGTGGGTGCACAGTTGGATTCCCCATGGAGACGACAAGCATTCTGAAATGGAACTTTCTGTCCCGATGCAGGACACTCTGTTCATCCAGATGGGATCTGACCCTTGGCCAAAGTGAGCCTGGACAGGAGCCGAGAGAGCAATGCCACAGCCCAGCTGCCGGCACACCACTATGGCGTCATTCATGTCCCAGCCGTTGCCACACACGGTCCCCCATCTCTCGTTCTGAAACACCTCCAACCTCCCGGCACAGCGATGTGGACCATTCACCAGCCGCACTTTGGCTGTAATCTCTAATCGTGAGTCTGAAAATGTGATAGGGGTGATAAACCCTCTAGGAAAATCCTGCAATCCTCTCTCAACCCCTCAAAAATACACAGATATAGGACTGGCCTGCTGCAGCATCACCATGAAGGCAGTAAGATGCAGGACAGAACCCGTCACCAACTTGACCCCAGTGGTGCCCTGTTTTGCAGAACTCAACTGACCTGAGCAAACCACGCCAGCATCTTCTCTGTGGTTGCAGTTATTCATTCCCCATGGACGGGCTCGGCACTGGTGAAGGGCATCCTCGGTCCCAGCACAGTTCACATCATCCAGCCAGATATGCCCAGTGCCTTGACCAAAGCGAGCACCGCTGGGGGCTGACTCAGCCCTGCCACAGTTCAGCTGTCGACACACCACAGTGGCAGCTTGGAGGTTCCAGCCATCATCGCACACCGTGCCCCACTGTCCATCATGCAGCACCTCTATTCTGCCAGCGCAGCGGTTGGGGCCACTCACTAGCCGCAGGGAGTTGGTTTTTGAGGTGTCTGTCACTGAAAACACAACCTGGGATAAGCCCTTGGAGAAATTCATGCCTGTCCCTACCTCCATGATTCCCAGCTTTGTCTTTTTCCCTGAGTAGGGAAAACTGAACTTGGTGTGCAGTTCACTCCATGGATGTACACAGCAGTAGGACAGTCCAGGCAGCTATTTCTGGGCTGCATCCTGTCTTGCTCAGCTGGAATCATAGGTCCCATCCTTTAAGATGAATTCATCCTTTAGGGGCAAAGATGTTGGGCTTGGAGTTAATTACAACCCAGGTTTGGAGTTAGTCATGACGTTGGGCATAGTGATGATCATTGGATATTAGAACTGCAGAATTATGGGATCATAGTATCATAGAACCATAAGAATCACAGAATCATAGAACCATAAGAACTGTAGAACCATGAGAATCATAGAATCACAAAACCACAAGAATCGTAGAACCACAAGAATCATAAAACCATAAGAATCATAAAATCACAAAACCATAAGAATCATAAAACCGTAAGACCCGAAGAACCATAAGAATCATAAAACCATAAGAATCATAAAACCGTAAGAACCGAAGAACCACAAGAATCATAAAACCATAAGAATCATAGAACCATAAGAATTGTAGAATCCTAAGAATTGTAGGATCATGATTCATAGTCATAGAATTATGGAATCATAGAATCACTGAATGTTTGGGGTTGGAAGGACCCTCAAATATCATGTAGTCCAACATCCTTGCCATAAACAGGAACATGTCTCACTAGAGGAAGTTGCTCAAAGCCCTATCCAAACTGACTTTAAACACTTCCAGGGATAGGGCATCCACAGCTTCTCTGAGCAACCTGTTCCAGTGCCTTACCACTCCCATCATGAAAAATGTCTTCCTTATATCCCATCTAAATCTCCCCTCTTAGTTTAAATCCATTGCTACTTGTCCTGCCACTGCAGTCCCTGGGGAAAAAAAAAAAAAGAAGAAAAGAAAAGAAAAGAAAAAAAAAAGTTTGTCTGTCTTCTGAGCCTCCTTTATGTATTAACAGGCTGCAGTGCAGTTGCCATGGAGCCTTCCAAGCTGAACAGCCTCAATTCTGTCAGCCTTTTGTTGTAGGCTAGACACCAGCCCTCTGAGCATCCTTGTGATCTTCTCTAGACTCTCTCAGGTCCATGTACTTCTTGTGCTGGCGACTCCAGACCTGGATGCAGCACTGTAGGTGGTCTCACAGGAGCATAGTAGCGGGGGACAATCCCTTCCCTCGCCCTGCTGACCACATTTCTTGATATGCAGCCCAGGATACAACTGCCTTTCTGAGCTACAAGCACACACTGCTGGCTCAAATCCAGAGCAGGTCCTGCCCCTGTAGGGAGCAGTCCTGTGAATCCTGGCAGTGGAGCAAGAGAGCCCTTGCATTGCCTCCAGGAGTGCAGAGCCTTCTATGAACTCCAAGATCCTTGAACACAGTGCTGACCCCTGTAATGCCATGTGTTGCAGGACTTACCTAAGCAGACCACACCAGCATCTTCTCTGTGGTTGCAGTTATTCTGTCCCCATAGACGGGCTTGGCAATGAGGGAGTGCATCCTCGATCCCAGTGCAGCTCACGTCATCCAACCAGATGTACCCAGTGCCTTGCCCAAAGTAAGCCCTGCCCGGGGCCGACAGCACTGTTCCGCAGCCCAACTGCCTGCAGACCACCTTGGCGTCGTTCAGGTCCCAGCCATCATCGCACACTGTCCCCCACTGCCCGTTGTGCAGGACCTCCACTCTCCCGGCGCAGCGGCTGGGACCATTCACCAGCCGTACATCAGCTGAGCTCAAGTTTCCTGCATTTGCAGACACCCCAAGGAAATTCATGCAGGCATGATTGCAGAAAACCTCCTTCAGTCCCATCCCATCTCATCTGCATGCATCCCACATAAACAGCAGGGTAGCACCTGCACTAGAACATTAAAGACAAAAGGATTTTCCATGGCTAGGCACTGCTGATTAATCACAGGAGTAAACCCCAGATTTTGCCAGGTGTGAAATTTGGCTGAGAGATGCTGCATGGGGGTTTCAAGAGCAGGAGATGCAAATGGGAGAGGTCTGCAAAAGGAGCATGCCTAAGTCTGCCCCATGCAACACATTCCCTCTGGAGAGAGCCATAAGATTGTTTTGGCTTAGAGAAGACCCGTAAACATCGTCTAGTCCCATGCAGGGACATCTTTCTCTGGAGCAATTTGCTCAAAGCTGAATCCAACCAAACTGGACGTTTCTAATGATGGGGCATCCACAACTTCACTGGACAACTTGTTCCTGTGTCTCACCACCCTCAACATAACAAAATTCCTTCCTTTCATCCCACCTAAATCTACTCTCTTTTAGTTTAGAACCATTGCCCTTCGTCCCATCACTACAAGCCCTGGTAAAATGTCTTTCTCAGTCCTTCTTATAAGCCCTGCCCCCTGACAACCCCAAGTCTCACCTGAGCACACCACACCAGCATCTTCTCCATGATGGCAGTTGTGGACACCCCAGGTCTTAGCTGCGCACTGTGAGATATCATTTTCCTCCCCTGTGCAGCGTACTTCATCCAGCCAGATGCGGCTGTGCCCCCACCCAAATCGAGCCGATCCCGGGGCTGACAGTGCAGTCCCACATCCCAGCTGCCGACACACCACCGCCGCATCATTCATGTCCCAGTTGTCATCGCAGACTGTCCCCCACTCATTGTTGTAAAACACCTCTACCCTCCCAGCACACTCACTCAAACCATCCACCAGCCGAAGTGTGGAAATATTGGAAGTTCCTGAGCCTGAAAAACACGCGGGAATAGGCATTATAAAGGTTATGCTCATATAGCATAAAATCTAATGAGCTGGAGAAGGATGAACATCCCTGTAGTCTGTCTAGGTGGTGTTGCTGCAGTAAGCTGCATGATCTAGGTTTACTTGATGGTTGTCTACTTCTTGGACTAGAGGAAATGGCAAAAGACATTTTTCTATTTGTTGTTTGTGCTTTCCTGACTGCTGACCACCACACTGATCTATCCATTGAGGTTTCTCTCCCAAGACAAGTATTAGATAGCTACAAGTGTGTATCATATCATCCTGGCATATCCCAGTGCATCTTTCCATATTTATCCTCATGACCTGGCATTTAGCAGCACTGGAAGTCATTCTGTGTGTTCTTAACCCAGGGTGGGGAGCTGGTGCATCTGCTGCCAACCAACGAAGCATTGTTTTACTCTCCTGCTACCACTCCAGGAAGACTGCAGGTGCTTTTCCCCAGGAAAAAATTGAACACCCCTGGACATCTTCAGACACTAAGGTGTGTCTTAAGGTGCTGCTTTTTCCTGCTGCTCATGTCCCATTCTCCACATTTGTCTATGTGTCCAGTAGCTTTCTTTTTTAACACAGTTTCCACCAGTCTGAGAAGTCCTGGACACGAGAACTATAGGCCAGCTTGCCCTCATCCTGTTCCCAACCCTCAGCTTACAGGACGGGGCTTGATCCATCTGCAAAGAAAGCACTCAGTGATGATTACCTGAGCACACAACACCAGCATCTTCCAAATGGCTGCAACTATGGAGTCCTTTAGGCTTGACTGGGCATTCAGTGAGGGTAGCTTCTGTCCCAAAACATCTCACCCCTTCTAGCCAGATGGGGCCAGACCCTCGCCCAAATGAAGACATCCTCAGAGCTGACACCGCCGTTCCACAGTCCAGCTGCCGGCACACCACATTGGCATCATTCAGATCCCAGCCATCATGGCACACGGTCCCCCACTGCTGACTGTGAAACACCTCCACCCGTCCAGAGCAGCGGTGTGGGCCATTCGCCAGCCGTATGGCTTCTGGGCTCCGCAGATCTACATCTGAAAATATAATCAGTGTGAGAATAGATCCTGGCCAGGAATTCCTGCCTGTCCGGTTGCCAGTAACATTGTGGATCTCTCCATCCTGCGATCTTGCAAGTATTCTTGCATTGTACTTTTGCTAATGCCACACATGCATGCATGAACAATCTTTGGATCAAGAGTGTTTTGCCCATGCCCTACATACTGGCCAAGTCCTTGCCACGTATTTGAAACTGAAGTCATGCTTTATGGGAAAAGATCAAATCTGGAGTCTTTAGACTGTAAATACACAGGTGCTGAGATGCTTGGGAGTGCTACATCCACAGCACCTTATGCACCAGCAGCACGCACAGCCTTAGCAGCATGAAAAGAATTCATCTTCTCCTCAGCATGCATGCTGAGATGTCAGTGTCAATCACAGCAGATGGGTGAGGACTGTAGTGAAACAATCTGCTTATGCCACATGAAGTGTCTGCTTCACTGGTAGCTCCAGCTAATTCTCCACTATCCTTTATGGAGGATCCATGCACAAGGTGCAAGCTGGCACATGTTTTTTTTCATGCTTCCCCTCTCCTGTTTCTGAGTCTGCCAATAAGAAAGGCTGGATATTACTGAGGGTGCAACCCTGATAGAAGCACAGATGTTTCCTGCGCGCCTCACATGGTGCTCAAAGAGGACAGTTTCTGTCCCAGTTTGCCAGACGAGGCCATATCTTTACCCAAGGTGAACTGCAGCAGGTAGTGCAAAGGAAAACACAGCTGATCGATGCAGAGAGCCACCAATCACTCAGATAAAGGTATTGCACAAAAGCAGCCCTCTGCCTGCCCGCAATACATGCACCCTTTCCCTGTTTCATTTATGCCAAGAGTGAGCGTGCTGCTTGGGAGAAGAGGAGAAAGACGTTAATTACTGAAGGTGCAAGGAATAGTATGGCAAAGAGAAGGGACTTCCCAGGAATGTATAGTTGCATGGCTGAGGAACAGTGACTGGAAAAATACAAGCAGAGTAGCTGCCTGGACTTACAGGCCTGCAGCATCAGGACTCCTTGTGTTTTCTCCCAGGCAACAAGTGACAGGACAAGAGGAAATAACTTTAAGTTGTACCAACGAAGATTGAGTTTGGATATTAGAAAAAATTTCTCTACTGAAAGGGTTGTGAAGCACTGTAACATGCTGCCCAGGGAAGGAGTTGAGTCTCCATCCCTGGAGGTATTTAAAAGATGGAGTAGATGCAAAGCTCAAGAACAGAGTTTAGTGGTAGACTTGGAAGTGCTAGGCTAACGCTTGGACCTGATAACCTTGGAGATCTTTTCCAACCTGAACTATTCTATGATTTCATGATGGCCCCTTGAAGAAAGCCTGCGTCTTACAGGTTTGAGATTTCTGGGGATCCCAGGTTTGGGATTTGCCTTCTGTAATCCCCCTAAAAGGAAAACATTTTGCGCTCCCTGGTGAGTCTGTAGAAACAAGCAGTGCTTCAGACAAGGTAAGGAAGAGTTGAATGGTGAATTTACAAGCAGCATGACCTCCTAAGGAGAGGGCTGATACCTGACTCACCAACACTGACCTACAGCCTCAGAGCACACGACACTTGCATATCCCTTGGACTTGCAGCTGTGGGCTCCCCAAAGCTTGACTTTGCATTCAAAGAGGGCTCGCTCCATCCCTATGCACTCCACGGCATCAACCCAGGTCAGATAAGGTCCTTCCCCAAATCTGGAAAAGCTTGAGGCAGAGCGTGCTGCCCCACAGCCCAGCTGCCTGCAAACCACATAAGCTTCAGCAAGGTCCCAGCCATCAGCACAAACAGTTCCCCAGCGCTGGTCATGAAAAACTTCAAGCCTTCCAGAGCATTTATCAAAGCCATTCACAAGGCGGAGATCTGCTAGGTCAGAAATGCCTGATCCTGCAACATCAGAAAGAATAAACATGTAAGAGGACACCTTCTGTTCTGTGAAACCTTGAGCTACCAGAAATGCATTTGCACAAGAGGCTGAACAGCTTTGAGGGTCAAGGATGCACTAACAGTGAGAGATAGGGAAGACTTTTAGATATGATACCAATTAGCTGGAAAAAAAAAAAAAAAAAAAAAAAGAGAGGAGTTGATGCCCAAGTCTTGTTTAGAGGTGGCTTGATTGGACTAAAATTCAACATAGTTTAGGTTATTTGACTGATGAGAAGCTGCCAGGATTTGTGCTAAATAACATCAGTCAAAAGCATGCCAGAGATCTCATTGTGGAGATGCCAGTACAGATGGGCTATAGCCATTTGATTTTCTTGTGCTTTATCTGAATATAGGTGCTGTCCTCCATCCAAAGGTGAATGATGAGGGATTGATTTCAAAGGTCTCCATACTGGCTGCAAATTGTTCTTGAATCACAGGCCCTTATAACCACATGGAATCACCAATTCAAGCCTCAGGAATGCTTGCTGCTGTGTGATGGGCAATGTTTACCTGAGCACACCACACTGACAACTTCATGATGATAACAGTTGTGGATACCCCATCCCTTGAACTTGCATTCAGAGAGGGCAGCTTCTGTCCCTGTGCAGTTGACGTCATCCAGCCACATGGGTCCCTGTCCTTGCCCAAAGTAAGCCCTCGGTGGAGTTGATATTACTGCCCCACAGTCCAGCTGCCGGCACACCACTGCAGCATCTGTGAACTCCCAGCTGTCATCACACACCGTTCCCCATTGCTCTTTGTGAAACACTTCCAGTCTCCCAGCACAGCGACCTGGGCCGTCCACCAGTCGAACTGGGGCAAAACTGGAAACAACCGAGCCTGCAAGCAGAGAAGCAACTCGGTCAAACGCTGCACATCCATTCAGTTTCTGTGAAGAAAGACGAGGAATGTTCATTTTCATTGGCAGTGCTTCACAGAATGTTGTGGTTACATTGCCTCTGAATCCACAGCACTGTGGAGACACTCATTGAAGGACCTGAGAGTATTTGCTCCAGCAGAAAGTTGGATGGATCGTAGAAATCACAGAATCATAGAATCAGAGAACGGCTTGAGTTGAAAGAGACCTTGAAGATTATCTACTTCCAACAGTAGCCATCTTCCATCCAGTGGGATGGTGGAAGAGGGCCTGACCGTATCGGAGCAGCTAGTATATCCCAACCCAGTCCTATGCACTGAAACCCACCTGAGCACACAACACTAGCATGCTTTCCACGGCTGCAGCTGCTCTTTCCCCATGGGCTCGCTCTGCATTTCGTAAGAGATAGTTCTGTTCCCTCGCAGCTCACATTGTCCAACCACACGCGCAGAGATCCAGCATCCAAGTGTGCTTCACCTGAGGCTGACAGCGCTGTCCCGCAGCCCAGCTGCCGGCACACAACCTCAGCATCTTTTTTATCCCAGCCGTGATCACACACAGCTCCCCACATCTCCTCGTGAAACACTTCAACTTGGCCAGCACAGTGATGTGAGCCATTCACCAGTCGGAGATGAGCAGGCTCTGGGATGATCGAGTCTGCAAATATCCAAGAGTGTTATAAATGCTGGAAATTTCCTTCTATAAATCCCTTCTACAGAATTCCTTCCGTGCTTATCTGCTTACACTTAAGCTTCTGGCTCCTCTTCCAGTCACTAAAAGGCAAGGAGGAGGGGAGAGTAGGAGGGCTTCTCTCTGCAACACAATACTGCTCCCACAGCTTGCACTACGCAAGTTGTCAATCCCCACTCCCACCATGAAAAGCTCACTGGAGAGTTTATTTGCACCAGACTTTCCCTCTCGGTGTTATTCTTCCTGTTGTTGGACATGGTCAGCCTCAAAAGTTCATGGGGAAGGCTGCCTGCTGGAATTTCTCCTGTCTTCCTAAATAAACACTTTGGTGTGGGAGGAAGGGACCCTCTTCATTCACCAGCTACAGGACAAGTTTAGGGTGACCACGCTGACTACTGATGCCGAAGCCAGGTCCCAGCTCAGCTTTGCATGAGGCATGGACCAGCTGTACTCACACCTTCTAGCAAGCCCCCTGACTTCCTTCAGAAGTGAAATGCAAGAGGAGCAGCACTCACCTGAGCATACCACGCCAGCATCTGCCCAGTGGTCACAATTAGTGATTCCCCATGGCTTGGCCAAGCAGGCAGATAGTGAGTACTCAAACCCTGTGCAATTCACCCCATCCAGCCACACGATTCCGGACCCTTGGCCAAACTGAGCCTGTCCAGTGGCTGACAGCGCTCTCCCACAGCCCAGCTGCCTGCACACCACATTGGCATCCAGCAAATCCCAGTTTTTGTCACACACAGTTCCCCACTGCTTGTTGTGTAAGATCTCGACCCTGCCGGCACAGCGGCTCCTGTAATTCACCAGCCGGATCTGGTCACCCTCTGCATTAAACGAAAGAGCAAAAAGGGGAGAAGAGTTGGCACCCTGCAATCCACAAGTGGTTTCACAGCATGGCAAGATTATCATGCCACTGGAGCTGATCATTTCATTTAATGACATCAGGCTTATGACATTAGGCTCATTTCATAACCATGAAAAGGATGCTTGAGACCAGTGGATCCCAGCACCTTCTGGCAGAGGGGCAAGAGTATGGAACCTGAAACTTCCCATTGCAACCATGCCAAGGGGAACAGCAAAAGTATCTACAACCTGCAGGTGTCCCTCAACAATAAGGAAGCCACAGGCGGCATATTATCTGCTGCAGAGGCAGAGAATGAAGGTGATGAACCAAGCATCATTCCTCCCATGTCACTTTCACGGGGGTTACCTGAACACACCACACCAGCTGATGTCCGAAGATGACATGTGCTGTTGCTCCATTGTCTTGTCTTGCATGTAAAGAGGGCACTTTCTGAGCCTGTGCAGTTTATGGTGCCTGGCCACATCTGTCCAGATCCTTGGCCAAAATGAGACCCAACAGGAGCCAACAGTGCTTCACCACAGCCCAGCTGCCTACACACCACTTGAGCCTCAGACATCCCCCAGCCGTCGTCACACAAAGCTGCCCAGGTGTCGTTGTGAAAGACCTCAACCCTGCCATTGCAGCGAGTTGAACCGTTGACCAGGCGAAGCTCCATTGAAATAGAAACCCCTGAATCTGTAAATGAAAGGAGAGAGAGATATGACTGCTCCTGTTTGATGGAGTTGTGCATCCTCTGTGCCCGGTGGGCTTGCATCAAAAACTTCTCTAAAACCTTTTATGCACAGAAGATGGTTGAGACAGAACATGGGCATTCAATATTTAAGGATGGCTTGTAAGAAAGAGGAAATAATACCATTTACCAGGGCTTGCTGTGAGAGGAAAAGGGGTAACAGCTTTAAACCAAAACAGGGCAGACTTTGATTAGATGTAAGTAAGAAATTCTTCACTGTGAGGAAGGTGCGACAGAGGAACAGGATGCCCAGTGATGATGTGGCTACACCGTCACTGAAAGTGTTCAAAGTTAGGCTAGACAGGACTTCAAACAACCTGAAAATTCTCCCATGACAGAGATGTTGGACAAGATGATGTTGGAACGTCCTTTCCAGCCCAAACCATTCTAAAATTCTATGAACACCTGCAGAAAGCTTTGCATGGTATAGGTTAGTTGTCCCCAAGACAAATGTGTGTAGGTACTTGGTAATCCATGTATGTGACTGCAGATGTCCATTTGAATCTGGGAAATCCCAGACAGCTCACTTGTCTTGCAGCTCAGCAAGAGTGAGAGGCAGCAGAGGTAGAAGACTTTCCATGGTAACTTGCCTGCATGCAGCACCAAAAAGGGACACTGTAATGAGCACCCTGAGAAGAACACACTCAGTGCTGTTGAGCATTTACAAGATCCCTTACAAAACACTGAAATATTCTGTATGCTGTCATTTAACCTTGAGATCTGAGTGAGAGTTACCTGAACATAGCACTCCAGCATCCTCTCCATGGTAGCAGTTGTTGACTCCCCATGCACTTGCCTCGCAGTCAAAGATGGATTCCTCCGTACCAGTGCAGTTCACCTCATCCAACCAGATGGTGTCTTGGCCTCTCCCATAGTGAGCCGCTTTAGTGGCCAGCACTGCTGTTCCGCAGCCCAGTTGCCGGCACACCACATTAGCATCAGCCAGATCCCAGCCATCATCACAGATGGTGCCCCATCTTTGGTCATGGAGCACCTCCACTCTTCCCGCGCAGCGGCTGGGACCATCGAGCAGCTGGAGCCGACCGATCTTGGAGATGTGGGATTCTGTAGACAACACAAGAGGAATGGTTGTGGGCCACTTGTGTTCAATGAGGTACAGCAGGAAGGGGAACAGGCATGGCATGGAGGTCCCGTACAACAAGCTGGTTGTGTCTACCTGAGCACTCCACGCTGGCATCCTCCATGTGGACACAATTGTGATGTCCCCACGGCCTGGCCTGGCATTCGGAAAGGGCAGCTTCTGTCCCTGTGCAGTTGACATCATCCAACCAGATCGGTCCTGTTCCTTCTCCGTGCCGAGCCCCTCGTGAGACCGACAGCAATGTTCCACAGCTTAGCTGCCGGCACACAACCTGGCCATCATGGGCATCCCAGTTGTCACCACACACCGTCCCCCATATCCCATTGTGGAGCACCTCCACTCGCCCAGCACAGCGGCCATGGTCACTGACCAGGCGGAGTTCCTCCGACTCTGGAGACACTGAACCTGCAGAACCAAGAGGAAAAAGAGGTCTGGAGGTGTCATCCTAGGGTGGATGGGGCTCAGCTGCCCACTTATTTGAGATGCCTCTGCCCCCTGGTGTTGGTCAGAGGAGAGGTTTCAGAGAAACTGCTGACCGTACTACGCTTATCTTCAGCTTAGAGGAGTCTGAAGAAAGACCTCTTGGTAGCCCGAGGGAAGTGGTCACGGCTCCAATCTTGTCAGTATTCAAGAAGAGCTTGGACAACACTCTTAGATATATGATTTAACTTCGGTTGTCCTGTATAGAACTAGAATTCAGGTCCTTGCAGGTCCCTTCCAACTCAGAATATTCTGATTCTACATGGCCAAGGAAACCTGAGATGGCCCTGTGTATCTGTTTATAGGAAGCTGAGTCCCATCCTACCCCTGGTTTGGGGTAATCCCAAGCACAGGTACAGGTTGAGTGGAGAATGGCTTGAGAGTAACCCTAAGGAGAAGGATTTGGTGCTGTCAGTTGTTGAAAGTATCAGCATGAACCATCAATGTGGTCTTGCAGCCCAGAAAGCCAACCATATCCTGGGCTGCATCAAGAGAAGCGTTGAGAGGTGATTTAGACTAGATATTAGGAAGAAATTCTTTACTGTGAGGGTAGTGAGACACTGCAACAGATTGCCAAGAGAGGTTGTAGATGCTCTCTTGCTAGAAGCATGTATGAGGAGCAGCTGAAGCTGTTTGGTTTGTTCAGCCCAGAGAATACTGAGGGGAAACATGGTGGCCAGCAGATTTCTCATGAGGGACAGGTGCGGATAATTTTAGTGATATCAGCAGAACCCAAGGGAAGGCATTGGAAATACGTGGGGGAGAATCAGGCAGGTTGTTTAGGAAAAGGTTCTGCACTAGAGAGAGCAGGGCTTGGAACAGGCTGCCAGGAGCAGTGATCACAGGCCTGAGCTGAGGGAGCACAGGTATTGATTGCAATCTCCAATATGTGGTTTAAATCTTAGCCTGACCAGTACTGAGTGAGAAGTAAGTTCCTTCCAACTCAGGATAATCTATTACTACAATCAGTGATTGTATTACTGTACATGCCCTGGGCTCCCTGAGGCAACACTAACAGCCCTGAGTGTTTGTAAGCTGCTGAGTGCCATCTGTGTGTCTAAATGCCTGAATTTCCTCCTCTTAGCGTCAATATGGATCCCACACCCCAAGAATTCTCTTCTTGCTCATGCAATAGATAAATTGTTGTATAACAGCTACACACAGAGTTTGGAGAAGTGGAAAAATTCTTATTCATGGGAAGGTTTCCTCACTCTGCAAGACCTGCAGCAACACATTGCCTCTAGTTCCTTATGCATGCTTAGCACGAGCAGTAACAAAGTGGAGCAATAAGCTAACTGGAAGTGACTAATGCTGAGAGCCTAACGGTCAGCATAAAAATAAATGCTGAAGAGGAATGCGATTGCATTCTGGAAAGAGATTTTTGACCATGGATAATGATTTCCAAAGAACTCGGGCACCAGTCTGTGCTCAGCTCCAGCACAGTTTTGCTGTTCCCAGAGCTGAGTCGCAAGCTGTGTTGGGACCTGGTGTCTGCGTGTTCCCTCAGCCAGGTACCCCGTCCTCCAAAACTGCTGAAATCTGAGCAGCTAAACACCTCACCCTCCTTTTATCCTTCTTTTACCAGCACAGAGCAAGGGGAAACACTGTCCACCTAAAATGGGATTTGCCTCCTGCAGGGGCATGTCACTCTGCTGTTTGCTTTTATCTGCTGGTTTTCTGTCGCATGCCTGAGCTGAACCCTCAGGGAAGACCAAACAATTCTGGTTGGGAAAGTGCAAGTATTTCCCCAAATCAGTAGGCAGAGGGTCAGATATAACACATGGGAGGTCACAGAGGCCAGAAGGAGGAAGAAGCAGTGGAGAAATCAAATCCCTGCATCATTCTCAGACACAAGCTGGAAGTAGGCAGCCGTAGGCTTCCTGAAAAGGACAAACCGTCCTTCTGCGTGCAGGCTGGAGTAGCTCAGCTCTCTTATTTATAAGGGCAGGGAGCAAGAAAATGTCTTGGCAAAGACACGGCTAGAAGTAACCTTGATGATGAGTCTGAAATGGATGCGCTGCAGGCACTCCCTTCCCAGACTGCATGCTCTCCACTCCCCAGGCACATGGGCACTGTGCTCTTTCCTCGTTTTTACTAAAAATTACCTTCTCATAAGCAATAACAAATCAGCCTCACAGTCGAGACTTTGCAGAGGTAGTGTATTGCTTGGTATCTTTCTTGCATTGCCTTGGGCAGAGAATGAGATGCCATGACTACCCTAGGCAGTCCCAGCCCAGATGACTCCTTCATGCCTAGTTGCCTGTACTGGCAGAGAAAGTACAGTCCTAGTTTCATTTCCTCCAAACATGATCTGAAGAAGAGGGGAGTGCTGAAAAAGCAGTTAAATGGTGCCCAGATCAAAATAACCCACTTCTGCTCCAAGTTGTGGCAACTTGAACAAAGCCCTGGGCCCCTTCTTAAGCTATCTCATAACAAAACTTGCACGGGGACATTGTTCTTGCCCATCCCACCCCATATATAGGAGTTGAGTTCACCTGAGCCTCCTCTATTCTGCTATACCAGTAATTGGTTGCATTCAGCCCTGAATAAACCAAGGTTTGGCAGGATAGAAGACCCACCACAAGTGTCTGTGGGACAGATTCAGGATGAAAACTGGGCATATTTCCCTCTGCTCTTGTAACACTGCTAAGTCTCAAGTCTCTAATTCTCTGGCAAAATCACGTGTGAAGAGGTAGGGAGATGATACACGGCTATGGGAGTTCAGTCTGTAGGACTAGCCTCACATAAAGACAACTCTGCTGACTCCAAAACCATCACAAGATCTTCCTTCTTGCCCCAAATAATAGAACCATGGAAACATGGGATCATGCAGTCATACAGTCATAGCATCACAGTATGCGTTGGTTTGGAGGAGCCATTAAAGCCCATGTAGTCCCAACACCTCTGCCATGGGCTGCTTGCCCCCCACCACATCACATATCACACCCATCCAACCTTCAACGCCCCCAGGGATGGGACAGTCACAGGTACTCTGGGCAGCCCGTGCCAATGCTATCTGTCCTATTTCCTCCTAACGCCTCACCTGAATCTCCCCTCAATTAGTTTAAAGCCATTCCCTCTTCTTCTATCACTGTCAGAACATGACAAAAAATGGTCTCCTTCATGTTGATCAGCTCCCTTTATGTCCTGGAAAGACTCAGTGAGCTGTCCCCTCAAGAAATGAATCCCAGGACCCTTGACCAGCCTGCGCTGTACTCCAAGAAACCCTGGATCCCCGCTCCCTCTCCACTCCCACTGGAGGAGCACGCGTTGCATATGGGATCCCTGTGGTCAGAAGCAAAGCATCACTCACCCCAAAGGCACACCATCAGGAGGAGGACCCCCACACTCTTGGCTCCAGTGCAGGTGGGCTGGTTTCTGCCCCAGGGGAACCTGGGTGAGGGCTGGAGCGCACCAGGCAGCCCCATGTTCACACATCCATGGGCTGGAAGCTGGAGCAGAACACCCTGCCGAGAGCCAGCAGCTGAGTGCCAGATCCCACCGGCCAGCTGGGAGGGACAGAGAGGAACTGGGGCAGATGGGAGTGACAGGCATTTCAGCAGCAAGCCCTCTTCCTGTTCCCTCCTTTGCTCTGGGCTTTTCCCTGCTTTGCCAGCCCAGCTTCCTCTGCCCCTTGGTCACTCGGGCTTTGTGTGAAGCTGTTCCAGCAGGTGACCCTCTGCTCCATGCCACAGCCTGCTCCTATCTCCAGGTTGTGAAATGGAGAGCTGTTCCAGGAACGTACAGAGCAAACACAACCCTCTCTGCACCCTGGTCCCGTGTTCTACGTGCCAGCCCCAAGGGCACCTCCGTGGTCCTGCTGTGTCATGGCTAAAGCACAAGATGACTTCTTCTGATGACCTGAATCATGCTTTCGTGTGCAGGATTGGGGAAAGTTTACCTGTTTTGTTTCATTAAATGTATCTGACTGGATTTTGGGGGATAAGAGATCATCGACTGCAAGAAAATGAACTGTGAAATGTTGAAAATGCCTTTTAGATGGAGTCTGGAGCCAGCATGACACTGAGCTGGCCAGAAAACTGCTCTCATGCCAGAGGGAAAGGGGGAAATAAATGTCCATATACACCTGAAGAAAACTTGTACTCTGCTCCATAAATTTCCCGTAACCAGTGTGTGTTCCCACTAGAACAATCAACATGGCCAGTGGCTAAGGCATTTGTAGAGGTTCACTGCCATTCGGGTTCAGTTTGAGAGAAAATGGACAAAATTATTATTTTACTCTATAAAAGAAGCGGGTGAGGCACAGGAATTTGCCGTTTTTTGTCTCCCATCCCTTGCAACATGCACAACCTGGTGGCATGCAATTTTGCAAGGAGGGGGTCAGAAGCATGCTACTGGGACAAAAGAGAAGAAAAAAAAGAAGAAGAAGAAAAAGAAGAAAAAAGAGTTTGCAAAATCATTAAATTAATGCCTCTTGTTGCTCCAAATGGGGATGTTAAGATTGTGGTGGGTGCTGTGCTAGTGCCACTGAAAACAGGGATGAGGAAGGATGTGGCTCCAGTAGGAACAGGGTGGAGAGTTCTTGCCTTGTGTGTACAGAAATAAGAAATGAAACCAAAGCCAGTTAGGGTAGAAGGATCTAGAGTGACCAGGATGGTCTCAGGCTGAATTGAAATGTTCAGCCTGGCAAAAACCAACAGAGTTGTAGACAAGATAGTAGGAGAAATAAATAATAGAAGCATGAACTGCAGGGACATGCTGAGAGCAGGCAGAGGTAAGGCTGCAGAGCAAAAGGAAAAAGATGTGTATGGAACAAAAGTAAAATACTAGTACAAGAATAGGTGGTGAAAAGCTAGAAATGAATCCACGCTCATAAAAAGAAGAGTAGTTGAGAAAGGCAACTGTTTTCTGTTATAACAAGGCTCAGTGTGCCTAAGGACTTTGTTCCCCTGCTTTGTCAACAAACAGGACAGCAGCAAAGAAATTCCCGACACTGATGGTCTCAAAAATGCTATGAACTGTCCTAGCCTGACATGGCCAATGCAGCTGTGAGCGAGAGTGCTTCTGTTTTCATAGCTTAGGCAAATAGCTGCTCTGAAAGTGAGTTGTGCTCCTGTGTCCCTTCTGTCCCTTTCGAATTTGTGTGCTATGTCCTATGGGAATTCTGAAATTCCTTCCTGAGATACTGAAGTCCTTGCCCAAGCTCAGATCTAGGAGGTGCTGATCCTACATGTTGGAGACATGAAGAACCCTTAGTAATCCAAACTATCTAATCTGAACTTCGCTTAGTAATAGCAGGGCATGACTCAGGGGTTCTTTGATACATCTTCTGCCTTGAGGAATACAAGCACGTTGCTGTTATAAAGATGTTTTCTAAACTGTGAACATATTTTCTTATGTACACACAGAATGATGCTGATAGTTGATGCTTTCCTTGTACACAGGCTCCAGTCCTTTTCTCAGGCAGTACCTGAGACTGAGCCCTCCATTTTCCCCTGAACTTTGGGACAAGCAAGGCTGGAGGACTGGGTCTTCCAAGGTAGCCAGAAAAAAATAAAAGGCTCATATGTTAGCAGGGATGTTTTTCTTCCCCAACCCTGTGTTCACATTTCTGCCATCAAACTGTGAACCTCAGAGACTTGCTAGGAAACATGTATGATCCCTTTGCCTGTTGAGGAAGAAAAGTCTTTAGGGCGGAAATTTCTTTATGGGGAAAAAAAAAAAAAAAACACACAAAAAAAAAGGGTTGGTGTTGGAGCTGGCCCTGTTTAATATCTTTATTGATGATCTGGATGAGGGCAACGAATGTACCCTGAGTAAGTTTGCAGATGACACCATGTTGGCAGGAAGCGTCAATCTGCCTGGCGGTAGGAAGGCCCTACAGAGGGACCTGGACAGGCTGGCTGCTGAGCTGAGGCCAATAGGATGAAATTCAACAAGACCAAGTGCTGACCACGGCTGTGCTGCCAGCCAGCAAGATCTAGACAGGCTGGAGAGTTGGGTTGGGAGAAATTCAATGAAATAGAACAAGGGCAAGTGTAGAATCTTGCATCTGGGCAAGAACAACCTCAGGCACCACTATAGTTTGGGGACTGATCTGTTGGAGAGCAGTGTAGGGGAAAGGGACCTGGGTGGACAGCAGGAGGGCCATGAGCCAGCACTGTGCCCTTGTGGCCAAGAAGAACAGTGGCATCCTGAGGTGTATTAGAAGGGCTGTGGATAGTAGGTCGAGAGAGGTTCTCTTCCCCCTCTACTCTGGTGACACTGCATCTGAAATATTGTGTCCAGTTCTGGGCCCCCCAGTTGAAGAAGGGAAGGGAACTGCTTGAGAGAGTAGAGCGCAGAGCCACAAATATGATGAAGGGAGTGGAGCATCTTCCTTACGAGGAAAGCCTGAGGAAGCTGGGTCTCTTTAGCTTGGAGGAGACTGAGAGGTGACCTCATTAATATTTATAAATATATAAAGGGTGAGTATCAGGAGGATGGAGCTAGGCCCTTCTCGGTGACATCCGATGATAGGACAGTAGGTGCAAGCTGGAACATAGGAGGTTCGGCATAAATACTAGAAAAAAACTTCTTCACTGTAAAGGTAACAGAACACTGGAACAGGCTGCCAAGAGAGGTTGTGGGGTCTCCTTCTCTGGAGTCATTCAAAACCCATCTGGATGCGTTCCTGTGCGTCTTGATCTAGGTGTTCCTGCCCCAGCAGGGGAATTGGACTAGATGATATTTCGAGGTCTCTTCCCTGACATTCTGTGATTCTGTGAGTCCTGCACTTTGGCCACAACAACCCCAGGCAACACTACAGGCTTGGGGCAGAGTAGCTGGAAGACTGTGTGGAAGAAATAGACCGGGGGGGTTGGTTGACACTCGATGAACATGAGCCAGCAATGTGCCCAGGTGGCCAAGAAGGCCTGGTTTGTATCAGCAACAGTGCAGCCAGTTGCAGGAGCAGGAGGTGATCATCCTTCTGTATTCAGCACTGGTGAGGCTGCACCTCGAGTGCTGTGTTCAGTGTTGGGCCCCTCACTACAAGAAAGACAGGGAGGCCCTGGAGCGTGTCCAGAGAAGGGCAATGAAGCTGTGAGGGGTCTTGAGCACGAATGTTATGGGGAGTAGCTGAGGGAGCTGGGACTGTTTAGTCTGGAGAAGAAGACTCAGGGGAGAACTTACTGCTCTCTACCAGTCTCCACATGAATCACGGGGGCATATTCTGCGTAGCATCCCAGACTTACAGATCAGGGTGTAAAGTGCCCTGAGGATAACTGATCTGCCTGCTAAACGCAGATGTAACAAAGGCGTTGAGGACCTCAGCCTTCTCCTTAACCTCAGTGGTCGCATTCCCCACTGCATCAAGTAAAGGATGGAAGTTACCCTTGGTTCTGTTCTTACCATTTACATGTTTGTAAATGTTTGTTCTCTTTTACTGCAGCGGCCAATCTAAGTTCAAGTTGGGCTTTTGCCTTCCTAACTTCCTCCCTGCTTTCCTTAGCAACTTGCTTGTAATCGCCCCAAGTAGCCTGCCCCTTCTTCCAGAGGACATAAACTCCCCCAGACATAGAATGTCTGGGGTTGGAAGAGGCCATAAAGATCATTTTTTCTTTGGCTTGGCAAATCTTCACCACAAACTAGTGGAGCTTGTGGTTATTTCTTCTCTCTCTTTTGGCACTGGGACATTCCTCTCTCCCAACCATGGACCCTATGGTCAATGGTTTTGGGCTCAGACTTGGCTCCATGGGTTGATCCATTAGGAATGGGATCACACACAAGCCATACTTTGTGGCCAGCACAATATCTTACCCAACATCAGTAATTTTCAGACTCCTATATCTGACCTGACTGTCTATTACCCCTCCATAGACAAAGGACCCATTTTTCTATCACGTTCACCTTGCCTAGACTTCAGGTTAAGTCTCAACATATCCCCGAATACGTAAATAATATTGCATTCTTGATCTTCCAGGTTTCAGGATTTTTTACTAGTATTCAAAAATTGAATAAATACAATGGATGAGGTACTTCATTCTGGAGAGGTTTTGAAGCGCATTGTTCATTTTGCAACATTAGCTACGTACAGTTCAGTAGAGCATCCTGCTCACTTCTTCCTGGTTCAGGAAATAATTTCCATGGGAGATTAGAGGAAAAGGTGTTATCCCTGTTGGGGTGATGGAACGGGCAGAATTGTAGGGCTGGGCATGAGAGTTCTGTGCAGGCAGATGGAGTTGGGATGCTGGAGTCTACCTGGAGGACCATGCAGGGGTTATCATTCTGAGAAGATCTTTCTTGGAGACTGAGGGACTTATGGTGCTGTGTGTGGTCAAGGGTGGAACTGGGACCCCAAGAGGCTCTGTACTGTGAGCCAGGGCTACGGGGCACACATGATGGGATTGCTAGAGGAGATCATCTTTGCTGTCCTCTTGGGGCGGTTCTGCTCCTCTGATTCCACAGAACAGTGTCTCTGCTGCTTTCTGGGTCCTGAGAGTCTTGCCTTCAATCTCAGAAGTGCGGCTAACTAAGACATCCCAGCATTCTCCATTTTCCTTACACGTGACTTGTCTGCAAAATAAAGGAGCAGAATGATGCACAGAGGGTACAAACCCCCATCCCAGAAATGCATTCAACAGCACGACGAGCCCTGGAGGGAGACCAGGTGCATCACGCATAGAGGTCCTGCTCTTACCCAGGATGCGTCCAGCCTGTCTTCTACATCTCACTCCCAAGTACATGACCAGCAGGATCCCACAGAACATCGCCACCACGCCAAGAAGACCTGACAACACTGAGCAGGAATGCATAATGTCTGCAGAAAGAGTTCAGCGTGGAGGAGCTTGGTTAGGTGGTTGGAGCCATGCTCTCCTTTAGATTTCTTCTTACCCTTCATTTCTGCTGCACATTTTTGGGAAATTCCAGTATCTTCCATCAGAACTCTCCCTGGGGCTCAGGCTTCACCCTCTCAGCTTATCTTTGTTGAGTGCATGGAACCCTACCTTGGACTACCTTGGACTAATGGAACCAGGGGAGATCTCTGCGTTCTCAGACACCCATGGGAGACAGCAAGGCATTACAGAGCCCTGTTAGAAACAGGAGACTACACATTTGCAGAAATCAAACTGGGAATTGTCTTGCCTAGTCTCAGCCACGCCTGCTGAAATGCATTCTCCTAATTAATCCCACATTAATGTCTGCAACTACTTCCTTCAGGTGCCCCTACCCTATCTAATGGTTTCTGGAAGCACTTTTGCCTGTTTAGGAAGGAGATAAGACTAGGGCAAGAGCAGGAAGATGGCTATCACCCCATGTCTCCTGTACCATGGCTAAGTGGGACCACTACCTGTCCTGGAGACTTTGCTCAACACTAGTTCAGACGCTAGTTCAGACTGGTGCCAACTGCAGTAGGATGATGGAGGTTCCTAGCACTCACCTTTCATCTCTGTGCACACCACACCAGCTGCCATGCCGTGTCTGCACAGTCCTGGGCCCATATTTCTCTGCTGGCACTCCAGGAAGAGCGATTCTGTCCCACGGCAGCTCAGCCCCTCCAGCAAGGTAAGGTCATGCCCTTGCCCGAACTGGGCTCCGATGGGTGCAGACTCTGCTGGTCCACAGCCCAGCTGCTTACAGACCACCTTGGCCTCCAGCATGGTCCAGCTGCTGTCACAGACGCCATACCAGGTAGCATTGTACAGAACCTCCACACGCCCCGCACAAGGACCAGGACCATCCTGCACCCGCAGCTGCAAGGGGTTGGTGCCTGCAGTGGAGAGCAGAGGGGGGAGGTGATGTCCTTGGACCCTCCACACTCATGGAGATGGAGAGTTTGGAAGGAGAGTGACATGGGCACTAGCACAGAAAAATGCTGACAGGTCAGGTTTGTGCTTTATTGACAGTTGCATGGAAGCCGAGGCTTGTGAGGAGTAGCACACATACAAAACACGTATGCCAGCACACTCTCTTGCACACGCACGCGTTGGCTCACACTTCATAAGAGTATTCAACTAGAGACACGCTTTCTGACTTGCTCTAGGCCATTTTTTTCAGTGCTCTGCTGCAGGCAAGCAACCATTCAGCAGCACCCATTGCTTAGAGTTAGGCTTACTGCCCTACTCCAATGCCTTGCATGAGATTCCTCTATAAGCCACATCACTAGAGGACTAGGAGATGCAAAATGGGAATCATGGGAGATCCACACCATCCTAGGGCAGCCAGACACTGAACTCTCCTATCTGGGAAATGTGCATCTTGATTTTTAACAGGGCTTTGCCCGTCACAAGGTGCTGTCATTGGTGAGCTAGAGTGACAGTAGGTTAAGTCAGTATAAGTTGGATGCACAACTCCTTGCAAAGGCATATTATTAAACACCTTCTGAATGTGCAAAGGCATTATAAAGCATGCATAAATGGTTCACAATCAAAGAAACTTCTCAGAAGTCGCCCATTACAATACTGCATCATTCTCAAGGTGTTTATGGCACCATTCTCTCAAACACACACGCACACTGAAATCTTCCTTTCCAAAGAAAAGACATGGAGCTTCCTAAATACTGAGCTGAATCAAAAAGTGGGATGGGGAGGCTCATTTCTGCCCTGTGTGTGCTTATAGTTGAAGGTGTCTGATTGCACAAGGCACTTTAATTCTGCAGGCAAAGGTGAAATGGAATTAACAGTTCAATTCAGATAAACTAAACAATCAATCAAAAAAAGAAATTTGAAGAAAATACCAGTAGTGAAGTTAATTTCTTATCGGGCCAATTTCCCTGTAGACGTGATGGATTCCCTACCATCTGACTTAAAATTTAAGTTGAATAGCTGTCCCAAAAGTCTGCCAAAAACTGAAGTGGGTCATGAAGATCCCAGCCTGCTATGTGCAAAGTTATGACTGAAGATAAGACTTCCTAGCCAGTCGATCTTAAATATGTTCACCTGCAGAACTTTCCCCCATCCAAGAAATAACAACACTGTTTCCTTAGTGCTGGAACAGAAAAGGTGGGACAGTGCAGGCTGCTCCTGATCCACCTCTGAGGTGGGTTCATCTAACCAACAGTTGGTGTCTTCAGCGCAGAGTGTTCCCTACATGGGAGAGAGAAAGGAGCAGGCTCCTAAAAGTCCCTCAAGGCACTTCAGCAGCAGAATTCATCTCTCCATAACGTGAAATCTACCGAGGAACTGGCAAGCAGCACCTTCCAGTCTTGTGCACGTGTTTTGGTACCTCAAAGCATCTAAAGGAGAATGAAGCATTGATAATTGAGGAATGGGGTCCTGTCCCTGTGCAGGCAGTGGGGCCTAACTAGCAACTCAGGTAAGCAAATGTCGTCGGCTTCACGGTGTCTCCAGCCTGAGCATCTCTCCAGCCACTCTTGACTCAGTTGGCTGGATAACCTCTGACAGTGCCCAAAGTCTGGCCAGCTAATCCCATGAGTAGTCCTATAGACAGACACCTACACTTGGTGCCTTGATCTCTAACCAATTTAGGAAGCATCGTAAGATGTGAAAATGTGACATTGCTCAGAGTCTCCTGGCCTGGAGATGGGGTTAGGTTGCCTGCAATGCCCTACATTGTCTTGGACGTATGCATATGGCTCTCAGACATGACTCAAGCCGTGCAGCCCACCTCATGCTCCTGCCTCAGTCAGGATACACCTGGTAGGAAGCGTCTACACCAAAGCACATGAATGCTATAAAAGGAACGGCAGTATTTCTGCTGCACTCCAAAAGAGGAAAGAAGGAGAAAGGAAAGTCTGTCACAACTCTTGGGCAGAACAATGTCTTTGCGCCCAAGCCCACATCAATTCCCATTGGATGGGGACTCTTCTGGATGTCCCACTCTTGTGCCCATAGTGTTACCTGTGCACACCACGCCAGCATCCTCACTGTGACCGCAGTTGTGTTCTCCCCAGTTGCTCAGTGTACACTCCTCAAGGGTGGACTCTGTTCCTATACAGTGAACGTTGTCCTGCCAGATGGGGTCTGAACCTTGCCCAAAATGAGCTGAGCCTGGTGCTGACATCGCCATCCCGCAGCCCAGCTCCCGGCACACGACTGCAGCATCCTGCAGGTCCCAAGTGTCGTCACACACGGTCCCCCACTTCTGGTCATGAAAAATCTCAACTCTCCCAACGCAGTTGTTTGATCCATTCATCAGCCTCACCAGACGGTGCTCTGAAGTCTTTGTGTCTGCATAGGGAACAAAGAGTACATTCATGCTTGCTCAGCAGCTACGGCTCCAAGGGATCAAACCACGGGAAAAGCAGTACTGCATCCTTCAAGATGCCTAGGAAATACATTGTCAAAGATGTCTTGGGATTTTCCTCTCATCTACTCACATAAAAAGAGGGCACAGCTGCAGAGCTTGGAGCTCAGTGCCTGACAAAGGGTCAGTAGTGATCACGCAAAATGGTAGGAGGCACTGGAGACAAGTTTATGCAGCTAGAGTTATCAGAAAGGGAGAAGACAGGAGAATAATTCTCTTTGGGTGGTTCTTTCTGCACATAGTCTTCCTAACAGCTTGCTGAGGTCTTGTAGAAGGAAGGGCATCACCTGGTGTGGCATTCACACCATTCTCTGATTCTATTTTATTCTTCACCATATGTGGAAAAGGCAGCTGTCCAAATAAAAAGATGTGATTTGATTGTTGCTGCACCAACCCTGCATAGTAACACAGCATGGCCTGAGTTGGAAGGGACCTTACAGACCACCTAGTTTCAACCAGTATTTATAGATAGGGCTCACCTGAGCACACCACACCAGCATCCTCCCTGTGGGTGCAGTCGTTGGATCCCCATGGCTTCCTCTGGCACTCAGAGAGCGCAGCTTCTGTCCCTGTGCAGTTCACGTTATCCAGCCAAACGCGGCCAGAGCCTTGCCCAAAGTGAGCCAAACCTGGGGCTGAGACGGCCGTCCCGCAGCCCAGTTGCCGGCACACCACCGTGGCCTCGCTCAGACTCCAGTCATCATCACACACCGTGCCCCACTGGTGGTCGTGCAGCACCTCCACGCGCCCCGCGCAGTGGCTGGGGCCGTTCGCCAGGCGCAGTTGAACTGGTGTTTCGGTCACTACGCCTTCTGGTGGCAAAAGGGAGAGAGAAACATAGAATGCCTTAGGTGAAAAGGTACCTTAATGATCGTAGGATCATGGGATGGCTTAGTTTGGAAAAGACCTCAAAGATCGTAGAAGCGTAGAATGGCATATATTGGAAGACGCCTTAAAGGTCATCCAGTTCCAAATGCCTGCTGTGGGCTGGTTGTCACCCAGCACATCAGGCTGCCCAGGGCCTCATCCAGCCTGGCCTTGAGTGCCTCCAGGGATGGGGCATCCACAGCTTTTCTGGTCAGCCTGCGCCAAGGCCTCACCACTCTCTGAGTAAAGGGTTTCCACCAAACATCTAACCTGAATTTCTCCTATTTTACTTTAAAACAATTCCCCCTTATTCTGGGAATATTAGACTGTGTAAAAAAAACTTCCTCTGTCTTTCTTCTAAGCCCCTTTTAAGTACTGACAGGTGTCAGTAAGATCTCCCCAAAGCCTTCTCCGGGCTGACTGAGCCCAATCCTCTCAGCCTGTCTTCTCAGGAGAGGTGCTGCATCCCTCTGATCATCTCTACAATGATGCTGCCAGTGTATTAATACAGGAACATTCAGAGCTGTTGAGTAGGTGCACACAAAGCAGAACCCATCCACATTAAATGCGTGAACACTGAACCGTCCCCATAAACCTCTGCAATCTATTTCTAACAGGTCCAGGAACCTGTTGTATTGGCTTGGAGATCTCAGCAATCTCCAAAGGAAGAGGCTTTCTGCATACACCCCAAGGAGTTCTACTAAGAAGTGCGGCATGACACTTTGCTCTAGAGAAGAGAGAGGACAATGTCACCCTTCTACCGAGGTGTCCGCCATCCATCACTTTGTTGGAGCTTTGAAAATGGTATTAAGCCCTGGAGAAACGCATCCTCCTCTGAACTTCTGGCATGCCAGCATGATGTTATCAGAGGTTACCTGCACACACAACTCCAGCATCTTCTCCGTGGTCACAGTTATTGATTCCCAGTGGCCTGACCTGACATTGAGACAGGGCAGTTTCCGTCCCAGTGCACTGCACGTTGTCTAGCCAAATGGGACCTGACCCCTGGCCAAAGTATGCCGAGCTATGGGATGATACTGCTTCCCCACAGCCCAGCTGTCGGCACACCACTTTGGCACTGGTAAAGCTCCAGTCGTCATCACACACAGTTCCCCACTAGTGATAATACAGTATCTCCACTCTCCCAGAACAGCGGTTCGAGCCATTCACCAGGCGCAGCTCTGCAGAACCAGTGCTGGGATCCAGGTGGTAGCTGTCTGAGCCTGCAAGAAGTAAAGAGGTGCACCACGAAAACCCCTTGCCTCTCATTTCATAGAATTATAGGATCATAGAATCATAGAATCATAAAATGGCTTGAGTTGGTAGCATCAGACCCACTTGCTACATCTTTATGCCATTCATGCTCTCAGCAGCTGAAAAGCTCCCCACATGATCACAGAATCACTTGAATGGTCACAGAATGGCTTGAATTGGACAGGACCTTAAAGTGCATCCGGTTCCAAAACCCACTGCCGTGGGCAGGGTTGCCACCCACTAGATCAGGCTGCACAGGGTGTCATCCAGCCAGTTCTTGAGCACCTCCAGGTGTGAGGCATCCACAGCTTCTCTGGGCCATCTGTTCCAGTGCCTCACCACTGTAAAGAATTCTCTCCTAACATCCAACCTAAATCCTCTCTCTTTTAGTTTAAAACCGCTCCCCTTGTCCTATCGCTATCAGATCACGATTATCTTCTGGGACAATTTTGGCACAGGGACGTAGATACCCACCAATTGCCTGTACCTCGATAAGCCACCAAATCTCCAACTGACATATTCTGTGGTTGCAAAAAGTTTCTCAAGCTGATTTCACAACGACAGCGGTTAAAGCACAGGAACAATCTGTGCCCCTTCTATTAGAAACAGTGAGGAAGTATCTGAATGCCTCCTTTTGGTCCCTCTCCCCTGCCTAAAGTTGAGTCTTACAGTGCCTGAAAAACACAACGGGTGGCTTCATCTCTAATGTTGTCTTTTTCCCCAGAAATTCAACCAATGCAAGGGTCCTTCCGATCATGGAGAAGTGTGATGTGCAAAAGGCGCATCCCGCAGAAGTGGCTCAGCATCTCAGGACTTTTGCGAGGTGAAATGAGCACTGATTCCTGATAATCCAGTTTCCAAAACTGGTTTCCAATTTGCTCTTTTGCCTACAGGTCTCCATATGGGATGAATCACAAAATACCCAACTGTATTCTCCCACCCTACAATTTCCTCAGGTGTTGCCTGAGCAAACCACACCAGCATCTTCACCATGGTGGCAATTGTTCTACCCCAGTCATTTGCTCTGCCGTAAGAAAGTGCAACCTCTGTCCCCATGCAGTTGACACCATCCAACCATCCAAGGACCCCACAGGGACCCCCACAGCCCTATAGGAGCTCCATGGGGATCCCATAACCCCACAGACCCCATAGGGACCCCATA
Organism: Meleagris gallopavo; assembly: GCF_905368555.1. Classification (NCBI taxonomy): domain Eukaryota; kingdom Metazoa; phylum Chordata; class Aves; order Galliformes; family Phasianidae; genus Meleagris; species Meleagris gallopavo. The sequence continues at coordinate 455,080 of NC_139437.1, forward strand.
ACCCTACAGGAGCTCCATAGAACCCACAAAGCCCCCATAAGTCCATAGGGACCCTGTAGGGACCCCATAGGGACCCCATAACCCATAACTCCATGTGATCCCATAGCCCCATATGATCCCATAACCCCACACACCCATAACCCCGTATAACCCCATATGACCCTATAACCCCAGACGCCTCATAACACCATATAACCCATAGGACCCCATTAGGACCCCATAACCCCACACACCCCATAACCCCGTATAACCCCATAAGACCCCGTAGAAGCCCATAGGACCCCACAGGACCCCATAGGACCCCATATAACCCCACAGGACCCCATATAGCCCCATAGGACACCATAGGACCCCATATAACCCCATAGGACCCCACAGGATCCCACAGGTCCCAGATGGGACCAGATCCTGCCCTGAATTGCCTGTCTCTGGTGGCTGGCAGTGCACTGCTGCAGCCCAAACCATTGGCATCGCCTAGAGCCAAGTGGTCATCGCACACCTCTCCCAACCTGTTGCTGTAGAACACCTCAATGTGCCCAGAACAGTGGTGTGATCCATCTGACAGGTAGAGGGGAACCCAGTGGGACTCTGTGTCCCTCTGCAAGGGACACAGCACTCACAAAGGGTCCTGTGCAGAAGAAATGGGAATGCCTACACCACCTGTGTACATGGCCTCTGCAACCAGCAACGTGAAGCACTTCTGCTTTGGCAGGCAAATAAAAAAAGAAATCCAGATCTAGGAGAGAAAATGCTCTGCATTTTCCTAATAAAGGACAACTGTCTTTAAAGGGGATTTGGATGGTTTTTTTCCCAGACATGTTCAGGAACAAAATGAAAACACTGCAGTGAGCGGATGGAAAATTCTGGATGTATGGAGTAGCTGCCAGTCAGCTGTTGCATTAGGTAAAGTACCACCAGCAGGTCAAGAGAGGTGATCCTTCACCTCCGTTCAGCACTGGTGAGGGTGCATCTGGAGCTACGGGTCCAGTTCTGGACTTCTCAGCACAGCAGAGACATGGACGTGCTGGGAAAAGTCCATTGGAGGGCTACAAAGATGATGAAGGAATCGGAGCACATCTCCCGTGAGGAGCAGTTGGGAGAGCTGGGACTGCCCAGCTTGGAGAAGGCTCAGGCTTAAATATCTAAAAGGAGGGTGGAAAAAGGATGGATCCAGGCTCTTTTCTGTGGCTCCATGGGGATCCCATAACCCCACAGACCCCATAGGGACCCCATAACCCTACAGGAGCTCCATAGACCCCACAAAGCCCCCGTAAGTCCATAGGGACTTTTCTGTGGTGTCCAGGAATAGGACAAGAGGCAATGGGCAAGACTAGAACATAAAGAAGTCTGAATATCAGGAAGCAATTCTTTACTGTTTGGGTGATGGAGTACTGGCACAGTTTTCCCCAGGAGATTGTGGATTCTCCTTGGAGAATTTAAAAAGCAGTCTGGACCATGGTCCTGGGCAAAGTCTCTGCTTGAGTAAGGGACTGGACCAGATGGATTCAGAGGTCCTTTCCAATCTCAACCACTCTGTCATCCTGTGATTCTGTTGTTCTATGCTAAGACAGTGAAGGGAGTTGTTTGGTGTGCAGACTTGTATTTTAATTAGTGATTTGCATGATGTTGTATGGAGCCAAGAGCCAGCGGGTGGTGTTCAGCTGTGCACAAAAATAATGAATTTTGATGGGCTGAAAAGCAAAGAGACATTATTTGGAAAGAAGAGAAGATAAAATTAAGTAGGCGTGAACAGGAAATAACAACACCTCAGCACCTCAGCTATCAGAGGACTTAAAGCACAATCAGTGAAGAGCAGTAGAAGTGCCTGCTCTCGTTTGTGTTGGAGGAGAGAACTTTATGCCCCAGCTTTGTAAATGAACAGCCTGGCCATGAAGAAGCGGCCAACACAAATACGCAGTTTGTGATCTTAACAGTAACAGACTGGTAAGGCTCCAAACATTTCCCAACCACTCTACGAGGAAAACAGTGCAGAGGCCAAAGTAATTCTCCAGCTGGTAAGGCCTCCTGCCCCATCCAGCATTTTCCCTTCCTTTTTAAAGGCTGACAGGTAAAAGGAGGCTTTGCCCAGCCCGTCTGCAAGCCCAATCTCCCCATTCTTGCAGATCACAGATCCCTCTTTCTCCATACACATGGGATGCACCTTCTCCCATGCAAATGCTACTCACCAATGAGGCATGTCAGGTAGATGAGGAGCCCTGATAAAGCATAACTAGCCAGGGTGCACTGGGCAGGCAGAAAACGTCCTGAACACCCCATGCTTCTAGGGCAGGTGATCATACTAGCAAAGAGCTGCAAGTTAAGCGGGGTGATGCCAAAGTCAGAAGTTACGTGATTGGTTCCCTCCTCTGCAAAGCCCTGCCCTGTGTTTGCGCTGTGCTACAGCTTACACATGAGGGGAGCACAGGGCAGACACTGACCTCTGCTTTCTGGTGACATCAACAAGATCTGAGCGAACAGCATGGAGCTGCATCACGGGAGGGGAGGATCAAGCTGGACAGTGGGAAAACGTTCAGTGCTAAAGAGAAGTGGGCATGGAACAAGCAGCTGTAAGAGTTTGTAAGCTGCTGAGTGCCATCTGTGTACCTAAATATCTGAATTTCCTCCTCTTAGCATCAATGTGGATCCCACACCCCAAGAGCTCTCTTCCTGCTCATGCAATAGATAAACGCTCTATGGTTGTATAACCAGGGAACAACTGCGTGCGGTGCAGCTACACACAGAGTTTGGAGAAGTGGAAAAATTCTTATTCATGGGAAGGTTTCCTCACTCTGCAAGACCTGCAGCAACACATTGCCTCTAGTTCCTTATGCATGCTTAGCACGAGCAGTAACAAAGTGGAGCAATAAGCTAACTGGAAGTGACTAATGCTGAGAGCCTAACAGTCAGCATAAAAATAAATGCTGAAGAGGAATGCGATTGCATTCTGGAAAGAGATTTTTGACCATGGATAATGATTTCCAAAGAACTCGGGCACCAGTCTGTGCTCAGCTCCAGCACAGTTTTGCTGTTCCCAGAGCTGAGTCGCAAGCTGTGTTGGGACCTGGTGTCTGCGTGTTCCCTCAGCCAGGTACCCCGTCCTCCAAAACTGCTGAAATCTGAGCAGCTAAACACCTCACCCTCCTTTTATCCTTCTTTTACCAGCACAGAGCAAGGGGAAACACTGTCCACCTAAAATGGGACCTGCCTTCTGCGGGGGCACGTCACTCTGCTGTTTGCTTTTATCTGCTGGTTTTCTGTCGCATGCCTGAGCTGAACCCTCAGGGAAGACCAAACAATTCCGGTTGGGAAAGTGCAAGTATTTCCCCAAATCAGTAGGCAGAGAGTCAGATGTAACACATGGGAGGTCACAGAGGCCAGAAGGAGGAAGAAGCAGTGGAGAAATCAAATCCCTGCATCATTCTCAGACACAAGCTGGAAGTAGGCAGCCGTAGGCTTCCTGAAAAGGACAAACCGTCCTTCTGCGTGCAGGCTGGAGTAGCTCAGCTCTCTTATTTATAAGGGCAGGGAGCAAGAAAATGTCTTGGCAAAGACATGGCTAGAAGTAACCTTGATGATGAGTCTGAAATGGATGCGCTGCAGGCACTCCCTTCCCAGACTGCATGCTCTCCACTCCCCAGGCACATGGGCACTGTGCTCTCTTTCCTCATTTTTACTAAAAACTACCCTCTCATAAGCAATAACAAATCAGCCTCACAGTCGAGACTTTGCAGAGGTAGTGTATTGCTTGGTATCTTTCTTGCATTGCCTTGGGCAGAGAATGAGATGTCATGACTACCCTCGGCAGTCCCAGCCCAGATGACTCCAGCAAGCCAGGAGATACTGACTCTGGAAGAGGCAGTCATCATTCTGAAACTTTCAGTAGTAGGATTTCCAGAAAGAAGGAAAGTTTTCACTGCTCGTGAATTGATCACCAGAGAGGAAGATAACCCAAGCATGTTATAGTATTTTTTTTTTCATGAGGAAGTGATACAAGCTGGCCTAGTAACAATCAGTTAGGAAATTAAGCTTGTACTGGCAGAGAAAGTACAGTCCTAGTTTCATTTCCTCCAAACATGATCTGAAGAAGAGGGGAAAGCTGAAAAAGCAGTTAAATGGTGCCCAGATCAAAATAACCCACTTCTGCTCCAAGTTGTGGCAACTTGAACAAAGCCCTGGGCCCCTTCTTAAGCTATCTCATAACAAAACTTGCATGGGGACATTGTTCTTGCCCATCCCACCCCATATATAGGAGTTGAGTTCACCTGAGCCTCCTCTATTCTGCTATACCAGCAATTGACTGCACTCAGATTTGGCAGGATAAAAGACCCCCCACAAGTGTCTATGGGACAGATTCAGGATGAAAACTGGGCATATTTCCCTCTGCTCTTGTAACACTGCTAAGTCTCAAGTCTCTAATTCTCTGGCAAAATCACGTGTGAAGAGGTAGGAAGATGATACATGGCTATGGGAGTTCATTCTGCAGGGCTAGCCTCACATAAAGACAACTCTCCTGACTCCAAAACCATCACAAGATCTTCCTTCTTGCCCCAAATAATAGAACCATGGAAACATAGGATCATGCAGTCATACAGCCATAGCATCACAGTATGCGTTGGGTTGGAGGAGCCATTAAAGCCCATGTAGTCCCAACACCTCCGCCATGGGCTGCTTGCCCCCCACCACATCACATATCACACCCATCCAACCTTCAACGCCCCCAGGGATGGGACAGTCACAGGTACTCTGGGCAGCCCGTGCCAATGCTATCTGTCCTATTTCCTCCTAACGCCTCACCTGAATCTCCCCTCAATTAGTTTAAAGCCATTCCCTCTTCTTCTATCACTGTCAGAACATGACAAAAAATGGTCTCCTTCATGTTGATCAGCTCCCTTTATGTCCTGGAAAGACTCAGTGAGCTGTCCCCTCAAGAAATGAATCCCAGGACCCTTGACCAGCCTGCGCTGTACTCCAAGAAACCCTGGATCCCCGCTCCCTCTCCACTCCCACTGGAGGAGCACGCGTTGCATATGGGATCCCTGTGGTCAGAAGCAAAGCATCACTCACCCCAAAGGCACACCATCAGGAGGAGGACCCCCACACTCTTGGCTCCAGTGCAGGTGGGCTGGTTTCTGCCCCAGGGGAACCTGGGTGAGGGCTGGAGCGCACCAGGCAGCCCCATGTTCACACATCCATGGGCTGGAAGCTGGAGCAGAACACCCTGCCGAGGGCCAGCAGCTGAGTGCCAGATCCCACCGGCCAGCTGGGAGGGACAGAGAGGAACTGGGGCAGATGGGAGTGACAGGCATTTCAGCAGCAAGCCCTCTTCCTGTTCCCTCCTTTGCTCTGGGCTTTTCCCTGCTTTGCCAGCCCAGCTTCCTCTGCCCCTTGGTCACTCGGGCTTTGTGTGAAGCTGTTCCAGCAGGTGACCCTCTGCTCCATGCCACAGCCTGCTCCTATCTCCAGGTTGTGAAATGGAGAGCTGTTCCAGGAACGTACAGAGCAAACACAACCCTCTCTGCACCCTGGTCCCGTGTTCTACGTGCCAGCCCCAAGGGCACCTCCGTGGTCCTGCTGTGTCACGGCTAAAGCACAAGATGACTTCTTCTGATGACCTGCATCAAGCTTTCATGCACAGGACTCCTCCTGCACTGATCCCTCCTCTTTTATGTCCCTGGACTTGTCCCTCCAGTTGAAAGGAGTTGGGGTGACCTCCCTGCTGTAGCTCGGAGGCTCCCCCTGCTGTCCTCATCTCCTGACCCCCAGCCAGCTCTGCTCCTACAACAGAACTTACAGCTCTCATCTATTGAAGTTTATAGACTTGGGAGAAGCCAATCCTTCCCTTTTAGTAGATTCCCATAAACAACCAGCTTAGCCCTTGCAAAACATGCAATTTGACTTGTTTAAAATGACTGTGAATCGGGTACCTGTGACTCCATTCAAGATTGTCCTTTGAGGTGCCATTTAGAGCTAGGTGGAAGAATGAGTAAATCCACTTCGAGTCCTTTATGCTAAGGTGTGGTGAACTATGTCCTGAGAAAGTTAATTTCTCATTAGGAGCCTCAGAAAAGCAGAGTAGAACAGAAGAAAACAAAACTGAATAGAAGTGTGTAGGGGAGAAAGTAAGCGAAAGGGCGGAGAGCCTTAGTCATGACCTTTTCTTCATCACTGCTCAACCCTGCCAGCCCCAACAGCAAGGATGCAGCAGAAGGAGAGCACAGCTGGGGATGCAAAGCAAAGTGAGAGCAAATGCCCATCAGTAGCACCTTCCAGAAGCTCACAGCCCTTGGCGCACCCTCTGAACCATCTCTTGTTCCTGATGCATGGTGAACAGCACTATATACACTATAGAAGACATGGAAGATCTGGACTTTTACTTCACAACAAAATTAAACCCCCTGTCTTGTCCTCAGCACCTCCCTTAAAGCATACAACATTTTGTTGGATTCTCTTGGCTACTACAATGCACAGAGACAACGATTTCAGATAACTTGTTAACAGCTGTACCTGGTGAGAGGGTAGGAGTTGAACCTGATGGTCCTTGTGGTCCCGTCAGACTTGGGATATTCTCTGATTCTATGATAGACCAGAAAAATAAAACATTAAAAGCCAGATATATTGTACAATGAATTCGATTTCATTGCGTTTCATGGATGCATAGCTAAATGACAGGAAATTGCTTTATTATTTAATTGATTATGTATTATTATTTTATTATTCAAAGACAAGCACTTTCAGAAACACTATCCTATGGCTACATTGCAGTCTCCAAATTTACTTGCAAGAACACACATTTGACAAGAGCTAAATAATGAGAACAGTTCTCTTCAAGACTGGGAGGCAAGACAAGAGAAGCCTTTGCATCTCGATATCTTTCCTAATCCGCAGCACATGAAATCTCTCAACTTCCCTTTCAATGATGAGCTAAGCTATTGCAAACTGTCTCTAGAATAAAGGTAAAGAAGAGAGATCAGGGATAATTTGAGATAGTTAAAATAACAGGGACAGAGGAAGTTCATAGCTTTAATTTTTTTAGTACAAATAGATTTTTTACCAGAGTCTGTTGTGACAGAACTGGGAGAAATGTTTTCAGACTAAAAGAAGTGAGATTTAGATTGAATATGAAGATGTTTTTTACAATAAGGGTGGTGAGGCACAGATTGCCCAGGGAGATGGTGGGTGCCCCATCCCTGGAGACTTTCAAGGTCAGACTGATGGGGCTGCGAGCACCTGATCAAGCTGTAGATGTCCCTGCTCATTGCAGGAGAGTTGGACCAGATGACCTTTAAGGATCCCCTCCAACTCAAAAGAGTTTATGATTCCAGAATTGCTCTTTTGCTGATTAGCTGAAGGGCTGGAAGCACAAGGTCACTGCCCAGCCATGCTGGGGGTCCCTGGAGCTGAGCTCTTCTAAACCATGGCAGGAAAAAGATGAAAAGGGAACTGTGCTTCCTGCTAAGAGAATAACGAGAACCACAGCTTTGGCAACAAGAAGAACAACAAAAGCAAACTCTGCAAAGCCTGTCTGTGTTCTAGAGAGGGATCTCTTCATTACCATATCCTTTTTAGTGTCTCTGGGTCTTAAGGGTAATGAAAAAGGGTGAACGTTCCAGCTTTTCTGTAGGCTTTCCCGCCCTTCATAAGCAGCCCATGAACTGTATTATCTTCCAAACCACATATAGTATCATTTGAGAGATACCACTGATTGGAATGGAGGAGCAAGATGATGTGTAAGTAGATGCAGTGTTCAACCTTGGGCGTCAGTTTCTTTCAACTTGTAGTTCAGGCTTTACCTTCTGTTTTTTATTTCTCTGATACATGCTGCAGAAGACAGGCAGGAATCACCATCACCTCTCTTTCCCCAGTGGGATGCAGAGTTGTAGGACCTAAACTTGGTATGCCAGCAGAGACCTTGAGCAGCATGGGATGATAAGAGATGATACACACTGGAAAACTCAAGGCTACAAGCAACTCAACTATTGTCAGCATGCAGACCTGGATCTGGACAAAAGCAGGCCAGAGAACAAAGACAATAAGGAACAAGGACCCAGAGCAGAGGCAAGTGGAGTATGCAGTCCATTTGGACGCAAGACTGATAGATAAGGAAAGATCAAACAGTATGTTAGAAATTTGTTAACAGGTGAGTACAAAAAAGGAAGGAAGCAGGAGGCAGAAGGAACTCCATGAACACTGCACTTACTTAGGAAATACGCCTTGATAAGTGACAACCCACTGCCAAGCCTCCTTGTATCAATGCCATCTTTAGATGGAGTGAAGAGTGGGAAGATGAACAAAGTGAAGAAACCAGGGTATGTGTAAATAAGCTACCCTAAGTAAGTCTTTTTTCCCTCCTATAATAGAGACCAGGACACACATCCCTGCAGGCATTAATCAAGTATTCCTTACATCAGTAGCAGTTGGACAATTAAGTGTTCATGCAATGATAATTATAAGGTTAACACAGTATTACTACTCAAAAAATGCTTCTACAAACCTTAAACACTCCTCCATATAACACCACAGCCACAGACTTGGCCAGAGTCCTGTCTGGAACTCAGGAATTCACATTCTGGGATGATTCTGTTGACCGAGGTGAGTGGCAACTGTGGGTCACCATGGTGTTGATTGGAAGGGATCTCTGGGGAGCTCAGGTCTAATCTCCCATGAATTGATCATGATAATCATGGGCAAATTACTCTAGTGGGCCAGTGGAGTCTGGAAATGTAGGACTCAGTTTGCCTTGAAGAAAATTCCGTCTTCATTCTCCATTAGTCTTTCATTTCTGAGCAGAGATCACACCACCATGCCCAACCCCTTTTCTAAACCAATGAGGCCACATTACCTGAACACACCACACCAGCATCTTCACCATGATTACAGTTGTGTTCTCCCCATGGCCTGGCCGAGCACTCCAGGAGGTCGTTTTCCGTCCCTGTGCAGTTCACATCATCCAGCCAGATGGCATTACGCCCTCGCCCAAACCAAGCTCTGCCAGGGGCTGAGAGTACCGTCCCGCAGCCCAACTGCCGGCACACAACCGCAGCATCCTCCGTGTCCCAGCCATCATCACACACAGATCCCCACAGCTGCTTGTGGAGCACTTCCACTCTCCCAGCACAGGAGTTTGAGCCATTCACCAGTCGCAATGCTGTGGGATCTGAAACAAGATGGATGTGCTCGGCACCTCTTGGGTTGCTCTTGTCTCCCACCTCCCCAAGGCTTCACTGGCAAGCCAGGCCACTGAATGAACAAGTCTCTGCAGAACAGGGCCCCGAATTCTGTGGGGTTTGTGCTATCCAGCATTGTCACACACTTCCTTCCTCCAGCACAGCTCAGTACTCTCCTGAATCATAAACGACTTTGTGCTGGAAATGACTTTAAGGTCCACCTAGTTCTAACCCTCTCCCATGGGCTGGTTGCCACCCACTACGTCAGGATGCCCAGGGCTCCATTGAGCTTGGCCTTGAGCACCTACAGAAACAGGGCATCCTCTGCTCCTATGGGCAGTTCATGCCAGTTCCTCACAACCCTCCGAGTAAGGAACTTCCTCCTAACATCTAATCTAAATCTTCCCTCTTTTAGTTAGAGTAGTGAATAATGCTATTCAAGAAAAAATTACCTGAGCACACAACACCAGCATCTTCACCGTGATTGCATTTACTCAGCTCCCCTTTCCTGGACCTGCATTCAGAGAGGGCACCTTCCATCCCTGTGCACTCAACATCCTCCAGCCAAATAGGGTTGGATCCTGGCCCAAAGTGGGCTGAGCCCGGAGCTGACACGGCTACCCCACAGCCCAGCTGCTGGCACACCACCTCTGCATCATTCAGGTCCCAGCCATGGTCACACACCGTTCCCCATTGCTGGTTGTGAAGGACCTCGACCCTCCCGGAGCAGCGGTTGGAGCCGTTCACCAGCCGGAGCTGGGTTGGTCCTGGAGTTAAGAAAGAAAGACACGTGCAGGTCAAACACATAAATGTGGAAGATGGGAAACTCACACTGCAGTCAGATGCAATGTGACATGGAGACTACCACCGGAATAAAGACAGACATTTAATCCCATTTAAGGCGCCCTCAGGCATCCAAAAAAAGCGTGGTTCGTGTGGACAAATATCCGTGACTGCTTTACAGTGGGCTGATCTGTGTTGGGCATTAATTAGCTGCACTGACTAGGTTACCCAAGACTTTAATGGAGGTGGTTCAGCCACCTGGCTTACATGGAGGAATCTGAGTGTAGATAAATACGTAACTTTTGTGCTATGGAAACGCAAAGTGAGAGGATGCCTTGGCAGTCCAAGCAGACCAGATGGACTCATGGTAGAGGGGAGGTTCAAAGGGACTTTATGATACAGTGTAAACATGCACTACAGCATCATGCATTATGGAAAGGGAAAGGATGCTCAGAGCCCAACAGACCAGTCAGTGGGCTACGGAGGATAGCAAAGTGATGGCTGGAAACTGACACTCATTCTTCTAGGATAAAGCCTTCACAGTTAGCAGACAACCTGAAGTAGGTACCTACATAGAGGCAACATAAATCAGCAAAATAAAGTTGTCTGTCCTTTACCAGTATGCTTCCCTTAAGGAACATAGCAAAGTATAGAGTCCATCATTCCTTCCAGCATCACTCCTTCCAGAGCTGCACCACAAAGGAATGCAAGTCTCTTACCTATACACACCACACCAGCATCTTCTTTGTGGTTGCAATTACTCACTCCCCATGGTCTGGCCCTACACTCAGAGAGGGCAGCCTCTGATCCTGTGCAGTTCACATCATCCAGCCAGATGGGTTCATAGCCCTGCCCAAACCGAGCTGCAGATGGAGCCCATATGGCTGTACCACAGCCCAGCTGCCGACACACCACTTCTGCATCATTCAAGTCCCAGCCATCATCACACACACTTCCCCATCGCTGGTTATGCAGCACCTCAACTCTCCCGGAGCAGTGATTTGAGCCATTCACCAGCCGGACCTCGGTGGGGTCTGAAATGGAAAAGGCAGAGTATCAACTCATGGCTGTAGACCTTGTGATCAGAGACCAAGCACTTGATACGACACAGAGAGTGAATCAGAATCTTCTAATAGCCTTGGTTGGAAGGGAACTTAAAGTGCTGCTACCCAGTAGATCATTCTCTCCGGGGCCACATCCTGTCTGGCCTTGAACTTCTCCAGGATGGAGCATCCACAGCTGCTCTGAGAAACTGTTCTGATGGAAGTGTTCAATAAATGTGTAGATCTGGTACTTAGGGACACTGTTTAATGAGCAATATTGGTGATAGGTGGATGGTTGGACTTGAAGACCTTAGAGGTCTTTTCCAACCTTCGTGATTTTATGATTCTGGGATTTATCTCGCCTCAGAGATTCAAAGACCCACATATGGGAAGAGCACTGTCATAGGTGAGAAAGGAGAACCAATCCATTGAGCTCCTGCACTGTTAGTACCCATAAGCTCATCAGCTATGAACAGCAGCTACCTGAGCACACCACACTGGCATCTTCTCCATGGTGACACCCGGTGACTCCTTTAGGCCTGGCCCTGCATTTGGAGAGGCTATCTTCTGTCCCTGTGCAGTTGACCTCAGACAGCCAGATGGGACCACTTCCCCGTCCAAAGTGAGCCAAGCCAGGAGCTGCAGTGGCCACACCACAGCCTAACTGCCAGCACACAACGTTGGCATCTCTCATGTCCCAGTTGTCATCACACACTGTCCCCCATTGGTGTTGTTCCAGCACCTCGACTCTCCCAGCGCAGCGGCTTGGGCCGTTCACCAGCTGGACTGCCATTGGATCTGAAATGAAGAATAGAAAAAAAAGAAAAAAAAAAAAAAAAAAATTCTGGAAGAGCTGCTGGAGATGATGTGGAGTTGTTGGAGCTGGTCCAGAGGAGGATGTGAAAATGCTTATAGGACTGGAGCTTCTCTCCTATGATGAAAGATGGAAGGAGCTGGGGGTGCTCAGCCTTGAGATGAGAAGACTCCAGAGAGACCACCTTGCAGCCTTCCAGTATTTAAAAGGAGCTTATAAAGAGGAAGGAGACTGGCTTTTTACTTGGGCAAATAATGATAGGACAAGGAGGAATGGAAACCCTGGAAACAGGAGATCTTGTGAAGGACCACCTCTTGGGACTCAGCAAGATGGAAGTCCAGTGAGAAGCCATGTGTCTGTTCGCTTGAGTCAAAAAATGAGCCAGGAAAAATGGGAGAAGCGGCAGAGATAATGTCCTCCTTGCATCATTTCTTGTCAGGAGGAATGGTATCATTACCCCTTTGCATTCTGAACACCTTTACTCTCAGTGGCAGCATGGCTCTCCATATACACAGACAAAAAGGATGCGGCACAGACTTACCTGTGCACACCACACTGGCATCTTCCCCATGGTGGCAGCTGTGTTGTCCCCATGACTGGACTGTGCACTCACTAAGGGCAGACTCCATCCCTGAGCAGGTCACTTTCTCCAGCCAGATGGGGTCATAGCCTCTGCCAAACCTCGCCCAGCCTGGAGCATATATTGGAGTGCCACAACCCAGCTGCCGGCACACCACTTTTGCATGCTCCATGCCCCAGGCGTTGTCACAGACAGTTCCCCACTGCTCTTGATGAAGCACCTCGACTCTCCCAGCGCAGCGGTTTGGGCCATTCGCCAGCCGTAACTCTGTGGGATCTAAAGGTGGGGTAAGAAAAATGAGTTAACAGGGACATTCGGTCTTCTGAAGTAGATGTTTTTTCTGAGGCTTGCAACTAGGTGCAGCCGTGCAATGCACAAGTGGTGGAACACCTCTCCCGTGGAGGAAGGCTGAGAGAGTTACTCTTATTCAGCCTGGAGATGAGAAGGCTCCAGAGAGCCTTGCAGCCTTCCACTACTTGAAGGGAGCTTACAAAACAAGGAGAGTGACTTTTTATGTGGGTAGATAGTGATAGGACAAGGGGGAACGGTTTAAAAATAAGAGGAGGGATCTTGGTTAGGTGTTGCCCTGTCAGCACTCAGACATGATTTTTGACAACCGTGTTTCCCCATCTGAATCAGTATCTTCACTTGGGGGAAACTGATCACACTGAGAAGTTAACAACAGGATGCCTTGGAATATTTCCTATGGGCAACGCCTGGAAGACTCCTGAACATCCATGTTCAAATCATAAACATCAGAACAAGTTTCAAAGTGCTGCTAATGTGACAACATCTCTCTCTGAAAACACACCTAACGAGGAAAGATATTTTTTAAATAGCATTTGTTTACTCAAGGAAAAAGGTTTTGTGGGAACATGGCGTCGCTGTGTCCTTCTATGCTATTTAATCTCATCTACTAAAGCTCCTTGCAAATGCTGCCTGAAGGCACCCAGGTTTTCTCTTCTTGTTCACAAGGATGGCATCGCATTGCAAGCTGGAGGAAAGGGGAAATATCTTTCAATCTTGGGTCACCTCTAGAGATCCAGAAGAAACTTGGGACATAAAAATGGAATAGACCCAACATTGTTGGTCAAATGAATCCTCTGGGTGCACAATTGAAACATTCAGAGCAGCCTTGCGTGATGGATGTGGTGAGGCACTTGTGAGCTGCTATGTTAAGGTGTCAGAAAGAGGATTAAGCACAAATTCATACCCATATAATCTGTTGATAGAACGCCTACAAGGAACAGAGTTCTCTCTCAAGCATTATTGCTTGCAGTAGCATCATAGACAAAGGAAAACTGTGCATGGAGGGAAGTAAACTAAAATTAGATGCTAGAGTGCCTGCAGAAAAACTTCTCCGTGAATCCATGAGCCGGGCACTTACCTGAACACACAACACTAGCATCTTCATCATGTTTGCAGTTATGGTCTCCCCAGCGCTTCAAGCTACACTCAGTGATGGCCCCTTCTGTCCCCGTGCAGTTCACCTCATCCAGCCACACAGGATCGTGTCCCTGCCCAAACAGAGCTTTGCCAGGAGCTGACACCGCCGTCCCACAGCCCAGCTGCCTGCACACCACCTCTGCATCAGCCAAGTCCCAGCCATCATCGCACACTGTCCCCCAGCGTTGGTTGTGGTGCACCTCAATTCTCCCTGAGCAGCGGCTGGAGCCGTTCACCAGACGTACTTGTGTTGGTTCTGGAAAGACACAAGTGCCAAAAACCTGGGTGATGGCCCAGGAAGGGACCAGAACTGCCCTGGGACCAAGGAGTCCAGTGCATAAGTGAATCCCACAGCTAAAGGTTGAAATGCTGCAGATGTGAACTGAAATGAGCAGGCTCCCCGTGGTTACTCATCTCCAGAACTCATCACCCAGTGTAACCTGGATGAACGTCCCCTCTGAAGCTCCTTGTTCCTTTCCTTTCCCAATCACACACAGCCCATCAAGGAGTTCCTTCCACCTCCATTTACAGGGCTGTCGATATCTACACCTAGGACCATTTTAAGGCTCTTCTGCTCTTGTCTCCACCCATTCCTTAACCGAAAATAGAAAATAAAAAATAAAAATAAATAACGAATGTTTTAAAAGCCAGCCCTGATAGGGAAGAAGTTAGACTTACCTGAGCACTCAACACCAGCATCCTCTCTGTGGCCACAGTTGTGGCTTCCCCAGGAAGTGATCCAGCACAGAGAAAGGGAAGCCTCCGTCCCAACACAGATCACGTCATCCATCCAGATTTGTCCTGCCCCTTGCCCAAAAGTAGCCCCAACGGGGGCTGACAGAGCTGAGCCACAGCCTACTTCTCTGCACACCACTTCAGCAGCCATCATGTTCCAGCCATCATCACACACGGTGCCCCAGCTGCCATTGTGGAAGATTTCCACTCTGCCAGAGCAAGAGCTTGAGCCGTTTATCAGCCTGACCTGGATCTCACCTGGAGTGGGTGCCCCTGAAAAACCCCAGAAAGCAAAGAATCAGAGTCTTTCAGGGCACGCAGACACCTACAGTGTTTAGGATCAAATGGTCACAAACTTTTCTGGGCGTGCAGTCACCTACAATGCTTAAGAGCAAGTGATTAAAAACTTTACTGGGCATGCAAACACCTACAGTGCTTAGGAGCAAATGATTAGAGACATTCTTGGGCAAACAATCAACTGTAATGTTTAGGAGCAAGTGATCAGAATCTTTGCTGGGCGTGTATTCGTCTACAAAGCAACTGGAGCAAATGACCACAAACTTTGGTGGGCATACAGTCACCTACAATGCTTAGGAGCAAATGGTAGAAAATATGCTGAGCGTGCATTCGTATATAATAATTAGAAATGACTGAAACTTTGGTGGTGGGCATGCACCACCATCAGTGTTTAGGAATAAATGATCAGAATCTTTGCTGAGCATGCAGCCATCTACAATGCCTAGCAGTAACTGATCAGGAGCTTTGCTGGGCATTCATCTGAAACATCTTTGGGTGACAGATGGTTTATCTCATCCTAAAGGAGGTGCTAACGGAGAACTGAGTGCTCCAGCAAAGGCTACTGCAGGATGGCATGACTCATGTCTCAGATGCTCTTAGCCATATTGTCCAGACCTTATTACAGCAATGTCCTGCACTTGGTTCAAAAGAAGACGACGACTGTGAACATGGATATTCAAAGAGGTGAAAGAGATATAAGGAAGAAATTCTTTACTATGAGGGTGGTGATTGACCAGAGAGACTGTGGATGTGCCATCCCTGGAAGTGTCCGAGGGATGGTTGGGGCCCTGGGCAGCCTGATCTAGTGAAAGTCAACAGGAGGTTTGGAAATAGATGTTCTTTAAGGTCCTTTCCAACAGAAGCCATTATTTGATTCTGTGATTCTATGACTTCTGTGATCTTCTGATTCTGTGACTGTGGTTCTACAACATTAGCAGGACCTTTTCCCATCCCCAAAGCTCAGCCACCACAAAGGAGGGACGGTTCTGCCCACAATTTAATCCTTTGGCCGTCCTCAGCAGTTGGTGCAAGACAAAATCAACAAATGCTTCAGGTTGGAAGGGATCTCTGGAGGTCATCCGATCCAAGCAAGTCCGGAGCAAGACTCACCTGAGCACACAACACTGACATCCTCTCCATGCCCACAGTTGTGGGTTCCCCAGGGCCGTGCCCGGCACTCGGAAAGAGCAGCTTCCATCCCAGTGCACTGAACGTTGTCCAACCAGATGGGATCTTTCCCTCGGCCATACCGAGCCCCACCAATGGCAGACAGCCCCATCCCACAGCCCAGCTGCCGGCACACCACGTGGGCTCCTGCAAGGTTCCAGTGGTCATCACACACCGTCCCCCAGGTGCTGTTGTAGAACACCTCCAGCCGCCCCGTGCAGGAGTCGGGGCCATTCACCAGCCTGACTTGGGCAGGACCCGACACTGACAAAGAGAAAAAAGGGAAGGAGAAGTTAGTGAGAAATCGTAGAGAAAAAGAAACTGAGGAGCTGATGGAAAGGAATCTTTACAGGGTCTACTTGTCATCCCTACTCTACAGGAATAAGCAAGAGGAAGACACAAACAACTGTAATTTTATTATAATCATTTTAACAAGGACACATGCCAGCTGGCCCTTGAGCAAAGCCCAGATTTTCCACTTACAGACAGACAAGAATGTAGTTCCTCAAAGCTGGAAATGTCAAAATACGTTATGACATCTTGCCAGTTGCCTTTTAAGCATGTGTCCTTCAGGGATGAATTTACATGCCTAAACATAATTTAGTAATTAAATGGATGATTTGCAGGCTCTTTGTGGGAGCAATTTTGAGCAACGCTGTGCACTCACATGCTGCGCTCATCGATCACATCTGGCTCTGTTGGATGAACAGCCTTGACCACAGCACAAGGAACATAAGGGCTCCTTTATTTTCTGCAAACACCTACTTTGCTACCTCAGATCAGCACATCAACCCAATAACAATACCCATTACAGAGCAAGTAATTCCCATTCCTCCTCTTTTTTCAGCTATTCCAGCTCTGCAACACATAGCTGAGTCTATCAAAATGGCAGCAACGTATTCACTTGGCACACTTGATTTCTGCATTTTTCACTTTTCTATCCAGCCTTCGTAATTCACTCTGGTTTCTTTCTACCATAAATCTATGTTTTGGACAACTGGGTTGAACTCCTCTTCAATCCCTGTAAGCTGTTCGCTCATTCTTAATTTGGAATACTGTTTTCTACTTCTGTACCTTTTGCAACATTCACCTTCTAGAAGGTACCAACACTTCTGAGAAAAACTCAACTCTTCCACAGCTGGATTTGGAGGTTCTGCATCCTACTTGCACCAGTTCCCAAGAAACCCACACAGGTAGCTCTGAGCATGCATCTCACAAACTAGGAGCAATAGTAATTAAGCTACAGAGAAATTAAGAGAACATCATTCCAGCGTGGTCTTTCCCAAAACGTGGGAACACAAGGCACTCACCACACATCCCAGAGAGGATAAAGAGGATCCCTCCAGTTCCCAGCCAAGCACATGCAAGCAGCCTCTGCCCCATGGGTTGCCCAGCCAGCAGTAGAAGACTTTTGGAAAAGCTGCTCCCAGCCTAGTGGGATGCAGGAGACACGGGCTCTGTAAAAACTGAGCTCAAGTCCACCATCAGCGAATGG
The DNA here is from genome assembly GCF_905368555.1 of Meleagris gallopavo. Lineage (NCBI taxonomy): Eukaryota > Metazoa > Chordata > Aves > Galliformes > Phasianidae > Meleagris > Meleagris gallopavo. The sequence continues at coordinate 472,604 of NC_139437.1, forward strand.
AGAGGAAATTCAGCAAAACTCCATGGAGGCAGCTGCAAGAGAATGCATTCCACTTGCTCCCTGGCTTGCTGCTTGTGTTTGCGTAACACCGAGCTGAGTTTCTGAAGGGGAACTGAATCTTCCACTTTCAGCTTTATCCATGGTGATGAGCAAATGTGTTCTGGGAACACTGTGGGCATTTGGGGTCAGTCCCCTGGGTGAATATTATAAGATGACAGCAGAGAGAGGGTAAGGGGGTTGCAGGGTTGAAGGCACATCATCTTGCGCAGTTCTTCTCCTTTCTCTCTTAAGAGATAGACGAAGGAAATGCAGCACCCAGCAGGCACAAAACCATGTAAAAAACCCATGGTATCATCAGCACCAGTGATTCTTCATCTGCTTTGGCTTACCCAGGTCCAGGATGTCGACCACTAGGATGCCTGCATCCTCATCCACAGAGCTCCTTTCAAGCAGCTCAACCTCTCACCTGTAACAATGCATGCAGTTATTCCTCCCCAGGTGTAGGACTCTCCATGGTCCGTGGCCTTCAACCATGTATCATAAGGGACAGGTTGAAAATGGTAGATTTTGAGGTAGATACCAGCTTTGGGTTCTTTTTAGGATTCAACCTCTGGAATAGAGGTTGGCTTTCTTCCTGCCAGCAAATCTCAGACTCCAAATTCAGTTTTTGGTCTTTGTTTAATGAAAAATGAAGTCCGCAGTCTTAACAAGATACGATTTCTTCATACTTACCAAGGTACAAAGAAATTAAATTAAAATTTGCTGTGACCACTTCACTTCAGTTTCCAGCTGTTTCCCAAACACAGGACATTGGTTTTGTTCTGTATCTTTTTGCATTTCCCCAATTTCTTTGTGGAGTCTGCCCCGTGGCTCCTTGTGCCAATAACAGACCAACCAATCTCTGAAGCTCACAGACTTTCACATGCTTGTGCATTGCCTAATTTATTTATTTATTTATTTATTTATTTATTTTCACGGATGGGAATTTCATGCAATGCATTCCTGAAGAGGGCACTCACTCTTCAGGGGAAAAAAAATGTGCTTTAAATTAGAGAAACACCTTATAAGACCTGTTTTCTGTTAGGCTAGACAGGGTAGGTAACTCCTTCCTTGCTCAGAGGTCTGTTTGATTTCTGGGGAGACAATCCAGTTCTACAGAATATTTTGGCTTCATCTGCTTGTTCTATTAATTCTCCAGATTCCAAACTCTCAAATTGAGGCCTCTTGCATTTTCACGCAGATAATCTGTAGAGCCACGTCACAGAAAATCACAGAATTGTAGAGGTTGAAGAAACCTCTGGAGATCACGTAGTCTAACCCCCAGCTAATGAAGCCTTCAGGTGAGTCAGCCACTCCAGCTTTGTGTCATCAGCAAACTTGCTGAGGGTGGGCTCCATCCCTTCATCCAGGTTCACTGATTAAGATGTTGAACAAGATCAGACCCAGAACTGGCCCCTGGGGAACACTGCTAGCTTCCGACCTCCAACCAGACTCAATGCCAACTGATCACAGCCCTCTGAGCTCTGCTACTCAGCCAGTTCTCAGCCCACCTCACCGCCCACTCATCTAGTCCACGCTTCTAAGATTCATTACAAGGATGTTGTGGGAGGCAGTGTCAAAAGCCTTGCTGAAGTCATGGGACACAACATCCACTGCTCTCCCCTCCCCTACCCAGCCAGTGATGGCATTGGAGAAGGCTACCAGACTGATAAAGCATGTTTTCCCCTTGGTGAATCTATGTTGTCTACTTTTGATAACCACCTTCTTGCAAAACACAGCAGCCACCACCAGGGGCAGGGATTATCCTAAGTGGAAAGAAATGGGTTTGAGTAATGCACAGAGAGATGATCTGCCTGAGGGGAAATTGCATTGGAAGTAATGAGGAATAATTTAAGAGGAGAGGAATGCTGCATAATGAAATGCAGATCTTGTAAAGGGATGCAGGTTTTATGATAGTATGCAGTTCTTGTAGTGGTATAAAGGTTTTGAAAACTAGTTATTCTCATCTGTTTACTCTCCAGTAACAGTCTGGCATTTGGTCGATAGTTGTGGGGGGTGATGGAGATAGGAAGGGATGCAAGATGATGGCCAAGAAAGAGGATGGGCTGGATGGACACGGGGAGACACTGGGTTATTCCAGTTTTGGAGATTCACAGAACACGGGCACCCTTCCTCTGGTTTTGGTAGGGGACAGGCTGTGCTTTGTGCTCATTTAACACACTGAAAACGACAAAGCCAGCAGGAAACATGCCCTGAGAAAAAGAAGGAAAAGAAAAACAAGAAGAGTAGGAAAAAGAGGAGGAAGAAGAAAAACAAGAAGAGTAGGAAAAAGAGGAGGAAGAAGAAAAGCAAGAAGATGAATAGGAAGAAGAATAGGAAGAGAAAAAAGAGGAAGGGAAAGGGGAAGGAAGAGGACGAGGATGAGGAGAAGGAGGATGAGGAGGAGGAGGAGGAGGAGAAGGAGAAGGAGAAGGAGAAGGAGAAGGGGAAGGGGAAGGGGAAGGAGAAAAAGGAGGAGGAGGAGGAGGATGAGGAGGAGAAGGAGGAGAAGGAGGAGAAGGAGGAGAAGGAGGAGAAGGAGAAGGAGAAGGAGAAGGAGAAGGAGAAGGAGAAGGAGAAGGAGAAGGAGAAGGAGAAGGAGAAGGAGAAGGAGAAGGAGAAGGAGAAGGAGAAGGAGAAGGCCTCAAATACAACATGCAGTTTGGTAAAAGTGAAATTATCCCAGCAATCTAAATTTGGTTGTGTTATTTTATAAGAATAATTTTCGCAGTTTCCTGGTTTGAAAGTAGCAATGTATACTACTCTACCTCTGGTGGGTCTGTGATAAGCAGACACGTTAATTACCCAGCAGCCAATCTGTATTTTCTCCCCTGGGATGACATGGTCCTAGACGTTCAAAGAGAGTTTCTCCAACCCTTTAAGCAGACTCCATTCCCATGGAAAGCTAAAGTAGATGGATTAAGGTCTAAAATAGGCTTTGGGTGTTCCAACACTTGCAGAGTACTTCTGCAGCACAAGGGCCTTGTGCTTTGGCCAATGCAACTATCAATTTAAACAGAAGCCCTATTCGCCTTTGCCATTGATGCCAAAGGCAAGTCACAAAAGTGGGCTCCACCAGGGTAAAGTTATACCAATAATGCCACCTTCTGGTGGCACAACACTTCATCCTTCCTAAGCCGGGGGTACCATGGATGTTATACTTTGTGTGACCTTTCCATGTGTAGATTCATTGAATAACCTACACAAGACATGTCTCTCTATCCCAGTCCCACACATGTTCTGGAATGCATTTTGACTCCACGCAGAACCACAGTAGCCAAGTTTAAATTTTCCTTAGTGGAGAATGACCCACTACATACTGTGTATCTCACATCAGCTTGTGACCGTGGCCATTCAGGGTCTTTCTGGCCACAAATCAAAGGGGATTGTATTAGGGTTGGGGTAAAACGTGGTATGCTTAATTCAGCCTGGTGGGTCATCCTTAGACCTAGGTCCCTCCGTTCACGTGTGGGTCATTTGGGACTCCTGTGCACACAAAAGGAAAGAAAACCTGCTCAGTCGTATTAAAAACAATGTGAAATCCACCAAGTGCTAACTTGATGGCCTTTTCAGCCCTTGTGGCCCCTTTTGCCATAGGTTGCAGTAGAACCATGTTCACTATACCCCCATTGAACATGGATAGGGTCAGTCAGAATTATAGGGCCAAGCTGATGGAACAGCCTTCTTTCTTTTATTCACAGTTCTAATACATTTGTATGCTGTTCAGTCCATTCCCACGATTTTCCATTTCTGAGCAAATTATACAAGGGATGTGAAATAATGGTGAAGCCAAGAATATGTTTGCACCAGTAGCCTGATGCTCCCCAGAATTACTGTGAGTCTTTTACACTAGATGGACTTTCACCTTTTCTATTTTCTCTAGGGTGTCCTGGGAAGTAACAGCAGCCCCTTTAATTCACCAGCCTCCCAGGAATTCAACCTCCTTCGCTGGTCCCTGGCATTTTGAGTCCGGAATTTCCAATCCTAATTTGATTAGTGTTCCCTGAATGTCTTCCATTGTGTCTTTTACACTTTCTCAGCTCTTTCCCCCTATAGGATGTTATCAATATACTGATATACAGTACTGAACAGGAATCTCTGCTAAAAACTTAGCCAAAGCATTATGAGTATTAGAGAATGTTTACATCCTCGTTGAAGCCTCTTAAATGTATACTTGGTCTTCCTCCAGATACAAGCTAACTTATCCTGCTCAAGGAGAGAAATGGTGAGAAACTTATATGCCTCCAAGGCAGCCAACGAGGAGCGAGCAGCTCCCTGTGTCAGTGTCACTACCACTCCAATGTTTGCAATGAGGCAGTTAAAGCTGCAGCTTTAGCATCTGACTGTTGACATTCTACTGTGAAACACCGTTGTCCAGCTGGTTTTTCACTAGCCACACAGGTGAATGGTAAGGCAAATGAGCCCTTTCAGCCACGGCTCCTTTTTCCAATCCTGTCATCACTCCATCAATCCACGTAAGCGCTGCTGCTGGCAATGGGTATTGCCTGACGCTGGGGATTTTGCAGGGAGTTCAGGCTGAACAAGCCAAGAGATATCAGCCATTTCTCACACGGCTTGTTCTCCAGACCCTTCCCCACCTTCATAACTCTCCTCAGGATGCTTTCAAATACTTTCATGTCCCTCTAATATTGTGGCACCCAAACCAGCACACAGCGCTCAAGGTGAGGCCGCACTTCTAGGAATGCAGCATCCACGATTTCTCTCGGCAGCCTTTTCCAGTGCCTCACCACCACAGAGTAAATAACTTCCTCCTAACATCTGGCCTAATCCTTCTATGACCAGGTGGCCCACCTACCGGGGGAGGAAAAGGCTTTAGATGTGGTCTACCTAGGCTTCAGCAAAGCCTTCGACACTATTTCCCACAGCACTCTCCTGGAGAAGTTGGCAGCCTATGGTTTGGACTGGAGTACTTCTCACTGGCTGAAAACCTGGCTGGATGGCTGGGCTCAGGAAGTGGTGATGAATGGAGTTGAATCCAGCTGGCGAACGGTCACAAGCGTTGCTCCCCAAGAGTTGGTACTGGAGCTGGCTCTTTTAATATCTTTATTGGTGATCTGGAGAAGAGCATTGAGTGCACGCTCAACAAGTCTGCAGATGACACCAAGTTGGCAGGAAGCGTTGATCTGCCTGGGGGTAGCGAGGCCTTACAGAGGGATCTGGACAGGCTGGAGAGCTGGGCTGAGGTCAGTGGGATGAAGTTTGACAAGACCAATTGCTGAGTCCTGCACTTTGGCCACAACAACTCCAGGCAACGCTGCAGGCTTGTGGCCTCACAAGTTAAGGAGATAGGTCCCAAAAAAGTACTGTCCCGCCTTCACAAGGCTGCTTCCTTTGACAGTGCTTTGCTACGTCAGTGAGGTGGCATCCTTCTACTCTTTCACCAAGTGTTTGGGACATGAACCTTTTTGCTTTTCAGTCTTTTATAGGTTTATCCTGCTTTTGTGATGGGGACGTTTGGGCAGAGAGCAGCTTGGAGCCAAGCCCCACTGAAGCCAGCTGTCACATCAGTCTTCCAAAATCACAGCAGATGGGACAAGCTGAGATGGGCAGCAGAAGCAAGGAGACCCAGTTTGCTGATTTCTCACTGGAGCAGTGGGACAAGTCGATGAGACAACCCAACCCTCCACTGACTGGAGATGACCCAAGGATCTTGGTCCAGAGCGGAATCCTCTAAGTCTCATCCCATGGGATGTGCTGGTGGGTGGGAAATCCCAGGGCATCTCAGAAGAACAAAAAGGTCTGGTGTGGGTTGGTTAGGGCAGACAAAGCTAGAAACTGCTTCCAAAATGAAATGGCTTGGTATGGAGGTGGAGTCTGAAAGCAGAGGTCAGCAGGAGAGAGAAACAGCGAGTAAGTAAATTAAAGTTAGATCTCTCCTGGGAGACACAGAGTGACAAAGAGGAACGAACCTCGACCTGCTGTGCCCAAATTGTGTAGAGGAGGAGAAGAAACCTGTTGTCTCCTGGGGCCTCAGGGCTACAGTTGTGGTTTCCTGCGTCTGCCCTGCTCTTCCCTGAATGCACGTTAACACCCAGGGCAGGGAGGCAGGGTGAAGCACGAGTTGTTGCCCAAGCTTCACCCTGCACTGCTTCTGGTGGGAACAGAGTTAATTTCCTTCCTAGCAGCTGCTGTCATGCTGAAGTTTGGATTTGTGAGGAAAACAATGAAGGCACGCAGATGCTGTCATTGCAGAGCAGTTTTTGTACAGAGCCACGACTCTCCAGCTTGTGATGCTGCAGCACTTGTGAGGATCTTCAACCACAGAAGATGACCCCAAAAGCTCCAGTGATCTTTTGCACCTTTGCTGCTTGTTTTCCGCTGCTGCTGCTGGAGGGGATTTCAACACATTTCTCATAAATTTGGGATTACTCTCTTTTTATGTTGGGACCAGAAAGTCCACATTCTCTGCATGGAATATCAGGGAGAGGTGGGTGAAGCTAAAGGACAGTGCTACAGTTTGGCAACAAAACTTTGAAAATACATATTAGAATTAAATTAAATTAAATGAATAGGCAGATAAGTACATAATTTTCGTATAATTTTTATATACTTTTTATTATCATAAATAATAATGAAAATTATAAAAGCAAAATTAAATAAAATTACCCACAGCTGCTCAGCATGCAGGGAACATCTCAGCCCTTCCACGAGCCCATTGCACAGCTCAGTGCTTGCAGCACGCAGCAGGAAGCCCCATGGAGATTTCTACTGAGGGCAGAATGGGAGGGAGCTGAGTCAAATATTTTTTGAAAAGAAAAAAAAAAAAGTAGAAAGCAGTTTCCGTTCTTGTGCCAATCACTGCAGAGGTTGCTGGAATAACAACTGAACTGCCCTCCCTAGAAGCACAGGGGCCTCATTTCTCCTTCTCTAGCAGATGAGTTTCCTTCCCAGTGCTTAACACAGCCCTCAGTGCTGGAGCCAAAATACATCAGCATAGCAAGGGAGAATGCTTGATAACAGCACAGCGATTGCATTTGAGGAGAAGATTAATCCAAAACGCTGCAGAGGGGTTGAAGAGCAGAAAATCAGTGCAAGAATCGTGCAGCTGTGCAGGTTGAGGTGTTGTTGAGGGGATGTGCGCTGGTTTCAAGAGGCTTTGCTTTATGGGACAGGTTCAGCCATCAGCAGGTCAGCTGTGCATTAGCACACAGCAGGGCAGCATGGCCACTCTGCTTAGGATGCTGCGCAAGCTCAGATCCTTCCTCTCTGCAAGCTGTGATTCTGCTGGATGGGAATCCTAATTATTTCTAATTTGGCTGAATTAGGAATAATAAAAAAAGGTTTTGGGGCAGATGCATGGCAAATGAGTGACAGGAAGCAGAGTGAGATATTAAGGACCTAACACTGCGCTCTATACGCCTTTTCTGGGCAGGATTTTGGTCCTAGATCAGAGCTGTACCCTTTACTCTTCCACACAGACCCCCCAAACCCTTGGCCAGGGGTTGGTGGGGCCACAACTCCCCAAACTCTGAGCTACAGCAAAGCATCAGGACACATCCCATGCATCCCACGTCCCCCTGTTGGGCTGACGGTGCCATCCTATGTCTGTGGCTTCTTTCAACATGCCAGTGCTTCCTGCTGTGCTAAAATGTCAATCCCCAATTTGGCACTGCAGGTCTGGCCACTTTCTGATGGGCTCACATGGCCAGCCGTAGGGAGCTTGGTCACACTCAGTGGGAACTCTCATGGCTGGATTAGTGAATCGTGCTGTTTGCTGAAGCAACAGATTGCAGATTCTTCTGGATTTCTGGTGATAAATACACTGTCTGCAGAGCACGTGTGAGCATCAGTAATGTGAATAATACAGCCAGCTGAAAGCGTGTTAAGTCATGGGATAGCTCCACGGAGATTCCTAAGTTTCCCAGGGAAGCACTTTGTACAAATCCCACCCAAGAGGTGTTCCTGTGTGGGAAGGGAGGTTCAGCCCACCGACTGGTCCCAGCAGCATCCTCCTGACTGGTCTGCAGTGAAATCTTCCCCAAAAGTCCTTCTCTTCTAAGCTCTCTTTAAAGTATTTTCTTACTTTTGGGTGGAGCTTGAGTGACTCCGGATACGTATACTCTATTTTTTTTAAAAGTTTACTCACTGAACATGTTTTTCACAGAAAGGTGGAAAGCTGCCAGCACGGGGTGTAGTACCAAGAAATTTCCATCCCTGCAGTGTTATCACAGCGCTTGGACGTGGTGTTTCCACTCCACCCCACCCTCCGTGCCGTATCTCTTGCAGCCTGCACACCACACTCTTCTGGTGCTGCTGATAATCCAAGGTTTGCAGGTCTTAGGTTGCCTAGGGAGCTATCAGAGAACTGATGAGCTTCATTCCACCCGGGAGGTTTCCTTCTCTCAGAGGGGGACATTTCAATAAGTCACCTCCAGTAAATATTCCACGTAACCCCCCCCAGTCACTCAAGCATCACAATATTTAGTAGCAATCGCAGAGATCCTCTGCATTCCTGTTATGAGTATTAGAGCTCACGGGGCTCTCGGTCTGCTCGCTATTTGTGGGGTAAGATGAAGTCATAATATCTGGCAATATCTTAAAAGGAAACCACATGACTTAGGAGAAGGAACGTCCAGCAGACTGACTGGGGCAATTCAGCTCCTTAACGTGTTGTCCTTCTGCAATGACAGCTGCTGCTGGAACACAGGAGCAACGGATCCCCATTTTAGATGCATCCCCAAGAGAAATGCCATTTCAGCAGTGGCTCCTGTTCTCTTTTATATGGGAAACTAGAAGCTTTCCTGCAACACTCCGCATCTACTACTTAGTTTCAGAAGGCAAAAGCCTTGCTAAACGAGGGGCTCAGCTTTCATTGGAGCAGATCAAATTACCAAGGCAGGGCTTTTCCTTTCACAAACCCAGGCTGACTCTGAATGATGGACAACGGGTTGACCGTGAGCCAGTGGGATCCTGGGGGCCATTACAAAGAGCAAGGTCAGCAGGTGGAGGGAGGGGTCCCTCGTCGGGGTCCCTCCCCCTCTACTCTGCCCTGGGGAGGGCACATCTGGAGTGCTGAGCCCAATTCTGGGCACCACAGTTCAAGGCAGAGAAGGAACTCAGCCCAAAGATGATGAGTGGCCTGGGGCATCTCCTATACAATGATGTCTAATTCAGCATCCTTGCAAAGCTTTGGAGCCCACTTCTTCCCACAGTGCACAGAGATCACACTGAATCACTCTGAAATAGTTTTGAGTTGCATTGCATTGCAAACACGCTGCTGCATTGCAAACGTATTGTTGCAGTGCAAATAAACAGTGCTGCTCAGCAATAAACCATGGAGCAGTTGAATTCACTGCTGCTTGTGACCCTCCCACTTTCACTTAAACCTGTAGCTTAATGTGACCTGTGGAACAAATAACATTGGGACAAATAGTATCAAGATTAACCAAGCACAGAATACCTAAATTTGTATTTAGCACATACCCTGACTTCCTCCTTCATGGGCAGGATGTGATAATGAGGAGCACTCATTGTTCTCTGAGCATCAGCAAACCCTCAGCCCTGGAATTCTGGACATTTTCCAGCCGGATCCTTCCAGAACCAGAGCTGGGGATGGAGCAGGAGAACACAGCCCTCCGCGTCGCTCCCCCCAGGACTTCCTTGTGCAAGAGCTGCCCTTTGTGAGACCTGCAAAGCCCGACAGGATGTGTGGGAGGAGCACTGTGTGCCCTGCTCTGAGCTCCCATAGGGAGCCACCCCTTTTTTGCTATTTTTGCACCACTGCAGCACTTCAGCAGCTCCACAGTGTTTCTCCCAGGACTGAGTGGGGAAGATGCCACTAAAGGAGAAAAAAGAAAAGGAGAAGCCTCACAGTGACAACTGTAACCCTGGGCAACAGGGGGAGAGCGTGGAGAGCCTGATGAAGGACATTAATGTGTGCCGCAGCGTGGGCCTGGAGATCATCAACAGGACCAGGACAGTGACGCTGAAGGAGTTCAGGTGGGTACCCCTCCGTCCCCTGCTGCTTTCTGCCACCTGCCTATGAGAGACATCTCCAAAGAAATGGAGAGAGGCTCAGTGCCAAGTGCTGGAGCAATTTCCAGCACGTTCCTCCATCTTGTGGTGGACCATCCCCTCTTGGCGCTGTACTGCTCACACACTTCAAGAAACTCCTTCCTCGTCCCCATCCTTATCCAGTTCTTTCCGTGTCTTTATTCCTTCCTTATTCCCTTGGAGGCCCCGCTTAGATTCCTTGCTGTCATCAGGGTGAGCTCTTGTCCCTTCCAGCTTGGGGCAGCCAGTCATGAGCACGCATTCAAACCGTGCGAGCATTATGGCTCCTTTCTCTTTTGCTGCTCCCCCCCATCAGATACCTGCACCATTGCTGAGGTCCCTTGAGCCACCTCTTCTTCTGCATCGGTGGTCCCAGCTCTCCCAATGGGACAGATTCTGCAATCCCTTCCCCGTCTCAGCGGACCTCTACAGAACTCTTTACACCATCTCCCTTCTACTGGGGGCAAGAACTGGACACAGCACTCCAGGTGTGACCTCAGCTGAGCAGAAGGGCAAGATCTCTTCCTGCTTTGGGCAGTGCTTTGCCTGATGCAGCCCACAGCACCCTCAGCCCCATAGGCATCAGGGGCACATTGCAGATCACGTCCTTTTCTGCCTCTGCTTCCAGCTGGGTGCCCCCAGCATCGCCCACTGCTGGAGTTACTCCTCCCCAGCCGCTGCACCTGCACTTCTTGCAGGACTGCGTGAGATTCCCATCAGCCAAACTAGAAGATGCGCAGAGGACACAGCTTGGGTCCAGCAAGGCTGGGTGAAGAGGCTTGGTAGGGACACTGAGCTCCCTTTCTGTCACGCCTGCTCTGGTGATGCTGTGCACTAGTGATTCTGGGAGCGGTAATTCTGGCTCAGGGATGCTTGGCATTGGCAATGCTTGCGCTGGTGAAAGCCTGCTCTCTAGAGAATTCTGAGTCCCACTCAGCACCTCTGCAACTGAGTTCCCCTTCTGTCTCCATCCGCTGGGCTCCAGCTGCCCTTTCTCACCAACCCTTCTTCTACAGGAGTTACTGCTTCAGTGGCAAGATCCTGACCACTCTGCCCTTTGAAATTGGCCCAGACTCCAGAGGAATATGTGCCTTTGCAAAAACTCCCTACAGCCTGCGAGGGAGCGTGGGGATTGTGGTCTGCAAGGCTGACGCTTTCTTTTTGGCCATCGCATTCTCCAACCCCTTTGACTACATCCTCTACAAAATCGAGTTTGCCTTGGAGATCTTCACGGAGGAGAACCACCTGGGGATCCTCAGCGATGTCTTCTCCAAAATGATGAAGAGTAAACCATACTGCGGCTCCTCGCTCTTCCAGCGAGCCACGCTGGGGTATGAACATGAAACCCTGGAGGTCTCCAAGGGGAACATTCGTGTCCAAGCCAAGATGTCCAACAACCAAAAAGCCGTCCTGAAAGTCCAGATTGAAAACATGAATCCACCACCCTACACCAAAGTCGTGTGAGGGAAGATGGGCACCACTGCTGCCCAAAGGAGCCCCTGGGAGATATTCAGCAAGGATGCAGCAAGGCTTCTCCAGCGGTCTTGGAAGGAGGTGGATGGTGATGATGGATCCCATGGGAGATGGAATCACCACCTCATGGCTTTGCTGCAGAGCTAACAGTGTTCTACAGCTTGCTAACTAACTCATGATTGCATGTGATAACCAATAAATATATTCTTACCATCACAAGTTGCATATATTCTTTCAGAAAGGCTCAGTGCACGGAGAAAAACTCTGACAGCAGCCTCATCATGGCAAGGTACAGTGACACCATGCTGTTGCTGTGTCCTTCTCTCTTCTGGTGTCCTGACTCTGCTGGGGATGTCTTAGATCAGCATAAATCCTGGTGGAGAGCAGCTCCAGTGGGATATCAAAGTTAAAATTAGTGTTAGGATAACGGCTAGAGGTAGAGCTAGGGGTAGGGTTCAGGGATAGGAGTAGCGTTAGGGCTATGAGTAGGGTTGGGAGGGCTAACAAAGGTGATGAGGGGCCTGGAAGAGGCTGAAAAACCTGGGACTGTTCAACATGGAGGAGAGAAGGCTTGAGAGGAAACCTGGTCAGTACTTATAAATAAGTAAAGGACAGAAGTCAAGTGAATGGGGCCAGGCTCTTTTCTGCCTCAGCGGCAGAACTGGGGGCAATGAGCAAAAACTGGAACACAGAAAGTTCCATATGAATATAAGGAAAAAATTCTTTACTGTCAGAGTGATAGAAGAGTGGAGCAAGCTTTGGAGCAACCAGAGAGGTTGTGGAGTCTCCTTCTCTGGAGATAAACAAAACCTGCTTGGGTGCTTTCCAGTGCAAACTAATCAAGGGAATTCTGCTTTAGTAGACGTTTGGACTAGATGATTTCCAGAGGTCCCTTTTGATCCCTTCAACTCTGATTCTGTCTCATTGTCAACATCATCATCAACATCAACATCATCGTGTCATCTTCAAACCCTGGGTTCTACTGGTGACCTGGGCAAGGGTATGGATGAGCAGGATATCAGAGATGCCCTGCTCCAGCTCCTCAGAGGTGACACCATGGTGACTAAGGCACAGAAGAAGGCAGGAGAGCTGCTTGAAGAGTGATGGGGCCATCATGGAGTCCAGGAGGTTGGTGAGGCTTTCAATGATCTTCAACTTGTGGGGGAGATTTGGGGCTTGGGGTTGCATGACCTAACCCAAAATAATTGGGGTTTGGGATGGGAGGCTGGATCAGTGTTGGGTCTTGGGGATTGATGGGGTTGTGCCCCCCTAAAAAGAAATCTAGTGGGGTCTTACTGGGCTGAGGCTTCTTCAGTGCACACAAAGATGGAAGCCACCACCAGGTAGCAGACAGTGCGGGAGTACAGAGTGGGGACTGTAACACTCCAGAGCCTCCTCAGTCCCCTCACTCTGTCCTCCTTTCACTCCTGCCATCACACCTTGCTGACAGGTGGTGTGGAGTCCTGTGGGGAAAAATGGAGGGGTTGTGGGGGTACAGGGATTGAGAGGCACTGGGATGGGTTCTGTGGTTCTGTTACTCTATAAGAAGCTGGAGATGTGGGCAGACAAAAACCTCATGAAGTTCACCAAGGAGAAATGCATATGAACCCAAGGAGGAACAATCCCAGCACATGATGACATGCAAGGGCACCCAACTGGAAGCAGATGGCAGAAAAGAATCAAGGAAGTCCTGGTGGACACCAAGTTAGCCATGAGTTAGCAACATGCCCTTGCTGTTAAGAAGGCCAATGATCTTATTGGCTTCATGAGGCAAAGTATCACCAGCAGGTCAAGAGAGTTGAGCTTTTTGCTCTCCACAGCGCTGCTGAGGCTGTACCCGGTGTTGTGGGTCCACTTCCTGGCCCCCCACTACAAGAGAGACCTGGCCTCCAAGATGATGAAAGAACTGGAGCAGTTCTCCTGTGAGGAGAAGCTAGGGGAGCTGGGACTGCTCAGGGGGTATCTTACCAGTGTGTGTAAACACCTAAGTGGATAATGGGAAGGGGATGGAGCCAGGATATTTTTAGTGCAACAGGCCACAAGAAGAGGCAATGGGCACAAACCTGAACAAGACAAAACATCAGGAAGTATTTCTTTACTGTGCAGGAGAGGGAGCAGTAGAACAGGTTGCCCAGAGAGGCTGTGGAGCACAGTGTTGTATTCATTAATCTTAGCCATTAAGGTGGGTTTACATGGCATTGGTGTCCAAGAGGTCCTTGTTTATCCTCCTAGTGGATGAAAGATGAAAGGCAGGGGAGAGTCTCAGCTGAAGTCAATGCAATGGAAAAGAGACAACCTGTCCGTATGCAAAAGGAGAGAGCAAAATGAGGAAACTGGGGAGCGCTGTCGGTCTCCTGCTGAATGTGTGAGATGATGGAAAATGTTTACATACGTGCCTGTCTCCCAGTTACTGAAATGGGCCGTCAACTTCTGTTGCACAGCAGTGGTACACAGTTCCTTCGTTGTCTCTTCATAGTCCTGTGGGATCTGCATCAGGGAATGGGAGCGACTTAAGGCAGGAGAGCCAGAGAGAGTGGAAGAGAGCATCCTGAGGAGAAATCCAAACTACAGAATCACTCATCCCCACTACGATGCTCCTGTACGGCCTCATACTGCACTGGCTGAATAGGTGGGAGGATTAAAATTAGCAGAGGAGGTCGCTGTTGTGCCAGCTGTGCACCACGTCCGCCTGGGTGACCTCTGTGCACAACTTGGAAACGGTCTGTGCACAAGGTCACAACACATCTGCAGTCCTTTGGGTCAGGGTTCTGCAGGGAAGGAAAGAGGGATCTGCCCAGGAAGGAAGTTTGGAGGGAATCAGATGGGAAGGTGGGAGAAAAACAGACACTGAAGTACTCCAAGAAATCCAGCAGGTACCCAAATGTGAGAATTAAATAGGAGTTACGTGCTGTGCAAAGGATATTGGAGATTTGGAAGGTACTTATTGCAGGTTCTAATATAGCAGCTCAACCACTCTATAACCTGGTAAAAAGGAATGCAGTCCAGGAGTGGACCCCACAACACAGACCCAGGACTGCATCCACAAGTTCTGGCACCTCACAATTAGTGAATGTTGGCCTGCTCAAGCCATGGTGGTGCTCAAGATGTTATGCATCTTCACCAGCTCTGAAAGGACACTGAACAAGCTCTCCCAGGCTCCATGTAATTTCCTTGAACGTATGTTATTTTTTAAATCTTATATCACCATCTCTTGGCCAGTCCACGTGTAGCCACATTTTGAGGAAGAGACTCTTGGACATCCATGCTAATTTTGCAAACCAATATTGCATGCCAATTTTGCTATTACAGCGTATTCAATTCAAACCGATACAGACGAGGGGACGCATCCACTTGTGTGTTAAGAGCTGGACAGAGTGGATAGAGTGGAATAGAATGGGAAGAGCTGCCTCTGAGAAACAGCCATGATCAGGTTGAGAGCTGGTGGGTGAAAATCAGGGACCAGACCAATAAGGGACATCTGGTGGTGGGGGTCTACTACAGCTGCCTGATCAGGGGAGGCTGTGGATGAGGGCTTATTGCTTCAGCTGCAGGAAATGTCGTGCCTGCAGGCCCTCATCCTGATGGGGTTTTCAAGCACTTCAGCGGCTGGGAAAGCAGTGCGGTAGTCTTTAAGCAATCCCAAAGACTCCTGGAGTGTGTTGAGGATAAGGAGAGAGGAGCACTGTTTCTGGACTTGGTACTCACCAGCAGAGAGGAGCTCATTAAGGAGGTTAAGACTGGAGGCCCCTCTGGGCTGTAGTGACTCCATCTGCTCCGATGGAGTTTGTGATCTTGAGGAAGGTGGTCCTGGGAAAAAGGGAAGTCGGGATCCTAGAGAGCAAGCTTCAGCCTATTTGATGGATTACTGAGTGAAATCCCCTGGGAAGCTGTCCTTAAAACGAAGGAGCGGGGGAAAGCTGGCAGCTCTTTAAGGATGCCTGTCTGAGAGCAGAAGAGCTCTCTGTTCCCCAGTATAGGAAAACTGACAGAGGAGGCAGGAAATCTGCATGGCTGGGCAAAGACCTGCTGGTCAAACGGGGGGATAAGGACAGGTACGGGTAGTGGAAATTGGTGAGGGATGTGAAAAGAAAGAATTCTACGGGGCATTGATCAGAAGGGACAGGCCCTGGCACAGGCTGCCCAGAGAAGCTGTGGATGCCCCATCCCTTCAGACCTCCAAGGTTGACTGGGGGTTTGGGAAGCCTGCTCTAGTGCATTTCAACCCTGCCAATGGCAGCGGGTTGGAACTGGGTCGCATTTGAGGTCCCTTCCAACCCAAGCTGTTCTGTGATTCCATAACTGTGATATTTGTGAGGAAATGAGAAAGAGAACTTCCCAGCTTTAAGAAGGGAAGAAATGAAATTTCAGCACAGCTTGGCAACCTTTGTACTCATTTGCTGTATCGCTTTTCTCACCAGATTGCAACACAGCAATACCCAGTCTCCCACAGTCGGCAGCAGAGTTTGTTATCCACAGTCCTGATGTGAGTCCTCTAAATAGACCCCTAATTTTTTTCCTCCTTTCTGCACAATGAAATTGTTAAAATGGAAGAGTTATGCTCCAGGGAAAGGAATGCAGGGGCAAAATGCATCCCAGCACTGCCAACTGCAGTTGGTGGTGGCCAGCTCTCCTTGGATCTGGATTCGAAAAGGGCCCTTTGAATTCACAGCAGGGGTAAATAAAAGCACAGAAGGTGTCTCTGCTCTTCCAGGTCTCTCTCTGTAACTTGGTCTCTAAGGACCCACGAGCGACGAAAATAAGAAATCAGCAGTTTCACTACTTTTTAGTAGTAGTCAGTTCGTAGTTTTGGCTTCTTCTCTCCTTCGGGGAAAGAAGAAGGCTTACGAGGGAAATTCATCAGCTGTTTTTCATGCACTTTCATAGCCTGGAGCCTGAAAACATAAGGAAGAGGACAGTAATATGAAGAAAGTGTAGAATATCGCCTTCGTGGCTTTCAGCAGTAACCATCACATCTCTGTCTCTCACAGTTTTGTTTAACAAGGATGAAAATTGCAAAAGTCAGCGTGTTTCCCCTGCAACTGCACTCCACACCGGGCACAACTGCTTTGTTTCCATCTCCAAGCCTGGAAGAGACAGAGATGCTGAGCACCAAAGCTCCTTTTCTTAGAACCTGTTGGGACATTGTGCTTCTTGGAGGAGCCTGTGTGACACCAAGGGAAACAGAAGGGACGCTGTCTTTATCCAACTCCCCCTGCAGTGATTAAGAAGTAATATTCTGATAAAATATTTTGATAGACGTTTTAACAAATGATCAGATTTTAAAAATAACCCGTTCCTGGTTGTCACTGACGACAAGGAGGTGGCTCATAGCTGGGTTCAAGGGTGCTGTTAAGGATCTGAAAAGCACCAAGAGCAGGGCTGGTTTCAACATGATCCCATAAAACAGTCCCAGGGACCTGAATCACCAGATCCTTCATATAACTCTTAATATGATAATATTATATACGTATAATGTTATGTATATTATGGTACTAAACAATAATAACTTAATATAACTTAATATAATAGGATTTTGCAGTAACTACCGTCTCTGTTTTCAGGGGGCATTACGCTGTTCTGTCTGCACCACTCACATCCTTTGAGGAGGAGAAACGCTACGAACAAATTAGGATTAATAAAAAATAATCAAGAAAAATGGCACTAAATCACTAAGCCATTCAAGAAATTCTGAGGGCACAAAGAGCAGCTCTGCAACTCCGCACCATCCCATAACGGCAGCCTGGGTTGCGGTAAGCGTGCAGCGAAAGACTTTCTTTTCAGCATTTTCGTGCAATGAAAATATTAAGTATTAATTTTACCATTAATAGCTGAGGTCTGAGAACTTTCTCCTACTGGGAAAGCGAGCTCGGAATCCAACGTGTCTGCTCGTTTCCCTGGCAATGGGCAGGGAAATCAGCTACTTCTTCCAAACACGAAGGTCTGGAAGCTGAGCAAAGCTTGTAAATAACTTTCATTCCTCAAGGCACATTTTTTCCAAAAAGCAGCTTTCCAAAAGGGAGGATTGTATCTCTGCACGCCTCACCTCACGGGGAGACAAAGAAAAGCGGATGCTTTGGCTTTGCCCAGAGGTCTGGTCTTTGACTGGGGACGTTCAGGGAGCAGAACTCTTTGTGGGTGATTTGGGAACACTTAAAAGTCTATGTTGCACTGTGTGTGTCTCGGTAATGCTGTGGACCTTCAGCTGCAGCTCTCCACCTGTTCTATCCCAATTTTATCCCTGTCTTCCTTCTGCTGTTACAGCCCACCCTAAAACAGGAACCCTAGAGCTGACTTTGGGGGTCCGTGAGGCTTCCCCTATCCTGGCCCCATAAGGTGCAGTGCTGCTTTCACCATTTACAACCATTCCAACTTGCAGCTGATGCCAGGTGTTGTTGCACAACTGCACTCCCCCGAGGGTCCTCAGGACCCTCCTTTGGATCACATGGGGCACATCCATCCCTTGTGGAGCTCTCCTTTAATCCTGCAGCTCCACAGCCCCTCTTGCTCCGCTGAGCATCCATCCTCCTTGCACATAAGGGAGCAAATCCCAATGAAAGGAATATCTAATACTAGACCAGGCTGGCCAGGGCCCCATTCAACCCAGATCATAGATCTCTTTTGGTAGGTCTGTGCTTGTGCTGCAGACTCCTCCATGCAATACTTGTTGCAAACATTACCTTGCCCACTGAACGTCACTTCCCACGCAGCATAATAAGCCGTGATGCTCGGGGGGGGGGATATTCTGCATCTGCAAAGCCAAGCTACGTGAGATGAACTCAGAAACAGATTGCAGGAATCCACCCCATCCCTTTGGCTGCAGATGGTTTGTGGGCACCTCACCAGGATTTGGGCACTGAAAGTCGCAGAGGTGAAATCTCAGCCTGTGAAGCCTCGAATTAATAAGCTTTTCTGCAGGATATGAGATTTTCCTGCAGCCTGGCGTCACTGCCTGCAGGCCCAGAGCCCTCAGGCTGTGATTTAGGAGAGGCAGGTGTAAATGAAAAGCATCCGCACGCATTTCGGCTACCGATCTCAGGCGCCTGGCGTGCAGCCCGGCTGCTGGGCTCTGCCTCCGCGTCCCTGAGCCTCCTCTGTCCCCTTCCTCCATAGAACTGAGGAATGGCTTTTGTTAGAAAGGACATTAAATATCACAGAACGGCTCGAGTTGGAAGGGATCTTAAAGGCGATGGAATTATACAAAGGTTTATATTGGTGGGAACATTGAAGATCATAGAACCATAAAATGGCTTGGGTTGGAGGGGACCTTAACAGCCCATTCAATTCCAACCCCCCTTCCATGGGCAGGGTTGCCACCCACCAGATGAGGCTGTCCAGGGCGCCGTCCAACGCGGCCTTGAACACCTCCAGGAATGGGACACCCACAGCTTCTCTGGGCAACCTGTGCCAGTGCCTCACCACCCTCTGATTTTTTTTAAATAAATAAATAAAAAAAAAAACTTCCTAACATAACATCGCCTAAATTTTCCCTCTTTTATTTTAAAATCAATCCTCTTTGTCCTGCCACTGTCTTGTGGGAAAACAGTTATAAAAAAAAGGCAAAGCACAGAGAGTTTTATTAAGCTTCAGCATTTCAGCTGATTTCCAGCTCCCCTTCCACTGTGCAGCGGTGTTCTTCTTGCTCAGTCCGAGATCGTAAAGCTTAGTCATGGATTTCTAGCCATGGAATCATAGGGATGATGGAAAGGTTTGGGTTGGAAGAGACCTTAAGGACCATCCAGTTCTAAGCCCATTCATGGGCATGGACACCTCCCACTAGATTTCCCAAAGCCTTATCCATTCTGGCCTTGAGCAATTCCATGGAAGGGGCATCTACAATTCCCCTGGACCACCTGTTCCAGTGCCTCATCACCCTCATCCCCAAAAATTTCTTCCTAATATCTAACCTAAATCTCACCTCTTTCAATTCAAAGCCATTACCCCTTGTCCCATCACTACATTCCCTGATAAAAGGATGCTAAGAACGTCTTCATCCCTTCAGGACCCTGAAGTCCATTCACATGCCAGCATCTTCCACATGCAGAGCCAACCCAATATGCTCTCCCTCTGTCTCTTTTCTATATCCACATCCCACCCTCTCAGTGCAAATTTTCCACCTTTGGCAGAGCCATGAATTGTTCGGAGGGAGCTGTATTCCAGGTTGATCTCCTCTTCCTCAAGCACTAGGAATTTGCCCCACAGCTCTTCCCAACCTATCCGTGTGCCTGGAGCGCTTACATTTGTCTCCTCACCTCACTAATCGCAAGGAAATCCTTTGGCATCTTAACTAATTACAACAGGCTGACATCCTCCTCACACACGTATGAAAGGAGTGAATGTCAGATCCATTTCTGGGTCCCCCTGCAGAACTGATGAGCAGTTTTACCACCCACCTCCACCAAGCTGTTGCACCAGCCTTAACAGCTTTGACTGACTGCTCTCCTCCCATTTCTCTGTGTCCTGATGGCTGCTCTTTCCTCGGCTTTCCCTCGCTCATTTGTTGCTCAGGTGCTTTGCCATTGTATTCATCAATAGGGTGCAAAGTGTCAGGGGTCCCTGACCTCCACCTTGAGGTGCTTCTTCTCCTTCCCATGCCCACAGTGTGCTCCTGGTCTGGCTTCCTGCCCCTGATGTTCTCACCCAGGGGACCGAGTGGAGTCCAAGCCTTCCATCCCAGCCCACAAGAAACGTAGAATCATAGAATGGCTTGGCTAGGAAGGGACCTTAAAGCCCATCTACTTCCAACCCCCTGCCATGAGCTCGTTGCCACCCAGGTGGCCCAGGACTCCATCCAACAGGCCCTGAGCACGTCTAGGAACAGAGCAACTACAGCTTCTTTGTGCAACCTGTTCCAGTGCCTCACCACCCTCTGAGCAAAGAAATTCCTCCTAACGTCTAACCTAAATCTTCCCTCTTTTAGTTAAATACCATTCCCCCTTGTCCTACCACAATCAGACTCTGCAAGATGTCACTCCCTCTCCTGTTTATAAGCTCCCTTGAAGTACTGGAAGGTTGCAATGAGATCTCCCTGGAGTCTTCTCTTCTCCAGACTGAACAAGCCCAATTCTCTCAGCCTCTTTCCATAGAAGAGGTGCTCCAGCCCTCCGGGCATCCTTGTGGCCTCCTTTGGATCCTCTCAAACAGCTCCACGTCCATTCTGTGCTGCATTCCAAGAAGAAGACACCAGCCCACACCCCAAGGACACCTCCGTGCCATGTTGGAGATGCCAGCTAGTGGCACAGGGCCATGGCGCTGGCGGGTGTTGCGGGCACGCTGCTCCCCTCCCCATAACTGCTGTCACCGCACTCCCCATCATCCCCTGAACCCCGAGCAAGGGGCGACTGAGGGCCACCATCCACCACTCCATCTGAATCACCATCCCCCCCTCCACGTCCATCACCATCCACCGCCCCCGGCCCATCGGCGCCATCGGTCCGATCCCTGCCGCTGGGTGCTGCCAGCCAGGGCAGGGCCAGGTACTTGTGCACCTCGATGGCTGGGCTGCGGCGGTCAGGGTCGAGCCGCAGCAGGCGCTGCAGCATCTCCTGTGCCCCGCACTCAAAGCCACCCCAAGACTTTGGTGCCTCCCGTCCCACCGTGTCACCCTGCCAAGCGCTGAAGGCTTCAAACTGGGGGTCAGGACTGGCAGCTACAGCCCAAGGGAAGCAGCCAGTGCAGAGGCAGAAGAGCAGCACAGCAAAAGCCCAAACATCCAAGCTGGAGTCCAGCTCCAGTGTGTCAGAGCCCTGCAGCAAGCAGAGCTCCGGCGGAGCGTAGGGCAGCGCGCCAGACATGGCACCAATTTCCGAACCCTGCAGGCGGGTGAGCCCAAAGTCAGCCAGCTTCACACGGCGGCACTCGTGGTCGAAGAGCAGCACGTTGTCCAGCTTGACATCCCGGTGCACCAGGGCCCGGCTGTGCATGAAATCCAGCGCCTCGGCCAGCTGAGAAGCGCAGCGCTTTACCAGCACCTCGGGCAGGCCCTCCTGGGGAAGGCAGCAATGTCACCTCCCTCGGAGGGGCCGCTGCAGCGCCCTGCCTGGTGCCACCAGCATGGGACGCACCCCGTAGCAGCCCCCAGAGGTATCCCTGTACCCCAGAGGGTCCACCACATGAGGTTGCACTCCGCTGCAAAGGGTGTCCATGCAACACTCTGCATGCACTGTGTGTTCCCATGCACAACGTGGGCGTGCACCATACTGTGGCTGTATGCAACCCACTGCAAAGGATCTCCTGAGGAATAGCAGAGGCATGCACGCTGCTGCAAAGGGGGGTCCCCGTGCACTGCATGAGCATCTGCCCCATTGCAGAAGGTCTCCCCGTGAACACCGTGGACACGCACCCCACACTGCAAATGAGGTCCCCACGCATCACACAAACATGCTCCCTATGGTAAAGGGCCTCCCATGATGCACACACATCCTCCCCCATGATCTCACACCGCTGCAAGGACCGCTTTTCTCCCCACCCCCTCCCTGTACCCACTGCAACACCCTCCCAGCCCCTTCTCCTCCCCAGCACGCTGTTGTGCCCCCCAGCCCTGAGGCACACACACCCCTGGTGTGAGAAGGTTGCACAAGTCCCCAGCGGGAGCCAGCTCCTGCCCAAAGGCAAAATGTGTGGAGTTCTCAAAGGCAAGGGGCAGGGCATGGATGCAGGCAGCGTGACCAGAGAGGCACCGTGCTATGCAATACTCCCGCAGGAATGCCCGTCGTTCTGTCCGTTCCTTCAGCATCAGCTTGAGGACCACCGGCGAGCCTGGGATGCAGGGAGAGGGTCAGCACCGAGGTTTCGGCTCCACGTACATCATGAACTGTGCAACTCCAACACCAAGGGTGTCCCCATTCACATCACAAGCATGCAGCCCCACTGTGAAATGTGTTCCCAGGCACACTGTGAGCATGCAACTCCAGCGCAAAGGATGTCCTCATGCACTACACAAGCATGAGGTGTAGCATCGGGGCAAAGACCCCACAGCTCCTCACCACCATCCCGGGGCTCAGTGAGCACCACATGGCCATAGGTTCCGCTGCCCAGCTCGCCCAGCACGCAGAACTGCTCCTCCAGCTCCTGCCACTGCAGTGCCCGGCCTGCCTGCACCATCAGCTGCTCCAAAGCTGCCGCGTTGTCCTCCTCATCCTCTTCCGGCTCTGCCATGGCCCTGCAGAGAGCAACGCCATGCTGCGATGGCCCCTTGGCATGCAGAGGGAGCACCCAGATGGCACTGCCCAGTGCACACCAGTTTGGCCCAGCCCAGTGCAACTCAGACCAATCTTGTCTAAAACAGCCCAGTCCAGCCCATTCAGCCCATCGTTGTCCAGTTCACCCCACTTCAGTCCAATTCAGCCTAGTCTAACTCAGATCAATGCATCCCAGCCCAGCCCAATCCCTGTCCAGATGGAGGGAGCATCCCAAGGGGGAACGAGCAGAGTTGTGACACTGCCCCATATCAGCCCCACATCTCACCCCACGTCACCGCATGGCAGTGGGTCAGCTCTGTCACTTCCACGTCCCTCCATCCCCAGCTGTGCAGCAGGATCTTTGACCTGCTGCCACTGCCGGATATACGGGACAGCAACAAGAACCCTGTGCTCCCCCGTAGCCCTGCTGCGGGGCTGTGAGGAAGCCACAAGCAAAACACAGGTCGGGGTTGCGCAGGGACAAGCAAGCAGCCTCACCTGAGTCCCTGAAGCGTCCCTGCAGCACAGCTTTGTGCCACCAGCCCCACGGCGCCCGCGGCCGTGACTCAGATTTTCCTGCGCACTCCGACACCGCCGGACCCAGGGCAGCGCTGGGCCGTGTTAATCTGTCCCAATGGATTGGGAACATGTGCAAGGCACAAGGCGTGCCGAGAGCCAAAGATAGGAAGGGGCAGGACAGACAGGGCACGGTGTGCGGACAGACAGACAGGATGCAAAAAGAGATAGAGCATTGCATGGGGACAGAGAAACAGCGTGAGATGCAAAGAGAGTGAGGGCACTGCGTGGGGACAGACGGAGAGCATGCAGCATGGGACAGACAGACAGCACGGAGCATGAAACAGCATGGAGTGAAAATTTAGCTTCTTCTAAGTCCATAGATAAGGAGGTTGTATGTCCCAGTGTTCTAAAGGTTAAAGAAAGGCTAATTAGATTAAACTCAATAAAAAATGGATTACCTTTATTAATACTGATCATTGTTCTGTAAGTTTTAGTGATTTCGACAGGCACAGGGTGGGGGGAGCACAGAGGATGCAGCTGTGTGTCCCCCCTTAGTGTGGGCTGCCTAGTGCCCCAAAACCAAACTTGCCCCTACTCCATGGAAAGGTGTGGGGCTGCACCCAAAGGCGTGGGGCTGACTGTCTGCTTCAGAGCCCATTTCTGTCTCTCCCCCTTTTCCCACATCCATCTCCTCCCCCTCGAATTCCCAGGCTTTCCTCCCTTCGTCTCCCTATTGCCCACCATCACATCCCTCCCTCTTTCCAGTTGACACGACCATATCCCTCTCCCCAAATTTACACATACTCATGTCTCTCTCTCCCCCTTTTCCCATCCCTATATCCTTCCTTCTTCTCACTTCCCCCATCCACACCCTCCTCTCCCCGTTTTCCCACATCCTTATACCTCCCTCTTTTCCACATCCGTATCCCTTCCTCTACCTTTTCTCTATCATAACCCTTCCTCTTCCTCGTTTCCCATATCCTATACCTCCTTCTCCCAGTCTTCCATATCCCCCATCTCTCATTTCCCACAGCCCCAACTCTCCCCCTTTTCTTACATCCACACTGCTCCCTCTCCATTTTCCCACATCCTTCTATCTCCCTTTTCCCTCTTTTTCAACACTCATATACCTTCTTCGCCCTCTTTTTCCATATCCCTATGCTTCCCTTTTCCCATTTTCCATATCCACATTCCTCCCTTTTCCCATGCCCATATCTCTTTGCCTCCCTTTTCCTGCACCCACATCCTTCCCTTTTCCCTATTTCCCATAGCCCCATCTCTCTCTCTCCCCTTTTCCCCACATCTTTATGCCTTCCCTCTCCCCACTTTCCATTACCCCCTTTCTCCCATTTTCCACAGTCCTATCTCTTCCTCTCCCCTTATCCCATGTGCATATCCCTCCTTCTCCCCACTTCCCACACCCATATCTCTACTCCTCTTCTCTTTTCCTACATCCTTATGCCTTCCTCTTCCATTTCCCACATCCACATCTCTCTCCCACACCTTTTCTTTCATCCTTTCCCATGCCCACATCCTTTCCTCTCCTTTTAACCCCATGGTAGGGGAGGTTGAACTACATGGGCTTTACGGTCCACTCTGTGCCATTCTATGATTCCTCACATCCTTATCTTTCCCTCTCCCCAGTTCCCACAGTCTCATCCCTCCTCTCCCCATTTCCCATGACCATACCCTTCTCTTTCCCCATTTCCTACGCCCCTTTCCTCTTTCCCCACATCCTTATCCCTCCTTCTTCCCTATTTCCCACAGTGCCATCTCTCCCTCTCCTTTTTCCCACAGCCATATTCCTGCCTCTCCCCAGTCCCCGTGACCATATCCCTCTTTCTCCCGTCTCTTCCTTCAACTTTTTGCCACCCTCTCCCCTTTTCCCACACCCTCTTTTTCCCAAGGTCACATCCCAGCCCATTTCCCACAGCCCCATCCTTCCCTCTCTCCCCATAGCTGTTCCCTCTCCCTCCCCGCCTGCTCTTTCCCCTATCCCAGCTGCTCCTGCTTGCCCTGACCCCAGCTGTCTGGGCCATAATTAACCCCTGACACATAATTAACACCTGACAGCACATTAGCAGGCCCTGCTGGCACGTGGAAAGGTCACTGAGCTGCACCTCTCACCCCGTCCTCTCCAACCCCATTACAGGGAGCAGACGCTGATGGTGGGGGTGTCCCCTTGCTATGGGGCAGCGGGTATGGGGCTGTTTGCTCCATCACCCTCCTGCCCCATTGAAAAGCATCGACAGAGTCCAAAGCAGAGACAAGGCCCAGTGCCAACCCCATGGCACCCAGCCCTGCGGGGGTGGCTGGGGGCGGGGGCACCGACAGCTGCTGGGACACAGAAATAGCCGGGGCCAGGTGGCAGAGCTCAGCCTTGGGGATGCAGCCAGGACCTGGCCCCGTGCCGGGCTTCAGTAGTTGGGGCCAGCCCAGTGCCCCTGGGTTTGACCCCTACATCCCTTTCCGCTGGGGGCAAACTCCACTCCCTCCTCCATAAACCCCAATGCCCCCATTGCTGAGCTGCTGCACTGCTGCCCACTGCTCCGTGCTGCGACATCTGTAAACCCTGCCCCCGTTGCCCCCAGTGTCCAATTATGTGCCCTCCCAGCCCCCACTGCCTCACTCCCTTCTCCTTCCCACAGCTCCCTATACCCCCACTCCTTGCTCTTCCACAATCCAATGGCTTCCTGCACCCCATAACCCACCTCACGGTCTCCCATCCCCCCCACTCACACCCCATCTCCCCTCTGGACGCCCCCCCAGCAGGGACTGGCCCCAGCCCCACATCCCAGAGCTGCTGGCTGGGTGCCGAACCCATGCCCTGGCAGCGGATGCCGGCAGCAGACAGGTGGCTGGTAGGATTAGCACTAACGAGTAGTTTCATAATGGGGTCAAGAGGCCGCGGGGGGGGGGGGGGGACAGGACAGGGGGACTGCAGCAGCACACCTGGGCCTGCCAGGACCCCAACACCCAGTGTGGCACTCTATCCCAGTGTCACCCCACTGCCCTCATCCCTACAGCCCTAGGCAGGTTCCTTGTTCATGGATGCTGCTCGCTTTTAATGACACCATTAAAGGAATAGGGCTGGGGTGGGCGGTGGCAGCGGATGGGGCTGAGGACCTGGATCCTTTTTGATTTTTGACCCTGCCTGGATTTGGGGGGTCTTGTTTGCATTTTGAGCCCTCTTTGGACTGGGAGTTCTCTTTGGACAGTGAATTCTGATTGTGCTCAGGATTCTGTTTGGTTTGGGGTTCTGTTTGGCTCTGGATCCTGTCTGGATGTGGGGTCTTGTTTGGGCTCTGGGTCCTTTTTGCTTCTGGGTCCTATCTGGGTTTGGGAGTCCTGTTTGTATTTTGGGTTCTGTTTGGGATGAGGGCCTGTTTGTTTTCAGGTCCTGTTTGGGCTCAGGATTCTTTTTGGGCTCTGGGTCTTGTCTGGATGTGGGATCTTGTTTGGGCTTAAGGACCTGTTCTGTTTTGGGTCCTGAATTTGGGGGGTCCTGTTTATATTTTGAGTCCTGATTAGGCTTGGGGACCTGTTTGGTTTTGGGTTCTGTTTGGACTCAGGATCCTTTTCGGGCAGGGGACGCTGTTTGGGCTCTGGATTCTGTTTGGGTTTGGGTTCTGTTTAGACTCTGGGTCTTGGCTGGATGTGGGGTCTTGTTTGGGCTCTGGGTCTTTTTTGATTGTGGATCTTGTTTGGTCTGGGGAGTCCTGTTTGTATTTTGGGTCCTGTTTGGGCAGAGAGTTCCGTTCAGGCTCAGAATTCTGTTTGGCTTTAGATCCTGTTTTCACTCAGGATTTGTTTGAGTTGCAGTCCTGCTTGGGTTTGGGGTCCTGTTTGGGTTCCTCACACAGATGCTGCAGGAGGGCCAGATGCAGTTCCTGACACTGCTGGGGCCAGCGCCATGATGCTCAGGGATCCTGTAAGGAGAGAAGACTGAGCGTGGCTGAACCCTGCTCCACAGGGTCCCACGGCCATCACCAAGCCATGGCAGCAGCCCCACACCTGGCATACAACTCCAACGTCCTCGCGATGGGTGCAGTCATGATATCCCCACACACGGTGTGCACAGTTCTGCAGGCTCTTCTCCTGCCCTCGGCATCGGACGTCATCCAGCCAGATGTGCCCAACGCCGGGCCCGAAACGTGGCCGCTCCTCATCTATGCCCTGCGCCTCGCCGCAGCCCAGCTCCCGGCACACCACAGCCGTGTTGGCCCTGCTCCATCCGTCATCACACACCGTGCCCCATCGCCCGGCTCGCTGCACCTCCAGCCGCCCCGCACAGCGCCTGGGCCCGCCAGCCAGCCGCAGCCTGAAGGGCTCTGTGGGAACACAGCAGTGACACGAGGTCTGAATGTGACACCGGGCCTCACTGTGTCCCCTCCAGGCTCTGCTGTGAAACCAGGCTTCGTCATGTCCCCACCAGGCCCATCATGACAACAAGCCTTGCTGTGTCAACACCAGGCCCCTCCATGATAGGCCTCACTGCGTCCTCACTAGGCCCCGCCATGACATCAGGCCTCGCTGTGTCCCCACCAGGCCCTGCCGTGACACCAGGCCTCGCTGTGTCCCCACCAGGCCCTGCCGTGACACCAGGCCTCGCTGTGTCCCCACCAGGCCCTGCCATGACACCAGGCCTCGCTGTGTCCCCACCAGGCCCTGCCGTGACACCAGGCCTCGCTGTGTCCCCTCCAGGCCCTGCCGTGACACCAGGCCTCGCTGTGTCCCCACCAGGCCCTGCCATGACACCAGGCCTTGATGTGTCAACACCAGGCCCTGCCGTGACACCAGGCCTCGCTGTGTCCCCACCAGGCCCTGCCATGACACCAGGCCTCGCTGTGTCCCCACCAGGCCCTGCCGTGACACCAGGCCTCGCTGTGTCCCCACCAGGCCCTGCCATGACACCAGGCCTTGATGTGTCAACACCAGGCCCTGCCATGACACCAGGCCTCGCTGTGTCCCTACCAGGCCCTGCCATGACACCAGGCCTTGATGTGTCAACACCAGGCCCTGCCGTGACACCAGGCCTCCCTGTATCCCCACCAGGCCCTGCCGTGACACCAGGCCTCCCTGTATCCCCACCAGGCCCTGCTCTGACCCCAAACCTTGCTGTGTCCTCACCAGGCCTCACTGCATCCCTATCATGCCCCACCATGACTCCAGGCCACACTGTAACCCCATAAGGCCCCATTGTGTCCCCATAAGGCTTCGCTGTGTCCCCGCCGTGCCCTGCCATGACACAAGGCCCTGCCACGTCCCCACTGGGCTGCAAAGCCCGGTCCTGCCCCATGCTCACCCTCGCAGTTGACAGCAGCCACGTGATTGGATGGACAGGACGCAGCATCACCTGGCTGCAGCTCGCAGTGCTCCAAGTCCAGCTCCTGCCCTGTACACTGCACCTGACGCAGACCCACCACGTTCTCCTCAGCCATGGGTGGGCTGCAGGGCACTGGGACGGCACGGGGGCGGCCGCAGCCCAGCTGGCGACACAGGACACGGGCGGCTGCAAGGTCCCAGCCCACGGCACAGACCGAGGCCCAGGAGCCAGCCTGCAGCAGCTCCACGCGGCCCTGGCACCGGGAATGGCCGCCAGAGAGCTGTGCAGGCACTGCTGGGGAGAGCAGGAGAGTGAAGCGTGGCTTTCCCAGTGCTGCACCAGCCTGACCAGCACAGTCCCAGTCTGCCCAGTGCAGCACCAGTTTGTTTAGTACAGCACCCAGTCTGCTCAGCAGTCATAGCAAAGCCCCAGCCCAGCTCCAGCATGCCCAGTTCAGCCCCACGCTGCCCAGTTCAGTCTCAGTCTGCTCAGCCCAGTCACAGCAAAGCCCAAGCACAGCCCCGCTCTGCCCAGTTCAGCCCCAATCTGTTCAGCATGGTCCCAGCACAGCCCCAGTCTACCCAGCTCAGCCCAAGACTGCCTAGTTCAGTACCAGTTTGCCCACCTCAGCCCAAGACTGCCTAGTTCAGTACCAGTTTGCCCTGTTCAGCCTCAGTATTCCCACCACACTCTCAGTATGCTCAGCACAGCCGCGGCTCAGCCCCAGTTTAAGCTCACTCCCAATCTGCCTAGCTTGACCCCAGTTCAGCACCAGCACAGCCCCGGTCTTCCTATCTCGGCCCTTGTCTGTCCAATTTGCTCTCAGTCTGCCAAGTACAGCACCAGCACGGCCCCAGTCTACCCAGAACAGCCCCACTACAGCTCCAGTGTGCCCAGCTCAGTCCCAGTGTGCCCAGAACAGCCCCATCACAGCTGCAACACAGCCCCAGTCTGCCCAGCACAGTGACCCAGCATAGTCCCAGTGTAGCCTATCTGTCCTGTACAATTCTAGTCTGCCCAGTAGGCTGCCCAGTACTGTTCCAGTCTGCCCAGTTCAAACCATCCCACCTGTTGCCCATGCCCTGGTGCCTGCCCCATCCATCAACTGCTGGCCCCAGGGCACCCAAATAGTATCTGTGGGGAGATCCCAGGACACCCAGTGACCCCCCGTGATGCCCAGTGACCCCTACTGACATCCAGGACACTCAATGACCCCAAATAACACCCAAGTGGTACCCAGTGAACCCCACTGACACCCAGTGACGCCCAACATACCAGATCCAATCACGGCACCACAGCACAAAGCTGAGGGGGAGAGAAGTAGGAGTTGGAAAGAGACAGAGACACCC